>NC_080686.1:32248035-32551065 GCF_030445035.2 Dasypus novemcinctus | reverse complement strand
AGCTGCTTGCCATCCTGCCTGTCTATCGAGATAAGAAGTTCTGAGTGTTGATCACTGAGCATGCCTGGGATAATGAGGAGCCTTGTCCTGCTTTGCAGGGAGGCGGTGGTCCAGGGCTCAGCGGGGAGAGGAAGCAAGGGCTGTGTTTGAAATCCACAGAAAACCGCCTCTACCTGAAAACGCTTAAGAAGTTGTCATTTCCTAAAGAGGAATGGTCATTTCTTTCGTCCTCCTGTTACAAACATTTTCTAAAAACTTGGATTATTGGGACAGCTAACAAAAGAAGAGTTTCATTTTATTCATTTGTCCTTGGCCCCTCCTCCTTCTTTAAACTTCTTATTACTTTTCCTAATAAAAGTGGGTTTTCAGTGCTCTTGTTCATATTTGTGGGGAGGGGCAGGAGGATTCAGTTTCTTTTTGAAAAATGTCTATCCGACTTTTTGTATCTGGAGCTAATTAATCAGTATTAGTATGTTAGACTGTTTTGGTATGTTAGGCATTTATGCTGATTGGCTTTTCTTTTAAAATATATATGGTTTGTTGTGGCACACAATTGAAAAGATACCTGAGTTTAAGGTAGAACGTTTTTAAAAAAAGGGGGGGGGCGGGGCGCCTTCCTCGATCTATACTAGTTACCCATTTCCTGGTCCCAGAAGCAACCACTGATTGTTGTGTATCGTTTCACAGAACTCCCTGCTCATTTAAGTTTATGTGTGTGTGTGTTTGTATGTATCCCCTTAAAAATTGTTTATACAAAAGCAGTAGCATATACATGCTATTCTGCCCCTTGCTTTTTACATTATATGTATTGGACATATTGCATATAGAGCTACTTAATTTTTTTTTCCTTGAGGTACTGGGGGCTGGGAATTGAACCCGAAACCTCGTATGTGGGAAGCTGGTGTTCAACCACTGAGCCACACTGGCTTCCCTGAGTTGGTTTTAGCATTTGTTTTGCTTGTTTGTTTTTGTTTTTTCAGGAGACACCAGGAACTGAACCTGGAGCCTCTCGTGGGAGGCAGGCACTCAACTGCTTTGAACCACATCTGCTCCCCTCAATTATTTTTTTTTCTTTTTCCCCTTAATTCTTTTTAATAGCTACATAGTATTCAGTTCACTTAAGCAGATCTTTAGCCAGACATTTTGTTTGTCTCCTATGGAAATCCTAGTACAAACAGCATTAGTTACAAAGTGTGGATATAGCTGTAGTGTAAATTTCTAAATATGAAATTGCTAGGCCAAATATACTATGCATTAAAATTATATATATATTTCCTAATTGCTTCTCCAAAGATGTTGTATAAATCTATATTTCCACTAATGATGTATGAATATGCCAGTTTTTCCATTCTCTTACCAATACTATGTGTCATCAAGTTTTTGATATTTGCTAATATGAAAGTGATAATGGTATCTTATGGTTTTTAAAAAATTTTTTAAAATCTTATTTATTTCTCTCCCCTTCCCCCTTCCCCCTCAGTTGGGAGATAATTCATCAATATATGAAGAATGCCTAAAATCAATAATAGGTAAAGGAGTAAACAGTTCATAGAAAAGAAATACAAAGGTCTTTTATTCATGTGGAAAGATTCAATTTCAGTTACAATAAATAAGAAATAATAATTAAAACCACATAATTCAGAATTATGAATTATCACAGCCATTGCCTGTGATGTTTGTTGCAAATACTTTTCCTCATATTTTGTCATTTGTCTTTTGATTTTATTGATATATTCTTTTATTCTTTTGGATGTTTTATCCTATTTAGGCTCTTCCCCACTCTGAGATTATTACAAGTATCCTTCCATGTTTTTTTCCTCATACTTTTGTAGTTTTATTTTTGTTTTTACACTTAAATATTTGATTCATTTTGGTGTATAGAATAAGGTAGGGATCCCTTATTTTTTTTTTAAGATTTATTTTTTATTTATTTTTCTCCCCTTTCCGCCTCCCCACCCCAGATGTCTGCTCTCTGTGTCCATTTGCTGTGTGTTCTTCTGTGACCACTTCTATCCTTATCAGCAGCATGGGAATCTGTGTTTCTTTTTGTTGTGTCAGCTCTCCGTGTGTGCAGTGCCATTCCTGGGCAGGCTGCACTTTCTTTCACGCTGGGTGGCTCTCCTTATGGGGTGCACTCCTTGCGTGTGGGGCTCCCCCGCGTAGGGGGCACAGCACTCCTTGCGCACATCAGCACTGCGAATGGGCCAGCTCCTCAGGTCAAGGAGGCCCTGGTTTTGAACTTTGGACCTCTCGTGTGGTAGGTGGACGCCCTAACCACTGGGCCACATCTGCGTCCCTGGATCCCTTATTTTTAATTTTTATTTTTCAGATGGCTATTCAATTGTCACAATATTATTTATTTATTTTTCTCTCTCGCCCTCCCCCTCCGCCACCCTGCTGTTTTTGCTGACTGTGTCTATTAGCTGTGTGATCTTCTGTATCTATTTCTCTTTTTCATCTTCTCTTCTGGTCTTTCTCCTCTAGGAGTCTCCAGGATTCGATCATCTGATGGGGAGAGAGATTCCCTGTCAATTGCACCACCTCTGGTCCTGGTCTCTGCTGCACTTCACCTTGACTCTCCCCTTCATCTCTCTTTTTTGTTGCATCATCATCTTGCTGCGTGACTCACTTGTGTGGGCACTGGCTCACCGTGTGGGCACTCGACTTGCTGCGTGGACACTCAGCTCACCACGCGGGCACTGGCTCACCATGCGGGCACCCACATGGGCTCTCAGCTCACCACGCGGGCACTAGGCTTGCTGTGCAGGCACCCACATGGGCACTCAGCTCACCACGCGGGCACTCGGCTTGCTGTGCAGGCACCCACGTGGGCTCTCAGCTCACCACGCGGGCACTCGGCTTGCTGTGCAGGCACCCACGTGGGCACTCAGCTCACCACGCGGGCACTCGGCTTGCTGTGCAGGCACCCACGTGGGCTCTCAGCTCACCACGCGGGCACTCGGCTTGCTGTGCAGGCACCCACGTGGGCTCTCAGCTCACCACGCGGGCACTCGGCTTGCTGTGCAGGCACCCACGTGGGCTCTCAGCTCACCACGCGGGCACTCGGCTTGCTGTGCAGGCACCCACGTGGGCTCTCAGCTCACCACGCGGGCACTCGGCTTGCTGTGCAGGCACCCACGTGGGCTCTCAGCTCACCACGCGGGCACTCGGCTTGCTGTGCAGGCACCCACGTGGGCTCTCAGCTCACCATGCGGGCACTCGGCTCGCCATGCGGACACTGGCTCACTGCTTAGGCATGCTTTTTCTTTTTTTTCACCAGGAGGCTAAGGGATCAGACCCAGGTCCTCCCATTTGGTAGGAAGAGGCCTATCACTTGAGCCACATCTGCTTCCCACAATATTATTTATTGATTAATCTGTCTTTTCCCTGATTATTTTAGAGTTCACCTTTATTGCATAACTTAATTCTTGTATGAATTTGGATTTATTTCTAGACTCTGTTCTGTTTCATTGATGATGTCAAACACATCTGGCGATTTTAAAAGAGATTTTGTAAAATGATTCAGAGTTTAATTTAAGCACAGCATTTCTCATCTATATCTTATCTATATCTTATCTTAGACAATTAAAATAATCTGAATTTTTAAGAGATTTGATTTTTAATTTGTTAAAATTCCTGAAAGACCTTTAGATTTATTCAGTATTTTGAGCCCACCTCTGTACCCCGAGTAAAAAAATGTCTCCATTTTGATTGTGGTAAGTGAAAAAATTATGGGATTCCCATTTGTACATTATACCTGAAAACAAAATACTCTCCATTTGTTTCATTAACTCTCTTCCCTGTTTGCTGTTTTGTCATTTAATGTTTAAATATATTTATGTAAAATTGCTGTTGTCAGCATGATATCTCTGTGCTTGATTATTAAAGATGAAACTTTCAAATATGGTTCCATTTACGTAAAAAAATTTTTTTTTCTTAAAATAAATTTACAGTTTGCCTTTAAAATGACAGTGATAGTCTTAAGCATGGTATGTTGAATCCTTGAGAAGCAAAAGCCAGTCTGTTATTTGAAGCCAAGGCACACAGTGTATCTCTGGAAAACAAATATGTTCTATAAAAGGAATTTGTTTCTTGGCTCTAAAAGCCTATACATTAAATCTGGCCATTTAGAAATTGACCTGAAACTTGGTTCTTCAACTCTTAGATTCTGCGTGAGCTAAGAGGCTGAGCTGGGGTCTCCATTCCTCTAAATTGTTTGGACAGCAGGACGCCTTCCCTCTACTTAGTAGGTTACTATTTTTTTTCATGAGGTTCTAAGGCTAACTAGATAAATTGAGAAATGTCTCTTTCACACCTCCTGAGTACTTACCCCTCCCCAGCTTCTCACCTTGCTTTAGGTGTCACTCCCACCAATTGAGCCAATCTGGGGAGTTTTGTTTTTGGCATATAGACAGATGTTGGTGTAGCTCTGATAAAAAAGGTGCTAGCTTGACAGATTGCTGCACCCTGGCTCCTACCAAGTGTTATCCAGCAGGCTCTAAGGGCCATCCTCCTGGGTGAGAGGCACGTTTCCAAATGCAGTGCTTTCCTTCTCTGTGTTGTGGAAGGACTCATGTTAATGAATTAGGCAGAAGAGAGTCAATTAAAGGATGCTCTTGGACTCTCAGCAGTCAGCCCTCCAGGTGGTGCTTGTTTGAAGCCAGATCAGGAGTGGTGTGTGGTTCTTGCGAGACAAGTCCTGACTTTGGAGAGGCTGCTTTTCGGTAGACTGCTGCTGTCACAGAAAATGTAAGGGACATCTTTGTTCCATTTCCTGTCATTGTTGCATCTTATTTTTGTGCACCCTTTCTGACTATGCTTCTTTGTGAATCTTGCCACAAGAAAGTTAAAAATTGGCATCCCATTGTGGAAAATTATAGGGCATGGTAGATTGTACGTGTTGCTGGAATTAATTCTCTGCATGAGAAAGGAACAAAGATATCCCCTTTCTCTACTTCCTAAATCATGCTGCACGAAGCTGGAAAGAGAAAAAGATTCTGAACGTGCACTGAACAAATCAATGGAAGTTATTTAGTGTGAGAAACAATGTCAAGTCTTGGCAATTTTTTTCTTAGACGATTGGAAGCTAAACCATGTCAGCTTTTCTTATGTGTACAGTGAAAGTATTGTTCATATCTACCTTTTATGGATGGTGAGGATTAAACAAGTAAGACAGTGCTCAGAAGAGCACCCATTGAAGCGTAAGCTATGGCTACAACTATTATCATTGTTAGTACATTTAAGAGATATTGGCATTTTTGAGAAAATCTCTGTTGTGTTTTCCTTCTGTCTGAGCATTACTTCTACTTGTTCTTAAGAGGCACAAGCTATCAAGATCTTCATTTCACTGTAAAACAAAACAAAATCAAACAACTACATCGATAGCCCTACAAATCACATTTTTTATTTGGAACCAAGCTAGAGATTATATTGCTTTTTTAAAAAAAACGTTTATTTTATTTCCTTTATTTCTCTTTATTTATCCCCTCGCCCCCAGATGGTTCTCTCGTTTGTCTGCTCGCCTTCTCCAGGAGGCACCAGGAACCAAACCCAGGACCTCACACGTGAGAGGCGAGTGCCCAACTGCCTGAGCTGCATCTGTTCCCCTCTATTGCCTTAAAAAAAAAATTATTTATTTATTTATTTCCCCCCCTTCCCCCACCCTGCTGTTTTTGCTGTCTGTGTCCATTTGCTGTGTGATCCTCTGTATTTCTCTTTTTGTCTTCTCATTTTTTCTCCTCTAGGATTCACTGGGATTTGATCCTGGGGACCTCTGATGTGGAGAAAGGTTCCGTGTTAGCTGCATTTCTGGTTTCTGCTGCGTTTCACCTTGACTCTCCCCTTGTCTCTCTTTTGTTGCATCATCATCTTGCTGTGTGACTCTCTTGCGCAGGGCACTGGCTTTCCATGCGGGCTCTCACGCAGGCACTGGCTCACCATGCAGGCACACTTTCTCTTCTTCTTTTTCACCAGGAGGCCCCAGGAATCGAACCCAGGTCCTCCCATCTGGTAGGCAGAAACCCTATCACTTGAGCCACATCTGCTTCCCGTCTATTGCTTTCTATAAATCTTTCTAAACATTTTTTCCTTCATGCTTTCTTTAAGTGCATTTGCTTATTTATACTGAGGATGAGAAAATGGGCCCTGGGATCTCAGAGTAGGAAGGAACCTTTTCACCCATTCATCCTAAGGCCAGGATCTGTTCCCGCTGCTGGGGCTGCAGACGTGCGCGAGCAGACGTGGCTTCTGCCCATAGGGAGCTTTCTTTCCAGCGGGGTTCAGGCAGTAAACGTGTAAACAAATAGACAAGACAATTTAAACTATGAACATGTGCTATAAGAAAATGAAGGCACAGCTTTTATTGATAAAGAAGGACTGGGGTCAGGGAGGGGTGCTGCTCTAAATTGGGTGGTCTTAGAAGACTTCTCTAAGGAGGTAAAATTTGAGGCCCATATGAAGAGGAATTGCGACATGGGAAGATCTGGGAAAAGACTGTTCCAGTCAGAAAGAACAAGTGCAACGTCCTAAAGCAGAAACAAGTTTGGTGTATTTGAAGGTCTAAAAGGCCACATGGGGGAAAGTATAAACTGAGGCTGGAGGAGGAGGCCAGGGCAGGACATTGTAGGGTTTTTGTTTCATGCTAAGGATTTTGGATTTTATTCTAGGTGGGCTGTGAAGCCATTTGAAGGCTTTAAGGAGCAGGCCTCCCTGCAGTGTGGAGAATGAACTGAGGGAGCAAAGAGTAGAACCAGGCGTACCAGTTAGGAACCTCTCGTAGTAGTCCCAGTGAGAGCTGATGGAGGCTTGAGCTAGAGGCATTGGGCAGAAGAGAAGTGGTCACTTTGGCAACGGTTGTGGACATAGAGTCAGGAGGCCATGGACCATGGATGTAGTTGGATGTAGGGGTTGAGGGGAACAGAAGACTCAAGGATGAGCTTTAAGTTTTTGGCTTGAACAACTGAATGAATTACAGCTCATTTAGCCAGTAGTTCCCTGACTTTAGAATTCCATGAACAATTAAAATAGAAAAAAAAATTAGTAGTAGATAGTAGAGTAATTCTATTTTTTTCTTTTGCCAAGGAAGTCAATTACAAAAGCAATGATCTCTGACCATCATTTCAAGAAGAGAAGAGACTCTAGCAGTGAAAAAAAGTAGGAAGGACATAGTTTCAGAATGACTAGCAATCGTGAGCGCTAGGAAACATTCACAGCATTGCCCTTAGCTGTCTGTCTATCTAATCATCTATCTATCTCTTTTTGTTGTTTTATTGTGGCTCAGTGGAAACTTTGTCCAGGTTGAACAGGTATTAGGAAATGACGGGTCTGGTTCATTCTTCCAGGTTAGGCAGAAATCCCTGTCACAGCCTCCCTGACAGATGTCATCCACTTTCTGGATGAGCGCTTCTGGCGCAGAGGCGTGTGTGGCTTCATGGGGCAGCCATCTCGCTGGCGGAAGAGCTAATCCTTAGGTGGCTTCCCCACCTCTGGACCCGCTCAGAGTGAGGCTAATCTCTATTCAGTATCACAGTCTTTCCCATGTCTGTGGATATCAGTCATGGCCACCTCTTTCAAAGGTCAAGCATTTCCAGTTCCTTCAGCTGATTCTCACTTGTTACATGTTCAGAGTTTATAAACTAATAAGGTGAGCAAATACGGTTCCAAAGTATTGCTGCTCTTCAGTCACACAACAGGTATCTGTTCTGCTGCCTAGTCCTACGCAAGGAACGAGAAAGTTGGAGAAACAACATCTCCCCTGAGGCGGATTTAAAGGCTCGAGACCTGGGCATCTGTTTTGGAACTGAGGCAGGATGAGGGATTTAAATGCACACACAGATCCTGAGCTCATAACCCTCTTGGACAATAACATCCTTTGTTCAAAGGAGACCTGGATTTAGAGGACAAATTAATTCATGTTCAAAGCTTTAAATATCCGGCCATGCTTATCGTGATTAATGTCAGAGAGACTATTTCCGAGGTAAGAGGCGTGTACATTTAGGCTAATGTTGTGAAAGCACTCAGCACAGTGTCAGGCTACTTGGTAAAGGTTTATTCCTTTCCTTTCCTTCCTTCTTTCCCAACTTCTTTCCCTCCTACCTACCTTCCTCTTTTTATTTGAATCTGTTAAGAGAATATTGCTCATTGTTTGTCTCCTTCATATCACAATATATCTGTTAAATGTTAAGTATCTGTTAAATGTCTGGTTCCAACTTTGGACTTTATATACTTCATGAAAAAACATGCCCCATAAAACAGTCCTCTAAGAGTGCTGTTTCCTAGGTTTTGCATATTTTCAGCATTAAGACTTTCAAGTACAGTAGGTAGCATTCTCCCTAGTTCAGATATTTGTATTTAATAATAAATGAAATCATAAGCATAACATGAAAAAAAAATTCAATGCAAGGGGTACAGATAGCACAGGTAAGGTAGTGGTGAGACTTAAATTTTCCTTGTATTTCTAACAGTTTTTGCTTTGTGTTTTAGTTTTCTTAATTGCCCAAGCAAATACATGCAATGGGTTCCCTTAAATCATAGTAAAATTCCAAATAAGGCATCATCGATGCTTTCTTCGCAAAGACTGGGGGCCTCTGGGCTGGCTGCCCGTGCTCCTTGGTCCTTAGCTTTTCTGTCACATGGCAGTGTACGTGGCAGCCTTTCCTGGGCTCTGCTTTCTCTTCCAGCTTCCACTGACCTTTAGCTCCTTGCTTCCCATGGCTTTCTCCCTCTGTCTGAATTTGGTTCTTCTTATAAAGGACTCCAGTAACAGGATGAAGCCCCATCTAGATTGAGTTGGACCACACCTTAACTGAAGTAACTTCAACAGAAGATTCTACCTTTAAGAGAGTCACACCCATAGGAATGGATTAAATTTAAGAACGTGTTTTTCTGGGGTACATAGCTCCAAACCACCATACGTTGTTTCCTTGGATACTTTGTAGTTGGGTTTGTAAAGGCATGGAATGATTATGTTTTCAATGTGAATGACACATTTTAATTTTAACTTGAGGGAAGCAGATGTGGCTCAAGTGATAGAGCTTCTGCCTACCATATGGGAGGACCTGGGTTCGATCCCTGGGGCCTCCTGGTGAAAAAGAAGAAGAGAAAGCATGCCTGTGCGGCAAGCCAGTGCCTGCGCAAGTGAGTCAGGCAGCAAGATGATGAGGCAACAAAAGAGAGACACGGTGAAGCTCAGCAGAAACCAGGAACTGAGGTGGCGCAGCTAATAGGGAACCTCTCTCCACATCAGAGGTCTCCAGGATTGAATCCTGGTGAATCCTAAAGAAGAGGAAATGAGAAGAGAAGACAACACAGACAGCAAAGCGAAAGAAAAATAAAAAACAGCAGGGTGGGAGGAGGGGAAGGGGAAACAAATAAATCTTTAAAAAAATTTTTTTTACTTTAATTACACTTTGTTTGATGTTAAACTTAAACCTCTTTTTTGCTTCTTGCTAGTATTGATCAGGAATGTTTTTGTCTCCAATGTCTGTTGTTTATATATATATATATACATATATATATTTTTTATTAGGTTGTGGGTTTACAGAACATTCATGCATAAAATACAGGATTCCCATACACCACCCCCCACCAACACCTTGCACTGGTGTGGAACATTTGTTACAATTGATGATAGCACATTTTTATAACTGTACTATTAACTAAAGTTCCTGGTTTAACTTAGTGTTCACTATGCAATGTAATTCCATGGATTTAAAAAATTTTTGTTACCATATGTACAAGCTAACATTTCCCCTTTTAATTATATTCAGATATGCATTTCATTGTTGTTAACTGTGTTCATGATTTTGTGCTACCATCACCACCATCCATTACCAAAACACTTCCATTATTCCAAATAGGAACCCTGTACGTTCAAAGCTTTAACTTCTCATTCCCTATCCTCACCATGTCCCCTGGTAATCCATATTTTAGATTCTGACTCTTTGAGCTTGCTTATTCTAATTTTTTCAAATCATTGAGATCATACAATATTTGTCCATTTGTGTCTGGCTTATTTCACTCGATATGATGTCTTCAGGGTTCATCCATGTTGTTGCATGCATCAGGACTTCATTCCTTTTTGCGCTGCATAATATTCCATTGTAGGTATATACCACATTTTATTTATTAATTCCTCATTTGATGGACAATTGGGTTGCTTCCAACTTTTGGCAATTGTGAATAATGCCACTATGAACATTGGCGTGTAAATGTTTGTTTGAGTCCCTGATTTCAACTCTATCAGTGGGATTGGTGGGTCATATGGTAGTTCTATACTTAGCTTTCTTAGGAACTGCCAAACTATCTTCCACAGTGCCTGCATCATCTTACATTGTCACCAGCAATGATAAGTGTTCCTATTTTTCTGTATTGTCTCCAATACATGTTTTCTCTCTCTCTCTTTTTAAATCGCAGCCATTCTAATGGGCGTAAAGGGGTATCTCTGGTTTTGATTTGCATTTTCCCGACGGCTAATATGTGGAGCATCTTTGTATGTGGTTTCTGGCCATTTGCGTATCTTCTTTGGAGAGATGTCTGTAAAAGTCTTTCACTTTTTTTTTTTAAATTATTTATCCTCCCCCTGCTTGTTGTTTGAGTTTGCTGTGGGCTTTTTTTTTTTTTGTAAGATTTTATTTATTTATTTTTAAAAATTCATTTCTCTCCCCATCCTGCCTCCCCCCTCGCCCCCCAGTTGTCTGCTGTCTGTGTCCATTCACTGTGTGCTCTTCTGTGTCCACTTATATTCTTGTCAGCGGCACCGGGAATCTGTGTCTCTCTTTGTTGCGTCATCTTGCTGCGTTAGCTCTCCATGTGTGCGGCACCACTCATGGGCAGGCTACACTTTTTTTGTGCTGGGCGGCTCTCCTTATGGGACGCACTCTTTGCACATGGGGCTTCCCTATGTGGGGGACACCCTGTGTGGCACAGCACTCCTTGCGCGCATCAGCACTGCGCATGGACCAGCTCATTACATGGGTCAGGAGGCCCGGGGTTTGAACCCTGGACCTCCCATGTGGTAGGCGGACACGCTATCTGTTGAGCCAAATCTGATTCCCTGCTGTTGGCTTTCTGTGTCAGTTTGTTGTGTGCTCTCTGTGTCTGCTCTTTTTTTTTAGGAGGCACAAGGAACCAACCGTGGGAACTCCCACGTGGGAGGGAGGCGCCTAATTGCTTGAGCCACCTCTGCCGCCTTTGACTCATTTTTAAATTGGGTTGTTTTCTTTTTTATTTTACTTTGTTTTTTTAATTATCTTTTTTTTTTAAAGGTACATAGATCACACAAAATGTTACATTAAAAAATATAAGAGGTTCCCATATACCACACTTCCCACACCCCCCACTCCTACCACATTAACACCTTCTTTCATTAGTGTGGTACATTTATTGCATTTATGACTACATTTTGGAGCCCTGCTATACCACATGGATTATAGTTTGTGTTGTAGTTTACACTCTCTCCCAGTCCATTCAGTGGGTTATGGCAGAATATATAATGTCCAGCGTCTGTCCCTGCAATATCATTCAGGACAATTCCAAGTCCCGAAAATGCCCCCATATCACACCTCTTTTACCCTCTCTCTGCCTTCAGCAACTCCCATGGCCACTTTCTCCACATCAATGATACAATTTCTTCCATTGCTAGAGTAACAATAATTGTCTTCTTGTTGTTGAAGGATTTCTCATGTATACTAGATATTAATCCTTTATTGGATATATGGTTTCCAAATATTTTCTCCCATTGGGTAGATTGTCTTTTTTACTTTCTTGATAAAGTCCTTCAAGGAAAAAAGTTATTGATTTTGATGAGGTCCCGTTTATCTATTTTTTTCTTTTGGTGCTTGTGCTTTGGGTGTAAAGTCTTAGAAACCATTACCTAAAACAAGGTCCTGAAGATGCTTTCCTATGTTTTCTTATAGGGGTTTGATAGTTCTAGCTCTTATATCTAGGTCTTTGATCCATTTTGAGTTGATTTTTGTGTATGGTGTGAGGTAGGGGTCCTCCTCCTTTTTTTCTTTTAAATGGAGATCCAGTTTTCCCAGCACCATTTGTTGAAGACTATTCTTTCCCAATTGAGTGGTTTTGCCACCTTGTCAAAAATCAGTTGGCCATCAATGTGAGGGTTGATTTCTGAGCTCTTGATTCTTTTCCCTTGGCCTTTATGACTATCTTTGTACCAGTTCCATGTTGTTTTGATTGCTGTGCTTTGTAATAGGTGTTGTTTTTTTTTTAAGGAGGTACTAGGGATTGAACCTAGGACTTCATACATAGAAGAGCATGTGTTCAACCTCTGAGCTATATCCATTCCCCAATGAGAGTTTTTTTTTTCCCCCCATTTGTTTGTTTTAAGGAGGTACTGGGGATCAAACCTGGGACCTGAATATGGGAAGCAGACGCTCAACCACTTGAGCAACATCCATTCCTTGTAATAAGTTTTTTTCCTAAAGATTTATTTATTTATTCCCAACCCCCTCATTGTTTTTGTGCTCACTGTCTGCTCTCTGTGTCCATTTGTCGTGTGCTCTCTGTGTCTGCTTGTCTTTTCTTTAGGCGGCACTGGGAACCAAACCTGGAACCTCCTATGTGGGAGAGAGACGCACAATCACTTGAGTCCTTCAGCTCCTTGCTTTGTTGTGTCTCTCATTGTCTCTCTTCTTTGTGTCTCCTTGTTGCGCCATCTGTAGCATCAGCTTGCTGCACCTGTGCTTGTCTTGCTTGTCTTCTCCAGGAGGCACTGGGAACTGAACATGGGACCTCCCATGTGGTAGGTAGGAACTCAATTGCTTGAGCCACATCAATTTCCCCTGTGATAAGTTTTCAAATTAGGAAGTATGACTCCAATTTAATTCTTTTTCAAGATGGCTTTAGGTATTTGGGGCCCCTTACCCTTCCATATAATTTTTTTTAAAGGATTTATTTTATTTATACCCTCCTCTCCCCCATTATTTGCACTCACTATCTACTCTCTCTGTCTGCTCATCTTTTTAGGAGGCACCAGGAACCACACCCGGGACCTCCATGTGGTAGGCAAGCGCCCAAATGCTTGAGCCACATCTGCTTCCCCATATAAATTTGATGATTTGACTTTTCCATTTCTGAAAAGAAGACTGTTGGAATTTTGAATGGGATTGCATCAGATCTCTAAATTGCTTTGAGTAGTATTGACATCTTAACAGTATTTAGTCTTCCAGTCCATGAACACAGAATATTCTTCCCTTTATTTAGGTCTTATTTAATTTCTTTTTTTTTTTAAGATTTATTTTATTTATTTCTCTCCCTGTCCCCCCACCCCCATTGTCTACCCTCTGTGTCCATTCACTGTGTGTTCTGTGCCGCTTGCATTCTTGTCATGCAGCACTTGGAAACTGTGTTGTTTTTTTTGTTGCATCATCTTGCTGCATCAGCTCTCCGTGTGTGCAGCACCACTCCTGGGCAGGCTGTGCTTTTTTTCACGCAGGGCAGCTCTCCTTGTCGGGCACACTCCTTGTGCATGGGGTACCCCTATGTGGGGGACACCCCTGCATGGCACTGCTTGCACACATTAGCACTGTGAGTGGGCCAACTCACCACACAGGTCAGGAGTCCCTGGGGATTGAACCCTGGACCCTCTATATGTTAGGTGGATACTCTATCAGTTGAGCCACAACTGGTTCCCTTCTTTAATTTCTTTGAGCAGTGTTTTGTAGTTTTCAATGTAGAAGTCCTTTACATTCTTGGGTAGATTTATTCTTAGATAATTGATTCTTTTAATTGCTATCGTGAATGGAATTTTTTTCTTGATTTCTTCTTCCATTTGTATATTGCTTGTGTACAGAAACACTACTAATTTTCGGGTGTTGGTCTTGTAACCTGTCACTTGGCTGAATTCATTTATTAGCTCTAGGAGCTTTGAGGGCAAGGGGAAGTCATAATGGCTGCTCCAAATGAAATCTTTCCTGACTCTAGAATTTACCTCGCTCTACAGTCACTAAGCACCTTTCATTCTTTTTTAAGATTTATTTTTTATTTCTCTTCCCTCCCCCCGCCCCATTGTCTGCTTTCTGTGTCCATTCGCTGTGTGATCTTCTGTAAACACCTTTCTTTTCTTTTTTTTTTAAAGATTTATTTATTTATTTCTCTCCTCTCCCCCCCCCCCCCCCCACCCCAGTTGTCTGTCCTCTGTGTCTATTTGCTGCATCTTCTTTGTCCACTTTTGTTGTTGTCAACGGCACGGGAATCTGTGTTTCTTTTTGCTGCGTCATCTTGTTACGTCATCTCTCCCTGTGGGCGGTGCCATTCTTAGGCAGGCTGCACTTTCTTTTGCGCTGGGCGCTGGGCGGCTCTCCTTACAGGGCGCATCCTTGCACCTGGGGCTCCCCTGCGGGGGACACCCCTGCGTGGCAGGGCACTCCTTGCGCGCATCAGCACTGCGCATGGGCCAGCTCCACACGGGTCAAGGAGGCCCGGGGTTTGAACCGCGGACCTCCCATGTGGTAGACGGACGCCCTAACCACTGGGCCAAGTCCGCTTCCCAACACCTTTCATTTTATCTGTACTCTTTGTCATGTGAGCTTTGTGAATATACTTGAATTGTGGATAGTCAGTCTCCAAGTGGAGATAGGGTTTTTGAAGTTATTTTATTATCTGTCTCTCTAACACTTCATAGGAAGCTCTGGTCTGTTTGTTGATTAACTCACATGGAAAGAACATTTTCCCTGACAAATGCTTCAAAGTTTCAAAAACCAGCCCTCCCTCCCATGAAATTTATGATTATTTTGTGCTTCCTGTCCATGTGGAGAAGCTAATTCTTTGTATCAAGTGCAAAGGCAGGACCAGATTTACTATTTCAAAAATTTGATCATAGAGAATTGGAGGTCCATTAAATTAACATCAGGTGTAACATTTACCATTATATTATTTCCATTAACGCTATTGAACTCCTAAGTTTTCTTTTTCCCAATCTTTTATTATGAACATTTAAAAATACACAGAAAGGCTGAAAGAATTTTATTTAGATTTTAGGTGCTGGCCAATCATAATCCTTAAATTTTGCAGCCAGTGGATATTAAAATTTCTTTTCTCTGAAGGAAATAATCATGCATGTGACAAAGATTTAGCCACAAACGTCTTTATCAATATCCAAACATAAAATTGGAAAATCCAAATGTCTAATTAATCATTGATTGAATCAGTGGCTTTCGGTCTTCCCCTTACCTTAGAATCCCTTGGGGGAGCGGATGTGGCTCAGGTGACTGGGCTCCCACCTAGCACATGGGAGACCACTCGTTTAGATCCTAGTGCCTCCTAAAGAAGACAGTGAGCTGATGTGACAGGCAGGCATGGTGAGCTGATGATGCAACAAGAGACATGGGGAGGAAAGACAACGAGAGACACAACAAAGCAGGGAGTGGAGGTGGCTCAAGAGATTAGGCACCTCCTTTCCACATCGGAGGTCCTGGGTTCAGCTCCCAGTGCCTCCTAAAAAAAAAGTAACATGGAAGATGAACAGACACAGCATGTGCGAACAACAAGGGGGGAGGGGAGAAATAAATAAAATAATAAATCTTTAAAAAAAAATCACTTGGGGAGCTTCAAAAAAATTCTGATGGCTGGGAAGTGGACGTGGCTCAACTGATAGAGCATCTGCCTACCATATGGAGGGTCCAGGGTTCGATCCCCAGGGCCTCCTGACCCGTGTGGTGAGCTGGCCCATGACCAGTGCTGATGCGTGCAAGGAGTGCCATGCCACGCAGGGGTGTCCCCACGTAGGGGAGTGCGCCCTTCAAGGAGAGCTGTCCTGCATGAAAAAAGCGCAGCCTGCCCAGGAGTGGTGCCACACACACTGAGAGCTGATGCAACAAGATGACACAACAAAAAAGAGGTGCAGTTTCCCAGTGCCACCTGATAATGCAAGCAGACGCAGAAGAACACACAGAGAGCAGACAATGGGGGGGGGGGGGGCAGAGGGGAGAGAAATTAATAAAAATAAATCCTAAAAAAAAAAATTCTGATAGCTGGGTCCCACCCCCAGATTCAGATATAACTGGTTTGGGGTAAAGCCTCAGCATATAATTATAATATGCAGCTGGAGTGAGAACTGTTGTATAAAAAGATATTTATGGGCTATTCATATGTTGAACTACTATAGAGCCATTATAATGAGTCTATGGAAGAATATTTTTTGACATAGTAAAATGTTTGAGATGCACTGACTTGTGAAAAATAATGTCATTCTAGTTTTGTAAAAATGAAATTTTACATCTGATTAAAATTCCAGAACAGGTATGTTTCAAAAGGTTAGCAGTGGTCGTCTCTGGTTGATTTTTTTGTTTTCTTATTGCTTGTCTGTATTACCCAGATTTTCTGCCATAAACATGTATTTTGTTGGTGATGAGAATAAAAGTAACAAGTTATTTAAAAAATTTTTTTCCAGGTATTTGGGAAGTTCTGTCAGAATCCATCAATATGTTAGCAAACACACATTGTCTGAACAGAGCTTAAACTATTTGAAAGCCAGGCCCATAAGTCAAACGTCAAGTGGGTGATTTCCAGGCCGGGTTCTGATTTAGGAGGCGGTGGGGGGCCAGGAAGCTGTAGGTCCAGCCCACACCTTTAAAGCACAGTGTGATGCCCATCATCAGCAGTTATCAGCAATACGTAACCATTAAGGAAATCACAAAAAAGGTTTAAAATAATGTTTAATAATGACATTATCTTCCAAAATTTTTTAAGCGTTTTCTAGTTTATTTTATTTTTTAGGAGGTACTGGAGATCGAACCCAGGATCAAGTACATGGGAGGCAGGCACTCAACCACTGAGCTATACCGCTCTCCCTTTTCTATAATTTTATGAATGCATTTCACAAAAACATTCCTCTGACACCTTCCTAAACCTCTCAGCTGGAGTCATTTGTTGATGCATGCATTTAGCAATCGCCATCTGGGTGTGTACCGTGCATGCGGCAGGCGCCGTGCTGCAGGCTGACCCTGCCACTCCTGGTTCCCCCTGACAGTGGGTTCTTGGCAGGAGTGTCCCATCACTCTGCTCTCCCTTCATCTTAGGAAATGAGTGGTTAATTCAGTTTGGCTACAGGGATCCTCTTTACTTACCATCAACCTACATCTCAGAGCCATCTACTCTGTAAACATTTCTGTGATTTTCCTCTTACATTCCTTCAAAATGCCAACGCCCGGTTATCAGGTTGAAGCCTCCAGACTTCTGTCATAAGGCCCCTTGCCAAGTCCTGTTTATGTAGCATAATTTGTACAGAGAGCAGGAAGTCTTCTGAAGACTACCAGCATACACACAATGCAAAATAAAACAAGTATTACCTAAAATTGACATTTCAAGATCAAAGTCATTGGGCAGAGGTTCCCAAACTCTCCTTCCACTGCCTTTAGTATCTCAGTGTCCCTAGGCCAAAAGGAACATCTGACAGTTCCATTTATTAAGTAGTTAGGTCTAAGCTACTAAATATTTAGTAAATCAATGGGAAAAAATACACATACATTGAAAGAAAAAGTTATATTTTATTTTATTCTTAAAAACCACCATTACTAATAAGATGTGTATAGCTGTTGGGCACTGCACAGACGCTCAAAGCTTGGAAGAATCACAATGGACTCTGCCACCCTCATTTCCTGCTCCGCACTGATTTTTCATGGTCCTTGCTTTTTTTTTTTTTTTTAAAGATCTATTTATTTATTTATTTCCCCTTCCCCTCCCACCCCGGTTGTGTGTTCTCTATGTGTATTTGCTGCATCTTCTTTGTCCTTCTGTTCATCTTGTTGTGTCAGCTCTCCGTGTGTGCAGCACCATTCCTGGGCAGGCTGAACTTTCTTTTGCGCTGGGCGGCTCTCCTTATGGGGCGCACTCCTTGCACGTGGGGCTCCCCTACGCGGGGGACACCCCTGCGTGGCACGGCACTCCTTGTGCGCATCAGCACTGTGCATGGTCCAGCTGCACATGGGTCAAGGAGGCCCGAGGTTTGAACCATGGACCTCCCATGTGATAGACGGACGCCCCAACCACTGGGCCAAGTCCGCCACCGGTCCTTGCTTTTTATCAAAGCAACTGCCGAAAGCCTAGCTTTGCAAAAATATGATGTCATGTCAAGGAACATAGTTATCTAATTTTGAAACTGTGAACTATGTCACGTTAGTGGTTTTGCATGGTGTCTGACAGATGTTGTGTCCCTGTGTTTCTCTTGAAAATTTATACAGTTTCCGGCAGAACCCCTGTGACTTTGCTCTGGTGCCCCAGAGTGTCTGGGCACACAGTTGGAGAACACTTTTAATTATTTACAGAGTCTCTTTTGTGACGCATTGCTAATATCATCACCCCTAAACTTACCATTTAGAATGCTTAGGAAAGCACATGTGGATCAAGCAATTGGGCTCCCATCTTCCCATCTACTGTATAGGAGGTCCAGGGTTCCATACCCAGGGCCCCCGGGTGAAGGCAGGCTGGCCCACGTGGTGAGCTGGCCCATGCAGGGTGCTATGCGCAGGAGTGCTGCCCCACGCAGGAGTGCTGGCCAATGTGGAAGGTGATGCAGCAAGGCGATGGAACAAAGAGACACAAAGGAGAGACAATGAGAGACGCAGCAGACCAGGGAGCTGCGGTGGTGCAAGAGAATGATCACCTCTCTCCCACTCCGGAAGGTCCCAGGATGGGTTCCTGGAGCCGCCCAATGAGAATATAAGCAGACACAGAAGAACACAAGGTGAACGGACAGAGAAAGCAGACAATGGAGGAAGGGGGGAGAAATAAACAAATCTTTAAAATAAAATGCTTAAAGGTAAATCACCAACAGTTCTTTTTAAAATGTCGGGCAATTCTTAAACTACGGGATGTTACTAAGGTTCATGGTGAATTTTTTTTCTTCTTTTAGAGCTTCTAATATGTTTGGAGAAATAAAAGCATACAAAATGGAATACTGGAGAAGAGTGTTTTTGGATTCAGGTGTACCGATAGTCATAAAATATTGGCACCAAATAATATTAAAAAGCTGTCAATTAGCATTCTTGTCATAACTGCCCTTGTTCCAGAAAAGGAATCTTAATCATTGAGAACCACATTACAGAGAGTCAACCAGTTACGAAACCTGCAGCTACTGGCCTTATTACGTAGCTCAGCACATAAGCAACTTTGAGTTGTGTTCTTTAGGGTTTGTACCTATAAGCTTCTACCCCAAATAAATACCCGTTTTAAAAGCCAACAGATTTATGGTTCCTTGTGTCAGCACGCCTTTGGCTGACTAACACAGACCTCATTCCCTTATTTTTATGACCTGTAGGGAGGATTGTACCTAATTTCACCTCCTCAGCTCTCCTCCTTGCTCACTATGCTTTAGGTCATTCTGGCCTTCTTTTTGTCCTTATGCGGGTCTTCACTTAATTTTGCTGTAAGTCCCCTGCCCCCTTTTAGATCGTCACATGGTTGGTTCCATCTTCTCATTCAAGTCACAGTTCAAATGTCACTTAGAGACCCTACCATGATTTTTCTCACTATCCTTTTAAAGTAGTCTTTAAGCACAATGCCCTGTTTTCTTTTCTTTAAAACATTTGTATTTATCTGAAATTATTTTGTTCATTCATTTGTTTGCTTATTGTCTCTCTTCCAATGTTAAAATATAAGCACCATAAGAGTAGAGACTTCATTTGCTCATTCAATACCATATTCCCAGGCCTACAATGTAAAAGATGCTCAATAGATTTTGTTGAATGGATGAATGGGTGAGTCTTCTAGGATTGACTCTCCCTGGAATAGTGTCCAGTTCTATTTTGGGAAAAGAGTCATGAGAGAATCTAACTATCTAGTTCTCAATGCCCAGAGAAATTCACCATACATGGAATAAAACAATCCCCCTTTTCTTCTTGGATTCTGATCTTTTGGGTGGGATGTTTGCAAACTGAGAAATACCCTCAAGCTGATTTAGTTTGTAAAGTCTTTTTTTTTTTTAAACATTTATTTATTTTATTTAATTCCCCCCCCTCCCCTGGTTGTCTGTTCTTGGTGTCTATTTGCTGCGTCTTGTTTCTTTGTCCGCTTCTGTTGTCGTCAGCAGCACGGGAAGTGTGGGCGGCGCCATTCCTGGGCAGGCTGCTCTTTCTTTTCACGCTGGGCGGCTTTCCTCACGGGCGCACTCCTTGCGCGTGGGGCTCCCCCACACGGGGGACACCCTTGCGTGGCACGGCACTCCTTGCGCGCATCAGCACTGCGCATGGCCAGCTCCACACGGGTCAAGGAGGCCCGGGGTTTGAACCGCGGACCTCCCATATGGTAGACGGACGCCCTAACCACTGGGCCAAAGTCCGTTTCCCTGTAAAGTCTTATTTAGGGCAACTACCTAGTGCTTAGGACCCCAGGGCATGTGTATATGTGTGTATGGATGTGTGTGTTAGGTCTATGTATATGTGATTGTATATGTGTGTGTATGTGTGACCCAGTTTTATCATGATCTTCCCAATGAACAAAGAGAGGGCTTGGGATGGGGTTGGGATGGGGAACTTTACCATAAAAGAATGATCACAGGCCTGCTAAGAGGGGAGATTACACACTGTAGAAATAAGAGGTGGGGATTCGATAAGAGGAAGAACCTCTAATCTCACTTACATGTGATGTGGGGTTTGTCCAAAAACATCCCTTTAGACACCCTTCTTGGCTGCAATTAGAAAAGTCAGTCTCAAGTAAGAACCATATATTGGGAAAGGAAGAGAAAGGAAAAAAGTAAAGTAGGAGGAAGAAGGTTAAGAGGAGTGAAAAATAAAACTATCTGTTGTCGTTTCTTGGATTGCTCAAGCAAATACCATGCAATGGGGCGTTTCAACAATGGGAATTTATTAGCTCATGGTTTGCGGCTAAAAGTCCAAACCAGGCATCATCAAGGCAATGCTTTCTTCCTGAAGACTGGCTTTCTGGGGCTGGCTGCCTGAGATCCTCGGTCCTTAGCTCTTCTGTCACATGACAGGCCTTATGGTGGCATCTCCTGGTCTCTCCCTTGTCTTCTGGGTTCCACTGATGTTCAGCTTCTGGCTGCTTCCCTTGTGGCTTTCTCTCAGCTTCTTCCTTTCATGGCTTTCTCTGTCTACATTTCATTCTCTTATAAAGGACTCCAGTAATAGGATTGAGATGCATCCTGAGTAAGGTTGGCCACCCCTTAACTGAAGTGACCTCATCACAAGGTTCACTTATAATGGATTCACACTCACAGGAATGGATTAAGTTTAAGAATATGTTTTTCTGGGGTACCTACAGCTCCAAACCACCACATTATCTAAGAAAAAAAATTAAAACAGTATAACTAAAAGCTAAAAGTTAAAACAGGTGAAGGAGTAAGAAGTTTTGAAAATGAGAGGTGGAATAAAAGATTTAAATAAAGCTGTGAAAAGCTAGAACTACTGAAATAAAAAGCTGAGTATGAGTGAGAAGGATATAAAATAAGTTAAAAATAACACTAGGGAGTTGAGAATGAGAGTATTTTTTTTTTAAGTGTCAAAGAAAAGGAATTTTTAAAAATTCCTCGGAAAGATATAAAATGAGAATTTAAAGTAAAAGGAAAAAAATACAAGGTAGAAGCAAGAGATCCAAAAGGTGAAATTTAAGAGGGAAACAAACCATTAACAGTAGCCGAATTGCTGTGAGCTGAGGTAAGCTTCTACCTTGGGGGCAAAGAGCCCATAGTGCCTGACCTCCAGAAATGGCAGCCATCTTGGACCATGAAGAAAATCGGCAAAACAGTCTAAGCCAGGCCATTGAGTGTGGAAGAGTGTGGGCCTTGCTACTGCCATACTGCCTTTGACTTTAAGCTAGTGAGTTAACCAACCCCAGAATCACACTAGGCTTATTGTTATTTTGAAGGAACATATTTTCCTTCTTAAGTCATTTGGGGCAAGATACCTTACCATCCCAAAATTGCATCTAGTTCAAACCAGAGAGTTACATGTCATTCCTAATCCCAATCAATCACTATGTATTGTGAAGACTTTTCTTTTGAGTTTCTGAGTTTTTGAGTTACTGGGGCTGGGGATTGGGGATTGAACCCCGGATCTTGTATGTGGGAAGCCAGTGTTTGCCCACTGAGCCACACTGGTTTTTTTGTTTGTCATTTGTTTGCTTGTTGTTTGCTTTTGTTTTTAGGAGGCACTGGGGACTGAACCCAGGACCTTCCATGTGGGAAGCAGGCACTCAACCACTGGAGCCCCATCTACTATCCAAGTCTTTTTTTTTTTTAAAGATTTATTTATTTATTTCTCTCCCTCCCCGCCCCCACCGGTTGTCTGTTCTCTGTGTCTATTTGCTGCGTCTTCTTTGTCCGCTTCTGTTGTTGTCAGCAGCACAGGAATCTGTGTCTCTTTTTGTTGCGTCATCCTGTTATGTCAGCTCTCTGTGTGTGCAGCGCCATTCCTGGGCAGGCTGAACTTTTTCTTTAGCACTGGGTGGCTCTCCTTACGGGGCGCACTCCTTGTGTGTGGGGCTCCCCTACGCAGGGGACACCCCTGCGTGGCTTGGCACTCCTTGCGTGCATCAGCACTGCACGTGGGCCAGCTCCACACGGGTCAAGGAGGCCCGCGGTTTGAACCACGGACCTCCCATGTGGTAGATGAACGCCCTAACCACTGGGCCAAGTCTGCCGCCTATCCAAGTCTTTTTTAAAGTGCCTCACCTATCTGTGTTTTCTCCTACATATCCCTGTTGCCAATTCAGGCTCTTCCATAACACATGGCTTCTGGATTACTCTTTGGCTTGGCTGTTTTTCCTCATGGTTCAAGATGGAGACTCTAGTTACATATTTCCATCGTCACATGAAGGGAACACATCTAAATGGATGAAGAGGGCTGTCTCTTTCTACCAGTGCAAAATCTTTCCCAGAAACCCTCCTACCATCAGACTTCTCATATATCATGGTCAGAATTATGTCACATGCCTAATGTCTAAACCAATTACTGGTGAGGGAAATAAGACTATGATTAAACCAGTCATGTTTGGGGAAGGACTTGGATTCCTCTGAAGCAAATGGCCATGAACCACCTGAACAAAAACAAGATTTTGACTTCTAGAAGGAAGGCAGTATGACTGTGAAACTAGGTAACCACCAGTGTTTGTCTGGCTGTCTCGCCATGGCACGTTTTTAGATCTTCAGGGAACTTGTTCTAGAAAATTTTGCTCAGAGGCTCAGGACTTTTTTGGGTAAATCCTGTTTTCTCTTTTATTCTAGAGAGAAATAGTTTATCAGACTCTTTTATTCTAGAGAGAAATAGCTTATCAGACCCCAGGGAGAGGACACTTCATACACAGTTGTTGAAGGCTTTAATAAATTCTACTTCATTCCTAATAATCTTATTTCTTTTAACTGTCCTCAAAATCTTTTCCACCTTTTAATCAATGTAGTGTCTATGCCCAGAGTTTTTCCAAGTTTAGAATAGACAGATAAGAACCTAGGAAATAAGTTTGTCATTTTTTTTTTTTTTTTCAAAGAGAGAAAGAATTTATTTGGTTGCACAAGCAATGGAACCCAGTGGCCTCATGGCTCAAAACTGCCTCTCTGATCTGCAGAAATTCAAATATTTTATAGCATAGGGTATTTTTTTGTTTTTAAAGATTTTATTTTATTAATTTATTCCCTCCCCACCCCCAATTGTCTATGCTCGCTGTCTGATCTCTGTGTCCATTCACTGTGTGCTCTCTGTGTCTGCTCATCTTCTCCTTAGGAGGCAGAGGGAACTGAACCTGGGACCTCCCGTGTGGGAGAGAGGCGCTCAATTGCTTGAGCCACCTCAGCTCCCTGTTCTGTTGTGTCTCTCATTGTCTTTCTTCTTTGTGTCTACTTGGTCGTGTCATGTGATTGTGTCAGCTCACTGCGCCTGCTGGTTGGAGGCACTGGGAACCAAATCTGGGACCTCCCATCTGGCAGGAGCTCCGTCACTTGAGCCACATCTGCTTCCCTTCTAAGCTTTGAGAAGGATCATTGGCCTTCTACAGTGCAGGTTTTCTTTAACTCAGTCCCTATAGTAATACACTACATAGGCAATGCTAACTAAACTAGAGACAGGTAAGTCTAGTCCCTCTTCAATTGTCTGTAGCTTCCTTCTTATGTCTGGAGAACTCTGAGTAACAAAGGTTATATTTAAAAGTCTGGCATTTTCTGGACTTTCCAGATGTATATTAGTGTGTTGCCGATAGGCAGTATAAAAAAACAGAAATAAGTTCTTGTATATTTTGTTTTTTTAAAATAAAGGTTTATTTATTTATTTTATTACCCCCTTCCCCTCCTCTCCCCCTCCTCCTGCCCTTCTGTTTTTGCTCTCTGTATCCATTCACTTATGTATTAGTTAGCCAAAGGGTGCTGATACAAAATACCAGAAATTGGTTGGTTTTTATAAAGGGTATTTATTTAGGGTAGGAGCTTACAGATACCAGGCCATAAAGCATAAATTCCTTTCCTCACCAAAGTCTATTTGCACGTGTTGGAGCAAGATGGCTGCCAACGTCTGCAGGGTTTAGGCTTCCTGGGTTCCTCCCTTCTAGGCTCTTGCTTCTCTCTGTGTTCAGAGTTCCTCTCTTCCCATGGCTTACTTCTTCTTGGGCTCAGGGATCTTCTTTTCCTGGGGCTTGCTTCTCTTTCCTCTGTGAGCTTACTTCCTGGGGCTCCAGCTTAAGGCTTCAGCATCAAACTCCAACATCAAAAACCCTCCAACTCTGTCTTTTATCAAGCCTTTTATCTACGAGTCCCCACCTACCAAGGGGTGGGGACTCAATGCCCTACTGACAGAAAAGGTTTACTTGATTAAGTAATCCAATATAATCTAATATGCCAGATGAAATGTTCAGTTTATGAACATAATCCAATATTTCTTTTTGGAATTCATCAGTAATATCAACTGCTACACTGTGTGATCTTTTGTATCTATTTCTCCTTTTGGTCTTCTCTTACCATTTTCTCTCCTCTAGGATTCACCAGGATTCCATCCTGGGGACCTCTGATGGGGAGAGAGGTTCCCTGTTAGCTGCGCCACCGTAGTTCCTGGTCTCTGCCGTGCTTCCCCTTGACTCTCCCCTTTGTCTCTCTTGTCACATCATCATCTTGGTGTGCGTCTCACTTGCGTGGGCACTGGGTCGCTGCTGGCTCACTGACTCTCACCACGCAGGCACTTGCTCACCATGTGGTGTGATTCACCGTGTGGGCACTGGCTCACCACGAGGGCACTGGCTCACCATGTGGTGTGATTCACCGTGTGGGCACTGGCTCACCACGCGGGCACTGGCTCACCATGTGGTGTGATTCACTGTGTGGGCACTGGCTCACCACGAGGGCACTGGCTCACCATGTGGTGTGATTCACCGTGTGGGCACTGGCTCACCACGAGGGCACTGGCTCACCATGTGGTGTGATTCACCGTGTGGGCACTGGCTCACCACGCGGGCACTGGCTCACCATGCAGGCATGCCTTCTCTTCCTTTCTACCAGGAGGCCCCAGGGATTGAACCTGGCTGCTCCCACATGGTAGGCTGAAGCCCTGTCACTTGAGCCTCATCCACTTCCCTCTTGTACATTTTAAATTCCAGGAAAATAACTAAGCATGAGTACAAATTGTCAACATTATATTATGTATCTGTAAATTAGAAAGTAGCAAAAATAATGTGATTTTGACTGAGGGAACCGTGGGATTTGCTGTTAAGGGCAGCAGAGGGTTACCATTGTCTGAGCTAAAGCTTAAAGGAGGGCCCTTATCTTTCTGTGTTGCCTTAGCCGTTGTAATTTTGTGCAAAAACCTTCAAGCTGACAGCATGAAAGTGTCAAATTTGCCTAAATGGGATCTAGGAAATTAAATTGAAAGATATCCTCCCTGTGTTAAGTCTTTCATATGGTTTATTGGGAACATTTTTGTTTTTAGCTGTGTTTAGTCCTCAAGTATACTGACGCAACATAAAATAGATGTTTGTTTATATAAACCTAATGGATTAATTTTGGAACTAAGTAGAGAAAAGCCTGTGGAAACTGTGGGTAGACTCTTGTACATAATTGTTTCAGTGCTGGTGCAGTGGAGAGGGTACTGGATTAGAGTCAGAGGACCTGCTTTGTGTTTCAGTTTTCCTGTTTGTACCACTCCTTGTTCAGTTAAGTGAGATAATGCTCCAAGTGCATTTAGCACAGTGCCTGTCATATGAGAAACACTTTTTTGCTGTTTTTTTTTTTTTTAAGACGGTACTGGGACCCGAGACCTTGTACATGGGAAATAGGCACTCACCCACTTGAGCTGTATCCACTCCTGTAAGCACTAAATATATTTTTAAAGATTTTTAAATTTATTTACCCTCCCTCCCCCCTGTCGTCTGTTCTCTGTGTCTATTCACTGTGTGTTCTTCTGTGTCTGCTTGTTTTCTCTTTAGGTGGCACTGGGAACTGATTCTAGGACCTTCTGGAGCAGGAGAGAGGTGCTTAATCTCTTGCGCCACCTCAGCTCCCTGGTCTGCTGTGTCTCTGTTGTCCTTCCTCTGCGTCTCTTTTTGTTGCGTCATCTTGCTGCATCAGCTCTCTGCTCGGGCCCGCTTGCTGTGTGGGCCAGCACTCCTGTGCAGGCCAACTTGTCGTGCAGGGAAGCTTGCCTTCACCAGGAGGCCCTGGGAATTCGAACCCTGGACCTCCTATATGGTAGATGGGAACCAATGACTTAAGCTATATTTGCTTCCCAAAACTAAGTTTTAACCACTATTAAATCTCATACCTCATGAGGGAAGTAGTAGGATTATCCCCACGTTACAAATAAAGGGCTAAGGCTCACGGAGATTAATTTGCTCAGTTAGTAAATGGCAGAGCTGGGATTTGAGTTAACTAATAAGATGACACTCAATAGATGTTCCTTTGAGTCTGATTTTTAGCTGCATGATGAAGATATTACTGGAGCCCTTATCTTCTTAGGTTATGTCATCCTTGGAATTCATCAAACCTTGGTAACGATTGAAGTGATATTTAGAGCCCCCAACCCCTCCTGGTATTGTTAGACTCTCAGTTCCTTTAGCTCCATTGGATGCTCCTGCCCTTTCTCAGAATTTGAGACTTAAGATGTGGCCATTTACAGCCTTTCTCCTTGTATTTCCACCCCTCTTCTCTCTTCTTATGTTGTTACCACTTTTCTTACAATTGGTGGGATTGAAGCAAGTCTTTTAAAAATCAGTGATTAGGGAAACAGGACTTGGCCCAGTCGTTAGGGCGTCTGCCTACCATGTGGGTGGTCTGTGGTTCAAACCCCGGGCCTCCTTGACCCGTGTGCAGCTGGCCCACGTGCAGTGCTGGTGCGCGCAAGGAGTGCCCTGCCACCCAGGGGTGTCCCCAGCGTAGGGAAGCCCCATGCACAAGGAGTGCATCCCGTAAGGAGAGCTGCCCAGCGCGAAAGAAAGTGCAGCCTGCCCAGGAATGGTGCCACACACACGGAGAGCTGACACAACAAGATGACGCAACAAAAAGAAACACAGATTCCCGTGCCACTGACAACAACAGAAGCAGACAAAGAAGGAGACACAGCAAATAGACACAGAAAACAGACAACCGGGGCGGGGGAGGGGGGGCGGTGAGGAGGAAGGGGAGAGAAATAAATAAAATAAATTTTAAAAAATCTTAAAAAAAAAAAAATCAGTGATTAAACTATTTTTCTAGGCCTTCCAAAGGTAGCCTGCCCCTTTTGTAGACTAAACTTCTTGAGTCCAGGGGCTGTGGTCATTGCAGGGCCCCCAGCCAAATATGTTCCTTGATGGCTGTTTTATATAGTTAATAAATATTTAGATATTCCCTTGCGTTTCCCATCTTCTTCTTGCATCTCAGAATTTCCCTCTAGGAAATTGTACTTTTCAGGCAAAAGATGATATTCTTTTGCCTAATAAGTACAATTATGAGAATTTCCTTTCATAAGGTTTGCTAATGGCTTTGGTTGGTCTGAAAAGGTCTTAATTCTGCCCTCCTTTTTTTTTCAAATTTATTTTTTATTTATTTCTCCCCCACCCTCAGTTGTCTGTTCTGTGTCCATTCGCTGTGTGTTCTTCTGTGACCACTTCTATTCTTATCAACACGGAAATCTGTGTTTCTTTTTGTTGTGTCATCTTGTTGTGTCAGCTCTCCGTGTGGGTGGTGCCATTCCTGGGCAGGCTGCACTTTCTTTTGCGCTGGGCAGCTCTCCTTACAGGGTGCACTCCTTGCATGTGGGGCCTCCCCTATGTGGGGGACACCCCTGCGTGGCAGGGTACTCTTTGTGCGCATCAGCACTGCACGTGGGCCAGCTCCACATGGGTTAAGGAGGCCTGGGGTTTGAATCACAGACCTCCCATGTGGTAGACGGACGCCCTAACCACGGGGCCAAAGTCCGCTTCCCTCTGCCCTCCTTCTTGAAGTCTACTTCTAGTCAATATGAAATTCTAGCTTGGCAGGTACTCATTTTCAGAACATTAAAGATGTCATTCCATTGTTTCTTAGCTTCCATTATTGCTGTTGAAAAGATAACTGTAATTTCTTTGGAGTTAATTTACCTTTATTTTTGGATGTTTTTAAGAGTTTTTTTTTGTTTTTGTTGTTGTTTGTTTGTTTTGGTCTTTAATCTTTAGCTGTTTTATTATTATGTGTTTAGTTGTGAATTTGTTTTTATTTTTCCTTCTTGGAGTACATTGGGTTCCTTGAATGTGTATATGGTGAATTTTATTAGCTTGGAAAATTCTCAGTCATTTTCAGTTCACATATGACCTCTGCCCCATTTTTCCCCCCTCTTCTTACACTTCTTACACTGGCTTCCATGTTTCTTTCCGTCTTTAGTATTTTCCATCTTTTGTTTCTTTGAGGTGTATTATGGCTAATATTTGCTTTTAAATATGTCCAGTTTTTAAAAATCAGAATTTTAAATGCTGATTACTGTATTTTTTATTTCTAGACGATCAGGTAGTTTTTCTTTGTCTTGTTTTGTTGTTGTTGTTTGTTTTATACCTTCATGCAGGCTTAACCTTAACAAAAAGTGGATGTTGAGCATTTCTGAGAAACAGTACTATATTTTTCAAGAATATAATGCTTTTATATAATCTGAGAGGAAGGATTTGACAATGAAGTGTTCTTTACTTTTGCCTTAGCCTTTCTGCCCCTTACATCCTCTCCAGACTCCGAGTGCTCTCTGACTGTGATGATAGCCAACACACACACAAAACTCCCCTGTTTTAGATGCAGTTGACTTTCATTTTGAGGATTAAAAGCAAGAGATACAGAAATACTTCTCGTGGGGTATGAATGTTCTTAGTTATGAGTGGAGAAGGCATGATCCTGAGTGACAGTGTTGCACAGATATTCTTTAACAATTTCATTACGTGTGTTTGTGATATTAAGGCCTCTCTAACGTGTATGGCCAAGGGGAGAGGACCTTCTTGCCTGAGTCTCACAGTGGTACTATTAGATTCCTTTTTACTGTGCCCTAGTTTATTTACATATATCAAGCTTATCTTTTATTTCTTCAAAGACAGTGAGGTAGATTATACAATGGCAACCATAAATGCCATACTTTTGGGTATCGATTTCCACACTCTTGGGTCGTCCCCTCCCCTGCTGCCTCTTGGCATGTGACTTGCTCTGGGAAAATAGTAAAATTGACCTTAAAAGTCATGAAAAGTGTTTGTGCATTAGGGCTTGTCCTCTTTTGTTCCTGGGAACCCTTTGCCACCGTATGAGCAAACCTGGGCTATCCGCCTTGAGGATGAAGGCAATGTGGAGGGAGGCCTCACCAGTTTTGACATCCCAGACATCCCAGCTGTCCCATCTGAGGTCCCAGACCTAAGAGTGATGCCAGCCGCAGCCATCTGGTCCCAACCGAGTCTGCCCAGATCACACTATCCTCCCAACTAACCCACAGAATCATGAGAAATAATAAATGTCTGCTGTTTTAAGCCAGTAAACTTTGTGTGGTTTGTTACTCATGTAAAGCTAACTGATAAAACAGTTTTTTTTTTTTAATTTTAATTTTTTTTCAGTTAAACATAATTGAAAAAAAAACTTGCTGATAAATCCAATATTTGTAGTTTTTGTGAGTCTATTTCTGTTGTCTTTTTTTTTTTTTAATTTCCTGCTGATTTTCACTCATGGTGCCTTGTTTCCCTGTGTGCCTATTATTTTTTTTACTCTGTTCTGTTGATAAATGTAAAATGATAGTTCTCTTACATTTAATTAACAAATTTAGTGCAATGCCCAAGTTTTTAAGTATGACAAAATTATTTTAACATTCTATTTATAGGATAAAAGAACAGAAATATTATAGAGATTAAATACTTTAGAAAAAGTCACTGAAGAATACTAAAATAACTGAATATCAACAATTATAATAAGTTGGATAGTGCCAATACAGAAATAAGTATTAATGGAATTCAAGAAGGCCCAGGAATAGACTCAATTATATGTAAGGAATGAATGGAAACAAATGATAAGAAAGAGAATAATTATTTCACGAATGCAATTTGACTATTGGTTGATTTAGAGGGGAAAATTTTTAATTTATAGCTTAGGATAAGTTTTACCCCTTTGACCATAATGAAGACCAGAGACTCAGGGCACAAAGTGTTGTCTATGTTGTAAGTTTGAGCTAGGTGAAACTGTGCAGGACTGCACGTTGTTGGTTTTGCTATGGGAAGTGGAGGAAGCAGAACAAAAAGCAGCCTTGGGGTAAGTGTTGGTCTTCAGGCATCTTGGGTGAAGGCCCACCCTCATTCAGTGTGGGCACACCTTAACCAAGGATGTCTGTGAAGGGCCTATTTACAAATGGGTTCACACCCACAGGACCAGTGGCTGGGCCCTGAATGTGCCTTCTGTGGGGTCATGATTATCAGTCCCCAGTGCTGTGTCATTAACATGAGCGTATATGTAATTGATTTGCTCAAAAGTTAGGAGCATTAAAGAGCAATGATACATCGACATAGATCAGCAAACAGTTAAACAAAAGCGAATTGCTATTTCTGGTAAGGGTAATTTCTCACTGGATGTATTTTCTTCTAGGCCTAGCTTCCCCCATGCTCTGCAGCTTTTTTTCCTTCTTTCTCATGAAGAGCCCCAAAGCCTATGGTGCTGAGAACATTTTTACGCTTTTAAAGAGTTTGTTTTTTTTTAAGCCTAGTTTTCTTTTCTTTTTTTTTTAGATTTATTTTATTCCCCCTCCACCCCCACCCCAGTTGTCTGTTCTCTGTGTCTGTTTGCTGTGTCTTCTTCTTTGTCCACTTCTGCGGTTGTCAGCGGCACGGGTCTCTGTGTCTCTTTTTGTTGTGTCATCTTGCTGTGTCAGCTCTCCGTGTGTGCGGCGCCATTCCTGGTCAGGCTGCGCTTTCTTTCGCCCTGGGCGGCTCTCCTTACCGGGTGCACTCCTTGTGCGTGGGGCTCCCCTACGTGGAGGACACCCCTGCGTGGCAGGGCACTCCTTGCGCGCATCAGCACTGCACATGGACCAGCTCCACACGGGTCAAGGAGGCCCAGGGTTTGAACCACGGACCACCCATGTGGTAGGCGGACGCCCTAACCACTGGGCCAAGTCCGCTTCCCTTAAAGAGTTATTAAAAACAAAAAACAAAAACAAAAAAGAGCATGCAAGGGAGACCATATGTGGCCTAGCAGGCCTAAACAATTTACAGTCTGGTCCTTTGCAGGTGGTTTGTTGACCCCTGCCATGGAACATGACAGCAGCAGTATTTGTGAAGGTTAAAAATTAAAAACAAGCTAAACCCAATAATAGGGAAATGATTAAGTAAAGCATGTATGGTACTTAGGACTGAGTTCAGCTGCAAACAAGGGAAACCCCGGAATATTGGTAACTTTGGGAAGATACCAGTTTATTCCATAGTTGAGAATTTGGAAGGCCATCTGTCTTGGAGCAATGTGAAATTCCCTGGGTCAGAGACCTAAGCTGTCCTGTGGCTCCACCACGGGTTACTTTCATCCCCAGAGCCAACTCTTCATATTCAAGGTGTTTGTTCACACCCCAGACTTTGTGTTTGCCTTCCATTCAGCAGGAAGGAGGAGGCAGAGAAGGAAATTGAGACTTCTACTTCTAGCCCAGCAGCCAGAATTGAATTTTACATGGCCATACCAGCCTGAGGAAAGTACTGGTAGCCTTGATTCTGGGCATTCCTATGCCCAACTAAAAATTGGGAATTCTATTACTATGGAAGAAGTGGCTATTAGAGAGTCTCGTTCATGGTATAAAAAGCAAACTCATTTATTTATTCATTCAGCTGCCTACCGTATTCTAGGCACATTGCTAACTTTGGGAACATAAATGGGATAAAATACGGTAACTTTCCTGTAGGACTTCAACGTCTCAGATCTCTTTATATTTTTGGTGGCTCCTAATGGCTTTTCCAGTTTTATTGGTCTTTGACTCATTGCGATTCAATGTCCTCTTAAAAAAATTTTTAAATCAACTTGCTTAGAGTCCCGTTTTGAGAACACTGACAATCACATATGCAGACTGAATCCTTCTAACATTCTGCCCCCGCCTTTGTCTTTTTTTTAACCTTAAGAGCCCTAATGAGTAGAGACTGAGCGATGTGCACGTAGTTCTTGGACCTCTTACTACCATATCAGAATGTTTGAATTAGTCTTTCGGTATCTGTCATTCTGGAAGTCATATTGACATTTCTGCAGCAGTCCTGTAGGGAGAAGCAAAACCAAAAGTCCTGAGTAGGAATAAATGGGGTCCATTATTTTTAACTCTATACAGATTTACGTTAGACTTGTACTCCTTAAATGAATAAAAACCCTGCATACTCAGTAACTATCAGATACATTTATAAGTGGGTTAATTTCTGGGTTAGCTGAATGATTTTCTGGGAATCCTTTGCCAAAAGCCCTTGGGCTCAAATTTATGGTTGAATGGGTTGGGACTTTATCCTCCTGTAGATTAATACATGTAATTCTAAACGCTAGTAACAATTAAGGAGTGATCAAGGAGGAGCATGTAAGGTAAATAAGAAATTTTGTCTAACGTATGGTTTAATCACAGGATCCTGTTAGGTAAATCAAGCTAGGTTTTTTTCTCTTACTAAAAGCTCTTAAACCAGTGAGATAGTTTTTTGTTTATTTGTTTATGAGCTTCACTTCCATCAACTGCATACAATACTGCCTACAGTCAGACAATTTGTATTCCCAAATTATTTTGGGGCTGCTGCAGACTTCTAGTGAGTTCTTCCATTCCTTTTCCCCTCTTGCTTTTTTTTTCCACATTGGCTCCAGAACAATTTCTGCCATAAATCAGGTCAGCTCCCAGATGAGAGGTGTAGGAGTTGGGAAGAGAAAATGTAATCAACTCTTGTAATCCAATGACAAATAAGTGTCACTTTTACAACTGATACATTTCATCCAGGAATTATCATGTGTTCTTCAAAATGGCTAATCCTTTTTGGATGGAAACCATATCCGGACATTAAAACAAGAAACTAATTTGAAAGACAAGGAGTCTAGATATTTTAAACATCAGTGCTAACCTGAAAAACACCAGTTGTCTATCAAATACAACTCTTTAGAAATGCCTTGCCCCCCTTTTTTAAGAAACAGGAATTAAATGAAATATAAAATCATATCAAATGTTTCCATATAAAATATCTTTTTTTAAAAAAGATTTATTTATTTACTTATTTCCCTCCCCTCCTCCCCACCGCAGTTGTCTGCTCTCCGTGTCCATTCGCTGTGTGTTCTTCTGTGACCGCTTCTATCCTTATCATTGGCACCAGGAATCTGTGTTTCTTTTTGTTGCATCATCTTGTTGTGTCAGCTCTCCTTGTGTGAGGTGCCATTCTTGGGCAGGTTGCACTTTCTTTTGCGCTGGGCGGCTCTCCTTACGGGGAGCACTCCTTGCGCGTGGGGCTCCCCTATGCGGGGGACACCCCTGTGTGGCAGGGCACTCCTTGCGTGCATCAGCACTGTGCATGGGCCAGCTCCACACGGGTCAAGGAGGCCCGGGATTTGAACCGCCGACCTCCCATGTGGTAGGTGGACGCCCTATCCATTGGGCCAAGTCCGCTTTCCTAAAATACCTTTTTATTATGATTAAGCAGAAAGTGGTTTGGATAACTAAAACAATGCTATATAATAGTCCACTCCAAGCTTTAACCCTTCAGGACCTGAGTCTCTCTTCCTACCCTTTACTCATGTCAGGCCCCTGTAAGAATCTCTATTTGGAAACATTTTATTCATAAATATACAAATATATAATGGCTCTGTGGCTCCCTCATGCAGGGCAAAAGCTGCACAGCCTTCTGCTCTGGTTCTATCCAAGGACTCTCTTGCCCAGGAATGTTTGTGTAGCTTCTACACGTCTGCTCTCTGGCGTGTGTAAAGGAATCGACTCACGTAGGGCATCGTTAATCTTGTAATGCTTAGTTTCCCATTTGGGAATTTTCTTCTCTTTCCTTCTTCCCTTTTCTGACTTGAATTTTTTAACCTTCTTTCTCTCTTTCTCCCTTGTCACTATTGCTTTTCTTAAATATTCAAAACTTAAAAGTTGACAGAGTATCATAAGGCCTCATATATCTGGCTGTTTTCAATAATTGTGGGCATTTTGTCATTTGGCTTTGTATCTGTCTCTTTGATTTTTTTTTGACTGAAATATTTGAAAGTAAGTTTCTGACAAATGGCACTTCTCTTCTAACTATTTTATTGTGACTCTCCTGATAGAAAGGAAATTCTTCAATTCTACCACAATTACAGCTTAAGAAAATGAATAGAGATTCTCTAATAGGAACACTGAGCACATATTTAAATTCACCCCCCACCATTGTCCTAAAAAATGTCTTAAAACTTTTTTACTTTTAACCACTCCTTATCTCAGACCTGGAATCACTATTTCTTTTAAGGACCCTTGATTTCTTTTAGTGGGGGGAAAAGTTTGGACACTAGGATCTGGGTGCTAGATAGGCTCACTGCTATTAGAGACATAGCTTGAAAGTATGTTAAGAAATAGAAATAATGAATTTATATTGATTTTCCAATTTCAATTTAACTTTATGAAATATTAGCAAGTAATGTATCCGATAAGGAATTTGTATCCGTAATATATACAGAATTCTTACTATTCAACAATAATAAGACCCATAAGCCAATTAAAAAGTGGGTGAAGTATCTGGATAAACATTTTTCCAAAGAAGACAAACAAATGGCCAGTAGGCACATGAAAACTTCCTCAACATCTTGACTCATTAGGGAATGCAAATCAAACCTACAATGAAATACCACTTCACACCCACAAGCATGGCTGAAATAAAAAAACATACCGACAATAAAAAGCGTTGATGAGGATGTGGGAAAATTGGAGACCTCATACGTTGCAGTTGGGATTGTGAAATGGTGCAGCTCCTTTGGAAAACAATTTGGCAGTTCCTCAGAATGTTACACATTGAGTTGCCATATAATCTTGTAATTCTACCCCTAGATATCTATCCAAGAGAAATGAAAATATATGCCCATGCCAAAACTTAACGTAAGTGTCCATGGCAGCATTATATACAATAACCAAAAAGTGGAAACGCTGCACATGTCTATTAGCTGGTGACTAGGTAAATAAAATGTAGCATATCCATACAATGGAATATTTTTGGCAATAAGGAGGAATGATGTGCTGAATCATGGTCCAATATGGATGCATATCTTGAAATTATGCTAAACCACTCACAAAAGGCCATGTATTGTCTGGCTCCACTTATATGGAATGCCCAAAATAGGCAAATCTGTAGAGACAGAAAATAGATTCGGGGTTGCCAGGAACTAGGGGGAAGGGGAAAAGGAGTGACTGCTGATGGATATGGGATTTCTTTTTGGGGTGACGAAAATGATCTAAAATCAGATAATTGTGATAGTTGCACAACTCTATGAATATCCTAAAAACAATTGAATTGCACACTTTAAAAATATTTTTTATGGTGAGTGCATAATATCTCAATAAAGCCATTACTTAAAAATTTAATGTTTTGGGAGTTTTCTTAATTCATTGATTTTGTGTTTATATAGCTTTTCCCTTTTACTGGAAATCTTGATTCTTTATAAGATTAATATATATATTTGTTTGATCCTACTGTGTACATAAAAGGGCCTCAAAATTACAGTATCAGAATTACTACATTATCACAACAATAAAATACCAAGTGAATTTTAAGGATTTTGTAGTTCTCTTTGCCTTTAGATATCCCACTAAGGATGTTCAGTTAGAATTACTGTGCCAGAAAGTCACTTGAAAGAAATTTTTACTTATCTATCTTCAGGGTAGATTCCTAGAAGTGGGATTGCTAAATCTAATCATAAATGCATCTGTAATTTACTCCCACTAACAAGGGTGAGAGTGCCTGTTTTCCCACAGTCTCACCAGCTGAATGTATTGTCAAATTTTTGGGTTTCTGCCAGTGTATGTGAGAAATGATATCTCAGTGTTTTAATTTGCATTTCTTATTATGAGTGAGTCCAGACATCTTTTTTTTTTTCATATGTCAAAGGGATAATTGCCTTTCTTTTTCTGAGAACTGTTTATGTTTTAAAAGCTTTTTTTTTTCTATAGGGATTATTATTTGTCTTTTGACATTTCCTTGTGGTCACTTTTTTGAAGTGGCAAAAATATCACAACAAAGTTAAATTTAACCCATGTTATTCTATGGCCTAACACAACTATTTTCAGTTTGTAAATTCCCTCCTAGATAACGTCCATTTTTATTTTGAGAGATGCGCAATGCTAAGTCTGAGAACAGCTTTTGAGTTCTGCTTTTGTTATTTAAGATTGTCCAGGTCACATTTTAATCGATTAATTAGTTGACACATGGTCATTCCATTACACCTCAAGATAGCATTTCCGGTTCATTTCCGGACCTCCCAAAGTCATGGAAGTTGTTTGCAGGCAGGAGATCAATCCTTCCCAGCATCTGGAAGACTGAGTCCATTATGGAACCAAGAGGTTTATACCAGAATTCCAAAAATCCATCGGCAATCCTGAGACTTACTGATTCCATGGCTTTTCTCACTTTCCTCAGCCACCGTCCTCAGTTCAAGCTCTCTGCAGGCTGAGTCTTCTGTCCTCTCATTTCTACATGGCTGGTGCTTCTGAAAGGCTTACAGTGATCTCTTGTATGCTCTCTCGTTGAATCTTTTTTCCCCCATGATGGCTCCCTCATCCATTTGCTCATTGTTTGCTTGTTGTTTTTTGCTTGTTGTTTGCCTTTTTTTTATTTTTGGAAGGCACCAGGAACCAAACACAGGGCTTCCTATATGGGAGGCAGGCGCTCAACGGCTTGACCCATATCCACTCCCTGCTCGTTTTTTGGTTTTGCTAATTGTCTGCTTGTTGTCTTGCTTGTTTTTTTTTTTTTTTGTCTGCTTGCTGTTTGTTTGTCTTCTTTAGGAGACATTGGGAGTCAAACCCGGGACCTCCCATGTGGGAGGTGGGTGCTCAACTGCTTGAGCCATATCCACTCCCTCTCTTTGAATCTTGCTTTAAATATTTTTCTTTCACAAATGTAAGGTGACCAGATTCATAGCTCTAAATAGATAAAAAACAATTTCAGGAAATTTTTAAAAAGCTTAAGGCTCTTTCTTTTAAAACTTATTTTTAAATAAGTGGTCATTAATTACATTTACAATGTTGTGCTACCATCACTACCATCCATTACCAAAACTTTTCATCACCCTAAAAAAAAACTCAGTAAGTTACCCCAGCCCCTGGTCACCTAGAACTTACTTTCTGTCTCCATGAATTTGCTTATTCTAGATATTTCACATATGTGGAATCATACATTATCTACTTCTGTCTGGCTTACAAAGCTTAAAGCCTTTTTGATGTAACATAAGCATGTTGGGCATTTACATAATCTGCAGAAAATATAGTGAGCTTATTTTTACTCCTTATTTTTGGGAGGGCAGGCACATAATGATTTTTCTTTTAAAGATTTATTTTATTCATTTATTTCTCTCCCCCCTTGTTGTTTGTGCTTGCTGTCTGCTCTCTGTTCAGCTTCTTTTTAGAAGGCACTGGAAACTGAACCCTGGACCTCCCATGTGGGCGGAAGGCACCCAATCACTTGAGCCACCTCTGCTCCCTGCTTGTTGTGTCTCTCATTGTGTTTCCTCACTGTGTCTCTTTGTTGTGTCATCTCACCCCGTCATCTTATGATGTCATCTTGTTGCATCAGCTTGCTGTGCCAGCCTGTCTCATCAGCTCACTGTCTTGCTCGTCTTCTTTTAGGAAACACCAGAAACCGAACCTGGGACCTCCCATGTGGTAGGTGGGTGCCCAACTTATTGAGCCACACCCACTTCCAGCGTATGGATTCTAACCACATCTTAGTTTGCATGTATTTCCCATTGTCCTATTTTTATTCTTTCTTAAATAGGAGAATATATATTTTGAGGGTGGGGAGGGATTTAGTTATTTAAAGGTGACAATGTAGGATACACCTCTTTCCCCAGACTCTGTTTCTCATTTAATCCTAATATGTCAGAAGAATTGTTACAGTTATGGAAGTAATATTGGTGGGGCTGTATATTTATATAGCATGCCATTGTTCACAAATGTTTTTGCTTATATTATCTTTTTGGACTCCAGTCAATTATTTCTCTGATAGTAGATTAATGAACAGAATTTGTTGAACTCTCTAAAACCCTAATGAACTTGTATAAGGTGTTAGTGAGGACTTTAAATTTTAAGCTTCACTCAAAATCTCCTTGAATTGTATCTGTGGTTGTAAGTACCAAAGATAATAGCCTGTTGAACGGTGTGTCTCTCACTTTGCAAATCTCACTATTTATCCATAATTCTAAATGTGCAGGAACCATTTTATAAATGGGCCTAAAAATTTGTAAAATCTCGTCACCATTTTGCTTTTCGCTGTGTAAAGTGTCATTTGGGAGATTAGTATGGTAATTCGTAGCCATATCATTATTCTGAAATATTTTGTGAAAAAATTTTAACCTGCTTTTAGTGCTTTATTTTATAGTGCTCCTAATTAAAATGATGAGTGACTGATGTGGGGTATTGGTATCTTAATGAGGCTCATTAAAGAGCTTTGTTATTTTTAAATGGTTAGGCTCACTTGCCACTTTAAGTCATCGTTTTATTTGTATCTATGCTGAATAAACGCTCGAGTGTGATTTTCATGCTCTGAATGTAATATATTTTTTTCCATTGATGTTCTTGCCAGAGGCTGTCCCCCGCCCCTTATGACCAGTAATACACCAGCATCCTATTTTTGCCTGTGCAGATTGGAGTAAGAGTAGATGAAGAATTGAAAATAGGCCTCCTTTGTTTGGGGCCACTTAGCACTTATCTTGAGTGTATAATTTCTGGAACTAGACAAAGCCAAAGGGCATCCTTAGCCCTTTACAAACAGCCAAGCAAGCTCACTCTCCTTTGTTGCTGTATCATCACTGTGGCTTCTGATATTTTTTGCTCACATGACTAAAAGAACTGATCCTCACAGCTGCCTGAACAGTCCACCTGCAACAGAAAAATGATTTTGAGACTGTACATGAGTTCACTGCTTATTATGCATGATAACCAGCTCCCATTTTTCCATGCTAATGACTGTTAAGTGATAGCCCCTCAGGGTTCAATTTAGCTACTAGTTTCAGAATTTTCTTTCATCAAAGCTCCTGTGAGCAGTATTTACAAAGTACGGGGCATGATGAATGAATTTGAGTTTAATCTCTTTTTGTTTCCCCTGTCCCTACTCCTAACTGCCGAATTCAAAAGATGTTTTTTCCCCATATTTTCATTTCACACACTTCAGAAAATAGGGTGCGTTTCTTCCAAAGCCTTCTCTGCTCTGGTCTTTTAGGACTTGTTAATCACCTAATTTCCATTTTATCCTTTTGGCTGCTACTTTCCCAACATTTCCTTGATCAACACCTTCTAATGGCTGGAAATCCCACAGGCTCGTTAATCTCCTTGATATTCTGCAAGAGTTTGGACAATGCCATCTGTTGTCCTGGAGTCAGGGCCTGCCTGTGACAGTCAAGTATGCTTGCTGGCATTTGTCTCTCACCCTGTGTCTCCCTGACGGAAGCCCAGCTCTCCCCGCTCTCACCCAGAGCCTCCCTCCGTGCTGTCTTCACTTGTCCAGGCTGCCGATGGTGGACCCCATTCAGACCTCCATGTGGCCAGCCTTTCCCTCCTCGGGGTCTTTCCTGTCGTGGCCTCCCCTTTCCTTGGGCCTTGCGTTTGCGAGGTGGTGCCTCGCCATGCCGGCAGCAGCTGCTCAGGCGAGCCCCAGGAGGGCTGCTGCCTCCTCACCCAGGAGCTCTGTGCCTGGCCCTCGCTCTACCTACCTGGTTCTTGGGCTCTTTCCCTGGTTTTTCTTCTCCCAGAATCCAACAGACTCTTATTTGCTAACTTCGCTGACCCAGGGTTTCACTTTGGCTCTCCAGGGTTCCCGTGACTTGCGACGCCCGGCTTCCCTTGGCTGTTCCTAGGGGGGCTGCTTTGTCTAGCAAGCTGTTGTAAGTTTCCCATCCCCGGCTGTGCTTGCTGGGGGTGTCTTGACTATGGCATCACTGATGTTAATCTGAGAAATCAGCTGAGGGCCATCGCCCCTCGGCTTCCTCCCTCCAGGCCTTCAAGCATCCAGGAGTCACGGCTTTTATTAAGAGTGGCGCGGTGGATCGTGTCCCCCAGCGTTGGTGCTGTTTCCCTCTGAGTCCAAACTTGGCTTTAGAATCATTATTTACACTCAGTGCTCTAGGCAGCCACCAAAAAGTAAATGAATTTGAGAAGAAATGTATGGGAAATTCCTGAGGTAGGTAGTCCATCGCCTGAAGGTTTCAGGGACAAGAGGAGTAAGGACCTCAGGACCTAGAGCAGGCCGATTCTGAGCATAAACTTGGCAGAAGAGCTTTTGTCAGTCTTCAGCCTGCATATCCGGATGTGCTATCTATCTGTGGATAGAGCTGACCCATCATTTCAGTAAGGCTACGTTATTTATATTTTTTCAAATAGATTTTTAATTTATTTTAAAAATACACATAGATCACACAAAATGTTACATTAAAACACTATGGGAGATTCCCATATGCCCCACTCCCCACAGCCCCCACTCCTCCCACATCAACTTCTTTCATCAGTGTGGTACATTCATTGCATCTGATGAATACATTTTGGCGCACTGCTACACAGCATGGATTATAGTTTACGTTGTAGTTTACACTGTCTCCCAGTCTATTCAGTGGGTTATGGCGAGATATATAATAGATAATGCATCTATCCCTGTAATCTCATTCAGGACAACTCCAAGTCCTGAAAATGCTCCCATATCACACCTCTTTTCCCTGCCTTCAGCAACTCCAGTGGTCACTGTCTCCACATCAATGATATATTTTCTTCCATTGCTAGAGTCATAATAATTCTATAGTAAAATACCAGTAAGTCTACTCTAGTCCATATTTTGTTCCCCAATCCTAAGGATTCTGGGATGGTGATGCCCACTACCCCTCTTAATTGAGAGGAGGCTTCAGTCCCATGTGGCTGATGGATGGGGTTCTCCTGCTTGCAGTTGCAGGCTCTCTCAGTTCCTTGGGGTGGCGGTTGTCCATCCTCACCTCCTTGTTAGCTGTCCTGGGCAAGTCCAATGAAGTGGAGAGTATGTGTCAATGCTACGTTATTGACAGCCTTTGTTCTGCATTGGATTGATAGTTTATTCTGGTGTCTATTGTTTTGTAGGTTAAGAGATTTATGATGAAATTGTATATTACACACATGTAACTTAACCAAATTCCACCACGCATGCTCTGCCCCACCAACCACTACTACCACCACTGTCACTCAAGATTGCACATTTTTTTTGTACGACGTGGCTCAGTAATGCAAGCCAAATACTTCATCTGGAGTTCAAACAAAGACATAGATAATTGCTCCAATGTGGGGAAAAAACCTGGCTTAGCTGGACTTCCTGAGAGATGATTTGGTATACCCCAAACTGTGCATGCTGGTCATTAGAATCAGTTGAGAGATTTAAACAGAGGACACTGGATTTTCCCTCATACTGCCTTTAGAATCTAACCACAGCCTTTTGTGTTTTATTTATTAATTCAAGAAATATTATGCACCTACCATGTGCTAGCTTGAGTGTTGGCACTGCGGGTACAACAGTGAATCAACTGTAATCTCTGTCTTCAAGGGCTTTCCTTCTAGGATGGGAAAACGGATTGCAAACAGATGAGAAGTTAAGAGTGTGACAGCTGTCAAGCTGAGTCTGTTGCAGGGAGGGTGGTGGTGGGAAAAGCTTCAGAAAGAAGGTGACTACTGAGCTGTGTCTTTAAAAATGATCCATTGAGTGGACAGTGGGGAAAAGGATATTATAGACGGGACAAAGTTTTAAAGAGCTTAAAAGAACTGCGATTGTTCAATATCATTGTGGCACCAGGGGTATGTACGTGGACTATCAAGGGTAGCTATGGAAGCAGAGGAGGAGACCACAGAGTGAAAGACTTTATTTTCTCCACTGTTGGCAAGGCATGGGGAGTGTCAAGAGGTGATTTTTATTTTAGATAAATGAATCTAGCACCAGGAAAAAAAAGATTGGAGGGAGCCCAAGAGGTAGGGAGGGCTCAAGGAAGTTATTACAATGGGACAGGAGAGCGATTATGAGAGTCTAGACAAAGGCAGCAGTAGTAGCCACAGATAGATACTGAGGATGCAGAGTGGGGTGGCGGATGGGGTGGGGGGTGAACATCAGCCGCAACTACCAGAGGACTGGCTTAGTAGACGACTCCTCGCTTTGTGGAACCACACGTCTTAAATCATTGTTGCCTGCACAGAGAATTTTAGAAATTGAGTTCTTTTTAAAATGTGGGCTTTTATGTATTCAATCTGTCAAGTTATTAGACAGTTTATTAGGTGCTTACTACTTTTGTAGATACTTAGTTGAAATGGTGGAAAGAGCATATGCACATACATACAAATCTAAGAAAGATTGTAAACTGAGGCAGTGTGGAATTAATCAAACAAATGCAATGTATATTAAAATATTTTTAATATTGCTGTGTACAATAACGGAACCATTTAAAACCATTTAAGAGGGGGGCTGACTTGGCCCAGTGGTTAGGGCGTCCGCCTACCACATGGGAAGTCCACGGTTCAAACCCCGGGCCTCCTTGACCCGTGTGGAGCTGGCCCACGTGCAGTGCTGATGCGCGCAAGGAGTGCCGTGCCACGCAGGGGTGTCCCCCGCGTAGGGGAGCCCCACGCGCAAGGAGTGCACCCCGTAAGGAGAGCCTCCCAGTGTGAAAGAAACTGCAGCCTGCCCAGGAATGGTGCTGCACACACGGAGAGCTGACACAACAAGATGACGTAACAAAAAGAAACAAGATTTCTGTGCCGCTGACAACAGAAGAGGACAAAAAAGAACACGCAGCAAATAGACACAGAGAACAGACAACTGGGGGCGCGGGTGGAGAAGGGGAGAGAAATAAATAAAAATAAACCTTAAAAAAAAAAACATTTAAGAAAACCAACTACAGAAAAGAATATCAACAGGGTCCCACCCATTGTAGATTCTCAATAAATACTAAGTCATAATAATAACACTAAAGAAATGACAGACTCGTGTTATTTTAGAGTCTTAAACAATTTTCTTGCTGGAAAGAACATTAAAGATCATTCCGGTCTAGTGGCTCCTGGCCATGGCAATCTGGGGAAGGAGAGGTTGTTATGATTTCTCACTTCAGCATTTAAATGGAAATTAAAGTCCTAGGAAGTGCTGGTAGCTTTTTGTTCATCTAAATAATAGGGCCTACACAAGGTTTAAAAAAAAAAAGCAGGACAAACTTTACATGAAGCTATGGAAACAGAATGGACTATTTTGCTTGAAATAGAACATCTATATTTAGAAGCTTTTAGTCTGGCATGACCTTGACATTTAAGTCGACATAGTTGTTTAAAGTCTGATTATAAACCCTACCTTCTTTAATGTAATGTTTTGTGTGATCTATTTATCTTTAAAAAAAAAAAAGACTAATAAAAATAAATAAATTAAAAACAAAAAACAAAACCTTATCTTCTACCCTTTGTCTCTAGACCAGTCGATGGGCTTATTAACAGGGGTGCCACGGCGGAATGAAAATTGAGTATAAACAGAACATTTTCTCCCTAAGGATTTTTAAACATTCATCTCTTGGTCTCCTTGCCCAGCAACCGTTTTTAAGTGTGCACTGCTGGTAAACTGCAATAATGTTATTTTTGACCATTCCTAGGATTAACTACAAGGACTATACTATTGTTGAATTCTGGACTGGGCTGTGGAGATTCCTGATCTAAGGGCAATTCTGCCATGTACCAGCTGAGTGATTCATGGTCTCTGATTCATCGACTGTAAAATTAAGGTTTTCAACCCTGGCTGTACACTAGAATCAACTGGGGAACTTTTAGGATACACTAATACCGAGATCCCAATTGGGACCCAGGAATTGGTAGGTTTTAAAAGCTTCCCACTTGATTTTTTTTTCCCGGAGGTCCCAAAGTAGGCAACCAGTTGAGCTACATCCGTTCCCTACCACTTGATTCTGATGTGCAGCTGGTGTTAAGAGAACTGGCTGGAACAGAATGATTTCTAAGAGCCTTAGAAGCTTGAAGAACTTTGATTCTATGGAATGATACAGGCTTGTCAAGGGACAGGCTTTGTGGGGCTTAAACAGTGTTGGGAACTATCTTTAATAAAAGGAATACAAAATTGCACATACAAAATTAGGTAAGAGGGTTTTTATTTAGAATGAAAATGAAATCCCAGGAAGCGGATTTGGCTCAACTGATAGAGCGTCCACCTACCACATGGGAGGTTAGGTTCAAACCCAGGGCCTCCTGACCCATGTGTTGAGCTGGCCCATGCGCAGTGCTGAGGCACTCAAGGAGTGCCCTGCCACGCAGGGGTGTACCCCCTGTAGGGGAACCCCATGTGCAAAGTGTGCACCCTGTAAGGAGAGCTGCCCTGTGCAATAAAATCACAGCTTGCCTAGGAGTGCTGCTGCACACATGGAGAGCTGACACAGCAAGATGACACAGTGAAAAAAGAGACACAGATTCCTGGTGCCACTGACAAAAAAAATGCAAGAGGACACAGAAGAACACACAGTGAATGGATACAGAGAGCAGACAACTGGGGGCGGGGAGGGGAAGGGGAGAGAAATAAAAAATAAATAAAGAAAATGAAATCCCAACAAATTACAAGTTTTGTCTCTCCTCTGTGTCTCTTTTTGCTGCATCATCTTGCTGCGTCAGCTCTCCATGTGGGCCAGCTCTCCTGCGTGGGCTGCGTACTCCTTGCGCCGGGCAGCACTGCGTGTGGTGTGCTCTGCCACACAGGCCAGCTTTGCCTTCACCAGGACGCCCTGGGAATTGAACCCTGGACCTCCTATATGGTACACAGGAGCCCAATTCCTTGAGCCTCATCTGCTTCCCAAATTACAAGTTTTGGAAGTTGACATATACCACAGACATGAAAAATAATCCAAAAAAATAAGATAATAGTTTCATTATACTGGGCATACCTCTTTGATACTTTATTCTTATGCATTTCTTGACTTCATACTCTGCTTTTTTGTCTGACAGCTATTTTATAATATTTCCTATAGAGAGAATAAAAACTCAGTCTTTTGTGGTCAATCAATTTATTTTTTACTATTGATAGTTTAGGAGAGTTTCAGCTTTACAATTCAGTATTGGTAATATGTAATTGTTTAGGACTGTTATCAAATTTGGTAAAATCTCTATTTCCTTCACATATGAGCAGTAAGATTTGGAAGGATTTTCTGGCTAGTACACTTCAAATCTTATTTCTTACCTCCTCTCTGTAAGCGTCTAGGTGTCATGTCACAGCGGGAGCTCCGGCACCGCAGTGTTTGGCTCTGGACCTCGAGTTAACGGATAGAGTGAGTTTTATCAGTCTTCTTTGAAGCCATTCCAACTTGGGACGGCTAGCCACAATCTAACGGTGCAGGGAAGTGATGGTGAACCAGAAAAATACAAACAAAATGATTGCCCAACTCTCTCTCCCCTTAGTTGGGTCGTAACAGCTCTGGTGGCAATCGCAAGGCCACCGGACAGGAGAAGAGGTCGGACTGTAGAGATTTCATGGATTACAGTTACGTTGTAAGCATCTTTTTATGGATGGTCAGGTGTGCAACGACGAGTGACCCTTGAGATGTATGAAAGGAAAATCTATTATGACTCATGGGTCCAGAACAGAGAGGGACAGCACACCTCGCAGGTCACACAGGGAAACACGCCAGCAGCGTGGGCTCACCCCAGCAGGCAGGGAGCGAAGGTTACACGGACCTGTGGACTGTGCCTTTACAGTGTTACAGGGGTGGGACTGTAGTCCTCGGTCAAGCAAGAGTTGGGATTGATTGGGGAGTTTGTATTTGACTTTTCGTGGGGCATAGACCAGGGTAGCTCGTTGGGAGGAGCTGTTTTTCTTGTATGAGCAGTGTCGGGGGTGCCCGCTGAGGGGGCCTAGTGACGGGCTGAGACGCTGCGGCATCACGACAGAGCAAAGCCCCAGGGCATTTTAATCGACTAGAATAGTTAAAGTAGCTCACTCTTGCAAATTAAAAAATACATGTGTGTGAACACACAGACACATGTAGAGAGACCCTCCCAGCGATGCGAGGGAGGGACCCTGAGGCTCACCTTCATCAGGCTCGTGGAAGACTCGGCTCTGAGGTCTGCCATCTCCTACAGCGTTTCTGACCTGGAATATACTGGGTACCATCCATGGATGCAGGCATTGACTATACAGTGAAACCCTGCCGTGCTGTACTAAGTGGAATTCAAGGGATTCAAAAGATCAAATGCAGCATGTGTTCTGGAGAGGTGGATGAAGTAACTGGGGCGACCCTGGCCAATAGCCAGTGGTGGCTGCTCAGGCCAAGCTGACTTTGGGATACCATCTGATGGCAGAGGTGCATTGTCATTAAAAACAAAACTGTATTTGCAAAATGTTTCCTAAATCATTTAAGTAGTGCAATTTTAAGTTACAATCCTCACTCTTCCTAATTTCCTCCTAAATATAAATCTGAAGGCTACGTACAAGAATGAACAGGTACTCACTGAGCATAAAGACGGCAATCCCTTACCCATGCATCTGTAAAGAAAATTCCGTGCTCGCTTCGGCAGCACATATACTAAAATTGGAATGATACGGAGAAGATTAGCATGGCCCCTGCTCAAGGATGACACGCAAATTCGTGAAGCGTTCCATATTTTTTTGAATGGGACTTCATATTTTTTGAATGTAATATTTTAAAAAAATGAATTAAAAAAATAAAATAAAATAAAAAAAGAAAGAAAATTCCATCACCCGAGAGAAGAGCTAAGTCTGAACTCTGAGTATGGTTTTGGATCTTGTACAGAATTTTGCATTGGCAGAGCAAAATTGCACACACTCATAACACGGTCTAAGAATATGTTGTGGAACACATAAGTTAAAACTTGATTTCAGGTCATTAGAATCTAAAAAGGAGGCCAATTGAACTGAATCTAAAAAGGAGGGAAAGTGGTAACCATTAAGGCAAAATGATTTTTTGAAGCATGCTTGTGTATGAGGGGTTTCCTTCTAAGTATCGAGTTGTTGCTATTCTCGGGCTTGTAAGATCCATTACCCAGAGGCCTCTTGTAAAGAGTTGAGGGCCATAGGAGTTCTGGCAGGAAGTCAAAATGATGATGAGCTTTGCTCACCCTCAGGTGGTTTGGCAGTTTTCCTTGGAAGAAGCTGGAGACTAACTTCAATGAGGTATGTCTATCAAGTAATAGGACTGAGTTAAAAGCAAACATTTTAGAAGGTCTGCATGCTGATGGGTGCCTCTCCCTGTCAAAGCAGGGCCTTTGGGATAGTAAACATCTCTCCCCAAACTGCTACCATTGTCCAAACTTTTGGGGAATCTTTTAGAAAAACCTTCAGGTTTCATGACACATTTTTCTTTTTTTGTAATTGAGGTGAATTTCATGTTGCATAAAATGAACCGTTTTAACGTATACAGTTCATTGGCATTCAGTACTTTCACAACCTGGTGTAATCATCACCTCTATCTAGTTTCCATTACTTTTTTTTTTTCTTTTCTGGTGCATCTTTTTTTTTTTTTGTAAATAGTATTTTTTTGAAGATATATACATCACACAAAAAATGTTACATTAAAAAATATAAAAGGTTCCTGTATATCCCCCACCCCACTCCTCCCACACCGACAACCTCCCCCATCGTTGTGGCACACTCAACGCACTTCATGAACACATTTTGGGGCACTGCTGCACCACATGGATAATAGTAGTTCACACTCTCCCCCAGCACATTCAGTGGGTTATGGCAGGATATATAAAGCCCAGCATCTGACCCTGCAATATCATTTAGGACAACTCAAAATCCCAAAAATGCCCGCACATCACATCGCTTCTTCCCTCTCCCTGCCCGCATCAACTACTGTGGCCACTTTCTCCACCTTGATGCTAAAATTTCTTCTATTACTTGACACAATAGTTTTATAGTAGAATATCACTAAGTCCACTCTAGTCCATATTTTATTCCTCCATCCTGTGGACCCTGGGATGGTGATGTCCACTCCACCTCTACATCAAGAGGGGGCTTAGATTCCACATGGAAGATGGATGCAATTCGTCTGCTTGCAGTTGTAGGCACTCTTGATTCCCTGGTGTGGTGGTTGACCTTCCTCACCTCCCTGTTAGCTGACCTGGGTATAACCAACGAACCAGAGAGTAGGAGTCGCCACGCTGCTGAGGCTCAGGGCCCGGCTGGCACATGGGCAGTCCAGAGATTCAAGTTTCCTGAGAATAGTTCTATTACATTTCATCACCTCAAAATGAAAGTCCTTGCCTGTTAAGTAGCCACTCATCATTCCTCTGGCCCCCCGCCCCTGGCAACCACTAATCTGCCTCTGTGGATTTATCTATTCTGGATATTTGGTATAAATGGAATCATACAGTATGAGACTTTCTGTACCTTGCATCTTTGATTTAGCAAAATATTTTCAAGGTTTCATGTATCAATATTATGTTTCTTTTTATGACTGAATACAAGTTCTATTGTATGGACATACCACATTTTGTTTATCCTTTAATCCATTGATGGATATTTGGGTTGTTTCCACCTTTTGGCTATTGCGAGTGGTTGCTATGAACATTTGCACATAAGTGTTTCATTGAATACCTGTGTTCATTTGTTTTGGGTACATGTCTGGGAGTGGAATTTCTGGGTCATATGGTAATTCTAGCTTTTTGAGGAGCCACCAAACTGTTTTCTAGAGCTGCTGAACCATTTTACATTCCTACCAACAAGGTATGAGGGATCCAATTTCTCCTTATCCTTGCCAACGCTTATTTTTAGTTTTTTTTTTTTTTTTGATTATAGCAATTCCTTGTGTGTATGAAGTGAAATCTCGTTGTGCTTTTGATTTATATTTTCCTAATGCCTAATCATGTTGAGCATTTTTTTCATGTGCTATTTGGACATCTTGTTTCTTCTCTAGAGAAATGTCTACTCAAGTGTTTGCTCAGTTTAAGATTAGGTTGTTTGTCTTTTTGTTGCTGAGTTGTAAATGTTCTTTATATATTATGGATACTAGACCCTTATCCGATATATGATTATAAATATTTTCTCCCATTTTGTAGGTTGTCTTTTTGCTTTATTAACAGTATCCATTGATGCACAAAATTTTAAATTTTGTTGAAGGCACAATCTATTGAATACTTTCAATGATTGAAACCATCAGTATTTGGGTGTGGATTACATTCTTCAGAGATAAAAAATATTCAAAACTAATACTGCAGGAAGTGGATGTGGCTCAAGCCCTTGAGGAGTGCTGACCCACACGGAGTGCTGGCATACATGGAGAGCTGGCGCAGCAAGATGACGCCACAAAAAGAGATAGAGGAGAGACAATAAGAGAAGCTGAAGACCAGGGAGCTGAGGTGGCGCAAGAGACTGAACACCTCTCTCCCACTCTGGAAGGTCCCAGGACCGGTTCCCAGTGCCACCTAAAGAGAAGACAAGCAGACACAGAACACACAGCGAATAGACACAGAGAGCAGACAGCAAGCGCAAAACAATGAGGGGAGGGGAAGAAATAAATATTTTTTTAAAAAAACAACTAATACTGCAAATAAAATGATCAAATCCAATGTTTTTTTTTCCAAATCAAAGTTTGACTATAAAATACTGAAATACAGTTTTCTCCTGTGGATGACAAATTGCTTCTGAAGGCAATTTTATGGAGATAAAGTAGATTGGACCATCCTTCTTGCGTATTTTCTTATATGGAAAGTTCTAGAAAGCCAAGATTTACATTTCCAGGAGTTTTGCTGCTGTGGACCCCGCCCCTCTCTCCCCCCCCCCAATATGGCTGATTTTGCTGAACAGAATCATTGGCAAGGAATATGGAAGGAGGAGTGAGCAACGGGAGGCTGTGGGCAGGCAGGGAAGTAAGTTCTCCTTGCCAGAGGCATTTGGTTCTTCTGGGCCTGTCTGGCAGAGGGTCAAGGCCCTTGTCCCTAACACCAGAAGTGCCAAGCAGCGTGAGATGGCACAACTGGGCTCGTATAGTCCCATAGGCCTTCTCTCAAATGTTGTTTCTGGCTGTCTAATACCCAAAACTGCTTCTTTGACCTCCTGGAGATTCCATACCCTACCAAATTCTCTCTAAATTCCCTACAACTTACACCAGCTATAGTGATTTGTTCTCTCATTAATATGAATTCTAAATGAGCAAAGGAAGTATTGTGAGATAAGTATGGAGCCTCCCAAATCAACAACTTCGAAACAAAGCCATTGTAAAAAAATGCAATTTGGGCAGTGGACTTGGCCCAGTGGTTAGGGCGTCCGTCTACCACATGGGAGGTCCGTGGTTCAAACCCCGGGCCTCCTTGACCCATGTGGAGCTGGCCCATGTGCAGCGCTGATGTGCGCAAGGAGTGCCCTGCCATGCAGGGGTGTCCCCCGCGTAGGGGAGCCCCACGCACAAGGATTGCACCCCTTAAGGAGAACTGCCCAGGAGTGGTGCCACAAGCGCGGAGAGCAAATGCAGCAGGATGACGCAACAGGGAGAAACACAGATTCCCCTGCCGCTGACAACAACAGAAGCGGACAAGGAAGTCGCAGCGGATCGACACAGAGAACAGACAACCGGGGTGGGGGGCGGGGAAGGGGAGAGAAATTTTAAAAAAAATGCAATTTGGTATTGGTTTAATTCTCAGCCCCTCCATTTTTTTTATAGTTACATTTCATATTTAGGGGAACGATGTAGATCTCAGGAAAATTCTCAGCAAAGATTTTGCCCTATTTTAGAAGAGTTCTCTGGAGACGATGAATCATGGATATTAGTACTCTCTGATAAGTTGGTTTCCATAAGTTGCTTTACACAAATTTATTATTTTTTCTTCCATGAAATTCACAAGGACCCAAACGCCTGTTTTCCCCATTATTTTTGTTTGCTTGTTTTGTGTTTATACTTGATGAATGTAAGGAAGTCTTGTGTAAATGTAGCGTGGCTGACTGGTGGTTAGGTGCGGGGTCCTTTAGAGGGCTGGAGGGCAGGCTCTGAATTAGCAGGAATCAGATGCCACGCTCTGTTCAAGGGGACTCTTCTGGCCTTGTGGGTTATTATCTATATCTGACATGACATAGCTCAGCGTGCAAATTCTTCAGAAATCATCCTGTCCAATTCTATACCAGAATCCTTTCTGCCACACTGTAGTGATGCTGAATATATTAGTCAGGATTCTTTTGTTGCAAGGGACAGAAAGTAAATGCAAAGCAGTCTGGTGACAGGGGAAACGCTTTGCCTCACATGAAAGGGGAGGACAGAATGCATTCTCCTAGGGACAGCTCGGAGGAGGTACCCCGCTGTCCCTGTTAGGGCCACGTCTCGCTCTCCTGTCACCCCACAGAGCGCACGCCGCGTTCTCTACCTCCGCAGGTGGGAAGCTTCGCTGTGGCCTGGAGCCTGGCTTCAGGAAGGGCCCGGCTTCCAACAGTCCAGGTTAGTGATCCAAAAAGAAGGGTGGTTTTTCTCTCTCTGTGCTTTCAACAGAAACGTCCTGTCCACACTTTCTTTTTTTAATTAATTAATTAATTAATTAATTAATTAATTTAAAATTACATTATGAAAAATATGAGGTCCCATTCAACCCCACCGCCCCCGCCCCCCACTTCCCCCACAGCAACACTCTCTCCCATCATCATGACACATCCATTGCACCTGGTAAGTTCATCTCTGAGCATCACTGCACCCCATAGTCAATGGTCCACATCATAGCCCAGACTCTCTCACGTTCCATCCAGTGGGCCCTGGGGGGATCTATAATGTCCCGTAATTGTCCGTGAAGCACTATCCAGGACAACTCCACGTCCCGAAAACGCCTCCACATCTCATCTCTTCCTCCCGTTCCCCACACCCAGCAGCCACCATGGCTACCGTTCCCACACCCATTCCACATTTTCTCTGTGGACATTGGATTGGTTGTGTCCATTGCACATCTATGTCAAGTGAGGGCTTAGATTCCATATGGGTACTGGATGCACTCCTCCCGCTTCCAGTTGTAGACACTCTAGGCTCCATGTTGTGGTGGTTGACCTTCTTCAACTCCATGTTAGCTGAGTGGAGTAAGTCCAATAAGTCAAAGTGTAGGAGCTGAAGTCTGTTGAGGCTCTGGGCCTGGGTGTCATATTATCAGTCCAGAGATTCAAATCCCCTACATATATCTTAAACCCAGCACCGACTACAATTCCAATAAAGTAGCATGCAAGTCTTGTGAAAAGAGATCCCCTCTGAGTCCAATTCCATCACGCAGAAACACCAGGTCCAAAGAAGGGCTATCTGTCATGGCAGTGAACCCCTTCTGCCATGACCATAGAACCCGTGGGTCTCTTTATCCCTCAAAAGAACCAATACCTGGGGTTGTATCTACCTTATCTGTCTCTTAGACTCTGTTCAGTTGTACATAGGGGTATTCCTTCTGACAACTTCCAGATTCTTTTTTAGAGACTCACAGCCTTATAATCTCATTTCTCCTTTCCATTTCCCCCTTACATTAGGTCAAACAGCTTCCCGAAGTCATGTCATTATATGTAGACAGGTATATTCTGCTGTTCCGCATTGAATCTTTAATTCAAGGTCATTTTCTAGTTGCTTCTTCAGCTGGTTTGTGGTAGTGATCCCTCGGTGCCAGGGAGGCTCATCCCCGGGTGTCATGTCCCACACTGGGGGGAATGCATCGCATCTACATGCTGAGTTTCCGTCCACACTTTCTGAATCCTTTTTCATATTAAAGCTTCAAGTTTGGGGAGCCGACGTGGTTCAAGAAGTTGAGCACCTGCTTCCCACCTACGAGGTCCCAGGATCCATCCTTGGTGCCTCCTAAAAACAAAGACAAACAACAAGCAAACAAATGGGAAAAAAAAAACCACAACTCAGGGGGGCCGATGTGGCTCAGTGGTTGAGTGCCAGCTCCCCGGGAAGAGGTGGAGGGTGGTTTCTAAAACTAACTAACTAAATAAAAAGCTTTATGTTTTCAGAAGCAGAGCCCAAGGCCTTCCATTGTTTAGATTAAGCGTTTCAATCCTTTCACCTTTCCTCCCTCCTCCTCCCTGCCAGCCCCTCCTCTGCCCCTCTTCAGCCCTTCCTCTGGAGCCGGCTGTTGTCTCTCTCTCTCTCCCAGTCGGCTCTCCCCTCTTCTCTACTTGGCTTTCCACCTGAGGCTGACTTGTACAGACCACCTCAGTGGGCTCCCTTTCTCTCTGGCTTCCGTAGGGACAACGAGCAGGAGATTTGAGGCAGGCAGGGAGGGGGGTCCTGGAGCCATGCTTATTCCCCCAGTTTTCTCCCTGCCGCGTCCCTGAGGGCTGATCTTGTCCCTCTGCTAAGGGACACAGCTCCTACCATGTGGCTTTCTCCTTGCAGCTCTCTGTCCAGGTTTTGACAACTGCCCCGCTCCCCCACAGGCTGGGGTGTGACTAGGGTAGCATCCCACTGCCACTGTCTCCAGGGTCCTGTGTATCCCTCGTGGATTTCCCACACCTTGCTGCATCTTGGTAAACAGTCCCTTTATTAAATTCCTCTCAGATTACCTGGTAGAATTAGCAACTTTTCTCATGGGGACTCTAACTAATGTGTGCCCCCCCATTTCTAAAATGGTTAATTTCAGGCATTGAGCCAAAAAACCTGGATGATATAATTTATATTAAAGTATAAATGATTACTAGCATATTCCCTCAGATATATTTTTTTCCCTTCTTTTTAAACTCAAAAGTTAGTCTGCTCTTTTTCTACGCCCCCAGATGGCGCCTTCACCTTCTTGCTTATTTTTACTTGTTTGTGCTCATTGTCTGCTCGTAGTTTTCACTCTTTGTTTGTGCTCATTGCTTGTTGTTTTTTGCTTGTTGTCTGTTTTTTTTTTTTTCCCTTTAGAAGGCACTGGGAACCAAACCAGGGACCTCCTATATGCCTCCTATATGGGGGGCGGGAGCTCAACTGCTCGAGTCACATCCACGCCCTGTCTGCTCTTCTTTTTTTTTAAAGATTCATTTTTTAATTTGTGCCCCACCCCCCTCGTTGTCTGCTCTCTGGGTCCATTCACTGTGTGTTCTTCTGTGTCTGGTTGCCTTCTCTTTAGACTGCACTGGGAACCAATCCTGGGACCTTCCGGAGTGGGAGAGAGGTGCTCAATCTCTTGCACCACCTCCGCTCTCTGCTCTGCTGCGTCTCTTATTGACTCTCCTCTGTGTTTCTTTTTGTTGTGTCATCTTGCTGTACCAGCTCTCTGCTAGGGCCAGCTTACCGCATGTTCCAGCACTCCTGCACAGGTTAGCATTCTGCACGGGCCAGCTTGCCTTCACCTGCAGGCCCCGGGAATCGAACCCTGGACTTCCCATATGGTAGACGGGAGCCCAATCACTTGAGCCACATCTGCTTCCCCGTCTGCTCTTTATTCCCAGGTGCTGGCAATTCTAAACACTCCTCTCTGCTGGGGTGGTGCCTGCCCTCCACCCCGTGGTCTCCCACAGGGGCAGAGGCTCATAGGCAGCTGGCAATTGATCCTTAAACATGTGCCGAGTGCTAGCCCTCCCTTCTGATTGATTTGGCTCCGCACAAAGGGGGATGGAGATGATCTTGGAGGGGTCAAGGGTCACAAAGAGGTCAAGTGGTGGTCCAGAAGGAAAGGCCCTCCTCACTTACAACCCTCCGGGACTTCCCCCTGGTGATAGGGCGGGCACCAGTTTCCATGGGGCTGTGTAGCTTGAGGCAAGAATTTGGATTTTACGGTGCATTCTAGGACCATAATCTGATTTGAGAAGGATGGGATGGTTGGAGGAGCTGGAATCAGGAATGGGCTCAAGTCGGACTCAAGGACGCTGTCCTCTTATTCTTTCTCCGAATGCTTCCTGAATGCCTACTGCATGCCAGTCTCTGTACCAGTGATGGTACAGGTGTGTTTTGTTTGAAAAAGAGTTGTGTGGGCAACATTAAGAGAATTTCAGACTGTGATTCCGTTGCTTTTTCCTGGGCCTCTAAATCACAGACACAGTACCTGAGGATAAAAGTGGCATCAGATAAAGGCACTTAAACTTTCCACAAAGGTGGCCTGGCCGAGGGTGTGGCCACCCACCCCAGGGAGTCGGCCTGCCCAGCAGCCTTGGTTAACCTTATGCAGATACCACGTTGCTGGAAACTGTTTTCAGACACGCAGCCCCGGCTTGACAGCCCGAAGTTAAGAGAACCAGGTCAGGCCGATGATGCACTTGTTTCTTAGGTGTTTGTAAGTTTTTCCCCCAGATCTTTATTTTCTTACATGTGTTAAGATCTTAGAGAAAGTCTAAGATTTGTGATTAGCATATCTGTTTTAGATGCAGATACAAGATATTTCATTTCTTTTTCTATTGGGTATATCTGCTTGACTTTTTTTTTTAACTGTTAAATTGTTTTTTAATGAGTAATATTGCATTGATGTAATTTGTCCAAATCAGAATACCTGGTTTTGGCATATAATTATAACATTTTTCACCCATTAAGATGCAATCTATATGAGTGATTTCTCTGATTACTATAAAACAGGAACTGTGGGTTTTTTCTTTCCCTTTATGTCATCTTCAAACTTATTCTGACTTAAAAGTGAATCATGTAAGTTTTAAACTCTTTTTTCTTATTGTCAGAGTTAGTTAAATCCTGAAAATTCTTTCAGAATGAAATTTAAAATACATGATTCATTATTATTTTTAAATATATGACTTTTTAAACAATCAGTATTTAAATCATGCAACAGTTTCACATCTAAAAATATGTCTAAGTCACTGAGAGTGGAGAAGCAGCAATCTTTTTTCCCTTGGAAAACTAGAGTGGAAGAAGTATTAGCAGAAAAGCCATTAAGCCAATGGCTTAACTGTAAGGAGTAAGGGGAAGGGTAGGAGGGAAGAGCTGTTAGTTAGCTCCAGCGGGGTGTGGCTATTTATTGAGCTCCAGTTGGGTATGTCATCCCAAACAGGAGGTCCGTGGAGGACTGGCTAAGAGGCAGGCTTTCTCTTCAACCAGGACAGGCCTGGAGACACAATCTACGATTGTTCTTTACTGCCTCGGTGAGTTGCAGCCTTTCTAGATCCCAGGATTTTTCCCATCTAAATGTGAACGACAGCACCCACTTCTTCATGGAGTGTGAGGAGCGTAGCATAGCACCTGGTACCAGGGAGCACTCACTACATATGTCCTATCATTGCTACTGTGTTGACTGCTATTAAGAGTTGTGTTAATTTCCATTTTCAGGCCAAAAAGCTGCAGTTCTGATCACTTGAGTAATCCTGCTATCACACAGTCAGTAAATGACCATCCCAAATATAAAGCAGGTTTGGCCAGCTCCAGGATCTTATTGTAATTGTGTAATAAGAAGAACTTGGGGGAAGTGGATTTGGCTCAATTGACAGAGCGTCCGCCTACCATATAGGAGGTCTAGGGTTTGAAACGCAGGGCCTCATGGCCCGTGTGGAGCTGGCCCACGCACAGTACTGCTGTGCGCAAGGAGTGCCGTGCCACGCAGGGGTGTCCCCTGACTAGGGGTGCCCCACGCGCAAGGAGTGCACCCCACGTGAAAAACACAGCCCGCCCAGGAGTGGCTCCACACACATGGAGAGCTGACTAGGGGTGCCCCACGCTCAAGGAGTGCACCCCACGTGAAAAACACAGCCCGCCCAGGAGTGGCTCCACACATTTGGAGAGCTGACACAGCAAGATGACGCAACAAAAAGAGACTCAGATTCCCAGTGCTGCTGACAAGAATGCAAGTGGACACAGAGAGCAGACAACGGGGCAGGTGGGGGCATAAATAAAATAAATCTTTAAAAAAAAAAGAAGAACTTGGGCTGATCTAGGCTTGAATACTGTCTTCACTTCTGACAAGCTGTGAGGCTTTGGGCAAGTTACCTAATCTCTCTCAACCCATTTCCTCATCTATGAAACAGGGAGAATGATGTCTCCCTTTTAGAGCAGGCATTCTTAATCTTTTTTGTTCCGCGGATCCCTTTTCCAGTCAGGTGAAAACAACAGCCCCCTTCTCAGAATGTAGTGGCAGATAGTTTTATGACACTCAGCATCGGCATGTCTTTATATTAAATTTTAGGATTATTCAAAATTGTTTTGCAACTTTCCCATAATTTCAGTACCTGATAACCTAACTGTTCAAACGGCCATTTTTGGCACACATTTAGAAATTCAAGTTTTCCCATGGCATCATAAACACATCTCCGCCATCCTTACTAGGCAGTTATCCACTGGACTCAAAACACACCACATCAAAATTAAAATCTTACTAAGCCCACACTATACTGTGTATTATTTAATAAATATATCATACCCACACCATGTCTCCACAAGAATGTTTTTAAATGCATAAAATTACAAAAGAAATCAGTCACATATATTAAAATACAGTTACTAAAATGAAAACATATAATACTATACATATGTACTTCTTTCTTAACACATTAAATAATAATCCAATACATCAAATATATAGGAAAGTTAAAGTTAACTTTTATTTTTTAAAGACATGTCAATGTGCAGACTGTTGTTGTTTATATTGAATAAGAATATTACTAATAAACTTGTGTAGTATTTGACAAGGCAACGTGCATATCATGTCGGACATATACTTGCATTAATTTTTTTCAATTCAAGCTCACAGACCCCCTGAAATCTTTCCACAAACCCCTTGGGGGTCCGTGGACCCCTGGTTAAGAACCCCTGTTTTAGGGTTTGTGAGAACAGAGACCATATATGTAAAATGCTGTAGGGAATAGAATTGTTATTGTGCCACGTCATTCCTCACTGACTTTGCCATCCACTGTGGGTGAAACTTTGGGAAAACTATGTGCCTATCTTGGGTTTAAGTTTCTTCATCTTGAAGAATTTGGGGCAGGGGTGTCAGGGCAGGAGTTGGCCTAAATCAGACGTTCTCAAACTTCGAGGCTTATAGGAACCAGGCAGGGAACAGATAACCCTGGGCCCAAACCTGCTTTATATATGGGATGGTCATGGGACGAACTGCCAGATTTCTAGAATCTGGAAATCTGGGCTTTTATGTGAAATCTCCCAATTTTGAAATTAGTGTTGGCAACTAATTCAGAAAATTAAAAAAAAAAAAATATATATATATATATATACACACAGACATATAAATATATATACATATAAACCAGTCAAGGGTTTGGGAATTTAGGGCTAAATAATCCTAAAAAGCTCTAAAAGTCCTTTCGAAGTCTAAAGTCATCTGATTCCATGCCATAAAACAACACTGGTCTGAGGCATCTTTATTTACTTACTTGGACAAGAGGTCATGTTCCCTGCCCCCTTTCTAAAATATTCTTATACACTATTTCCTATGCATTATTTATTACACATTATCTTATTTAATTCTTGAAAGGCTTATGAAGTACAAATGGTTATTATCTCCATTTTGCAGTAGGCAAAATTGAGACTCTGGGAGAATGTTAGATACATCCAGGTTATACCTCCAGATAAAGAGGAGTTAGACCTGCATTCAAGTCTATGACTTAAAAAAAAAAAGATTTATTTATTTATTTTTCCCCATTGCTGTCCTGCTGTGTTTTGCTGTCTGTGTCCATTCACTGTGTGATCTTCTGTATATATTTCTCTTTTTTTTTGTCTTCTCATCTCATCTTTCTCCTCTAGGATTCACCGGGATTTGATCCTGGAGACCTCTGATGTGGAGAGAGGTGCCCTGTCAATTGTGCCACCTCAGCTCCTGGTCTCTGCCGCACTTCGCTGTGACTTTCCCCTTGTCTCTCTTTTGTTGCGTCATCATCTTGCTGCGTGACTCACTGTGCAGGCACTCATGTGGGCACTCTGCTCACTGCGTGGGCCCTGGCTCACCATGCAGGCACACTTCCTCTTCTTCTTTTTCACCAGGAGGTCCCAGGGATTGAACCCAGGTTCTCCCATGTGGTAGGCAGAGGCCTTATCACCTGAGCCACATCCGCTTCCCATCTATGACTTTTTTTAGAACACCGAAGTCTGAGAACACGCTGAGGAGGAGGGCGTGGGGTCGTGGAGACCCAGCGGGAGTGCCGTCTGGGAGGATGAAGGTTCAGTCAGGCGTTTCAGTGTAAGACTGAGGTGGCTCTCAGCTCACATCTGATGTTTCCTTGTGCTCCAGGAAGCCAGGGAAGAGTGGGGGTGGAATTAGCTGCCTGTGCCCAACCAGCCCTTCCTTGCCCTTTATCTTTCCTCAGTTCCCTGAAGGAAGTGGGGGTTTGATGCTGAGAAATAAGCAAACCGGGGCCCTAGCTGCTGGAGGAATGTTTGCGTTTTCCTTGTCCTGCAGAAATATGATCCATTGCTTTAATCCACTGAAAGTCAATATCTAAGACGCCAATACAGCAGGCTCCAGGGACTGGGGAACTGTAAAGATGTTCGCTGGCCAGGCCAGGAGTCTCATTCTGAAGGCTTTTTTTTTTTTTTCTTAATGTAAGAAAACTTTGTACAGTGTCGTTTATTATGGCAGGAGACTGGAAACAAACGACCTAGCTGCCCATCACGAAGTAGGATAGATAAGTAAATTATGGGGCGCACATACATACAATGGATTCCTTCACAGCCAATAAAAATAGTGGCATAGATTTATGTCAACAAATACAGAAATACCTATTAAGTGAACAGCAGGCAGGTTGATGAACTAGCATGTATAGTATGAGCTCATTGAAAAAACTGTTAACGTTCTTAACATTACCATACATTATACGTTACCATATAACACTGTGTAGATGGTGGGCCTGTGTGTGTGTAAAGAAAAAACTAGGGCTTTTAATGTTGAAGTTTGATGCTGAAGCCTTAAGCTGAAGCTCTGGGAATTAATCTCACAGAGGAAAGAGAAGCCAGCCCAGGAAGAGAGAAACCCAGAACCCAGAGAGAAGCCAACCCTGGGAAGAGAGGAACCCTGAGCCCAGAGAGAAGCAAGACCCTGAGGGGAGGAACCTAGGAAGCCTGAACCCTCACAGACGTCGGCAGCCATCTTGCTCCAACATGTGGAAATAGACTTTGGTGAGGGAAGTAACTTATGCTTTATGGCCTGGTATCTGTAAGTTCCTACTGCAAATAAATACCCTTTATAAAAACAAAAACAAAAAACCCACTAAAATAGTATGCAAGAAAATATTAACAGTGATTTTTTTCTGTTTGGTAGAAATATAGGAAATCTTTATTTTTTATAAGCTTCTATTTTTTTTTTTTTTTTTTTTGGTAAAATTTTTGTCATGATTCTGTAAGAACTTCATAGCCAGAAAATGCAGTTTTAAAAAAATGGGGGTCGTGGCACATAGTTATGCAGGGGACCAAGAGCCTAGTGTTCATTGGATCTGGTCCCTGAGGACTGGAGATTGACAAGACTCTTCGGAAGGAGACAGTCTCAATATCCAGACAGATAAAAATCTGCCTGTGGCTGTTTCTTTGGGGAACCCAAGGCTGGTCAAAGCTGAGGCTTCCTCTCAACCTGACTAAATTGCCTGGTGTTTGAAGCCTGCCGTTGGACTGGCCCTGAGATTATCATGATTTATGTATTTTCCATTAGGCTCTCGGGACTCTGTCCATCACCCCACTCGGATGTCCTGTTACTTCACGGTTGCATTCTCAAGGCTGTACTCCTAAAGGCAGAAACCCTTATTTCTTCAGGCAGCTTCAATCGATTGTCTAGTGTGTCAGTTCCTTTTTTTAAAAAATTTCTCTCCCCATGTATCTCCCCTCCTCCCTCCTCCCCTGTTGTCTGCTCTCTGTGTCCATTTGCCCATTCGCTGTGTGTTCTTCTGAGACGTTCTATCCTTATCAGTGGCACCGGGAATCTGTGTTTCCCTTTGTTGCATCATCTTGCTGTGTCAGCTCTCCATGTGTGCGGCGCCATTCTTGGGCAGGCTGCACTTTCTTTTGTGCTGGGTGATTCTCCTTATGGGGTGCACTCCTTGCGCGTGGGGCTCCCCTACGTGGGGGACACCCCTGCGTGGCACGGCACTCCTTGCGTGCATCAGCACTGCGCATGGGCCAGCTTCACATCCGTCAGGGAGGCCCAGGGTTTGAACTGTGGACCTCCCATGTGGTAGGCGGATGCCCTATCCATTGGGCCAAGTCCACTTCCCTGTGATTTCCTTTTAACCTGCAGAACACTCTTTAGCATCTCTTATAGGGCAGGCCTAGGGATAATGAACTCCCTCAAAGTTTGTTTATCTGGGAATGCCTTAATCTCGTCCTCATTTTTGAAAGACATTTTTGCAGGATATACAATTCTTTTTTGCTTTCATTACTTTAAATATGTCACCTCACTGCCCATTGGACACTCTGTGGTGTCCAATGAGAAATTTGCACTTAATCTTATTGAAGTTCCCTTTTATGTGACACTTCGCTTCTCTCTTGGGGCTTTCAGAATTCTGTCTTTATCTTTGGCACCTGACAGTTGATTATAATATATGACAGTGTGGGTCTAATTGGGTTTATCCTGTTTGGAGTTCATTGAGCATCTTGGATATGTATATTCATGTCTTTCATTAAATTTGGGGAATTTTCAGCAATTGAAATTTGAATATTTTCTCTGCTTCTTTCTCTCTTTCTTTCCCTTCTGGGATTCTCACAATTTGTATATTTATATGCTTGATGGTTCCCAGGGCTCTGTTCACTTTTCTTCATTCTTTTCTTCCTTCTGCTTCTCACATTGGATTATCTTCAAGTTCACTGATTTGTCTGTCAGCTCCGATCTGCTGTTGAACCCCTCTTGGGAATTTTTCATTTCTATTACTGGGTCTTCAGCTCTGTTTGGTTCCTTTTCATAATTTCAATCTCTCTATTGATATTCTCTTTGTGTTCATCTATTGCTTCCTCATTTAGGCTTTCCTTTGTCTCTCTGAGCATATTTAGGGCCTTTTTTTTTTTTTGTTAAGGACCATTTTTTAAAAGACTTTGCCTGGTATGTCCCAGGTCTGGTCTTCCTCATTGATAGTTGCTACTTTAATTTTCTCCTTTGCCTGGGCCATCACTTCCTGTTTCTTTGTATATTTTGTTGTCTTTTATTGAAACCTGCACATTTTAATATTTTGGACTCTGAGGTGTCTGTTCCTTAAGTCTGTATCCAGCTAAAGCTTTCCTTGAATGTTAGGAGCTAAAAAAAAAAAAAGTAAAAACAAGAAAACACTTTTGCCATCTTTTCAGATTGACCTGTGCCAGTGCTACCTTCAGAATTTATCCATACAATGAGTTTAGAGAACAGCTCCAGGCCAAAGCAGAGGGTCCTCTCATGCCTCTTCTTGGGTTTGCACATATGGCCCTAGGAATCCCCCTTACACAGATATAACTATACCTTCTTCCTTTCCTCACAGTGTGGGCACTGCACTGTATGTCCTACCATCAGCAATCCTTTGCCCCTGGCAGCTCCTTGACTGTTCTCCCACACATTCTGTAGGAGAGCTCAGCGGGCCACCTTCTACATGCAGGGTAAGTTCTGGGATGGCGAGTCCCTCAGGCCAGATATACATGCTGCTAGTATGTGCATGAGGGTTACTCTGCTCCCTCAGGAATGGGGACCAGGGATCAGCACTGGCTGCAGGAGTTGGCTCAGCACAAAGCTGTTGAGGGGCAGGGATGGGACCGGCTAGGGCACGACAAGATCCTACCCCCTTTAAGTGGTCTTTTTTCTAGATTTGGCACTAGCCCTGTTACTGCAATTCTTTAACTGTTTTCTGGAGCTTTGAGAAAGCTGTTTCTGCCAGTTCTTGCTGGTTCAAAGCTTCTGTGGGGAATGGAGACTTGTTGCATCTTACTCTGTCATCTTTGCCAGGGTGGGGTCCTGGTTTTTTCCTTTTGCCTGTACTGTTCTAATTGCATCCAGTGGTCTTTCTACCTGCAGTCTTTCCCTACTCCAATCCTGCTCACTTCTTTCAGGGAAATTAATCATCATAAAGTCTTGCTTAATCCCGTTACTACTCTGCTTAAAAGCCTTTGATGACTTTCTGTTGACTACAGAAGAGTCTAAGCTGCTTAGCCTGATGTGACCAGCTTTCCTACCTTCCTTCCTGTTTTCCCCACACCTCTGCCCCAACTCCCTCAACTCAACTATCTCTGCTATTTCCTGCACAAGAGTGTTTCTGTTTCAGTCTCCTTCTTTGAGTGCTGCTCTTGCACAGGATTGAAGACCACACCCACACATGCGAGCATTTTTTAAAAAAAGATTTATTATTTATTTATTTCTCTCTCCCCGCCCCCCCACCGCCAGTTGTCTGCTCTCTGTGTCCATTCGCTGTGTGTTCTTCTGTGACTGCTTCTATCCTTATCAGCGGCACCGGGAATCTGTGTCTCTTTTTGTTGCGTCATCTTGTGTCAGCTCTCCGTGTTTGCGGCACCATTCCTGGGCAGGCTGCACTTTCTTTCGCGCTGGGCGGCTCTCTTTAGGGGGCGCACTCCTTGCTCGTGGGGCTCCCCTACGTGGGGGACACCCCTGCGTAGCACAGCACTCCTTGCACGCACCAGCACTGCACATGGGCCAGCTCCACACGGGTCAAGAAGGCCTGGGGTTTGAACCATGGACCTATGTGGTAGGCAGATGCTCTATCCATTGGGCCAAGTCCCTTCCCTCTGCTTGCTTTTCAATGACCAATCCAAATCCCTCCTCATCCATAAGGCATTTCCCACCACGGACTTTGTTTATTTATTTATTTATTTATTTATAAAAGTTTTATTAAAGTTGATAGATCACAAATGACATTACATTAAAAAACAAAGAGGTTCCCATATACTCCACTCCCCACCCCTACACCCCTATCATTTTTGTAAATTGTATTTTTTGAAGATCTATACATCTAAAAAATGTAACATTAAAAAACACACCCAACCCCCCAACCCACTCTCCCACACCAACAACCTCCCCCATCATTGTAGCACATTCATTGCACTTGGTGAACACATTTTGGAGCACTGCTGCACCACACGGATAATAGTTTACCCTGTAGTTCACACTCTCCCCCAGTACATTCAATGAGTTATGGCAGGATATATAAAGTCTAGCATCTGACCCTGCAATATCATTTAGGACAACTCCAAGTCCCAAAAATGCCCCCACATCACATCTCTTCTTCCCTCTCCCTGCCCTAAGCAACGACTGTCCACCATGGACTTTGTACATAACAGATTTAAAGATCTTCGTCTTTAACTGCAAAAGGCTGATAAGATGCTGCCGTGGTAGATGAGGAATGAGATAGTTTTATTAGTTTTCAGTAGCTTGGATGACTTTGCTTGTTCTTGGTTTTACCTTTTTGTCTGAAATATGAATGATATTAAAGATATAAAAGATTAGTCTTCAAGACTATATTAGATATAGTCTTCTAGGCATCAGAGCTTTCATCATAGACATATTTTTTCCTATATGGAAGACTGATGAAGGATGCCCATAGCACTGAAAGAAAAATGTATATTTTCATTTACCAATAAATCTCCTACTTCTCCTTGGAGCATATTTAAGTTCTTCCTCTATCGTTTCAAATTTATCCTAGGTCAGAAATGAGTTAGCTTTCACAGTAGCTTTTCTCTGTTTGAAAAAAATCACATTTTCCCTCTGGTGTGAAATTTCACAAACAAAACCGACTAGAGGAAGGAAAGAAGATCTCAAATTTTAGATGTTTTATTTCCACTGAATACGTGCCCATTAGCCTGCACATTACTCAGTGTAGGCAAGCTAAACTTAGACTCTCACAACTCCAATTTTCACAAAGGGGCAACTTGTTTATCATTTAAATCTTCTTTTCCTTCCTTCCTTCCTTCCTTCCTTCCTTCCTTCCTTCCTTCCTTCCTTCCTTCCTTCCTTCCTTCCTTCCTTCCTTCCTTCCTCCCTCCCTCCCTCCCTCCCTCCCTCCCTCCCTCCCTCCCTCCCATGACTAATCAGTGAAATCCTTAAGATGAACTGGAAGCTGCCACAGCTGCCCCGCTGGGTTTTGGTGTTGTTCCTTCACGGAATCCTTGCTTTAATCTGTGGTATACAATTTTTAGGTGCTTCATTTGGGCAGTATCGGTTGTATTTCATCTTTCAGCCTTGGCCCTTCAGTTGTACTTCCTCTTGCACTTGGCAGGGTAGCCACATTCGCCACAGATCGACATCTGAAAGGTGGTAGGCCCTGGAGCCTACAGCGTGGCACAAAGTGTGTGTCTTGTTGTGACACCTTCCAAACGATGACGTTCCCTTGTGGCCGAGATCAAAGAGGCTGAAAGAGATGGCACTTCCTCTATATTGTGCTCAGAAGCTTCTGCTCAGAGGAGAACTTCCTAAATCTCATTTCTTCATGACACGTTTTGCATCTCCCAAATGGAACATTAAATCCTTTAAAAATCACTTCCCTGATGGCCTAAGTGGCACACTTTTCTTGTATTGGGTCATGTGTTCATGACTTAAAACAAAGGAACTAGAACAATTATCAGTTCTATCACTGAGACATATGATGAGAATGGAGTATAAAAGTCAGGCCAACATAACTTTTGTTGCCTGCTCACACATCAAAGCCAAAATGAAATAGGGGAAGCGGATGTGGCTCAAGCGATTGGACTCCCACCTACCACATGGAAGTTCCCAGGTCCAGTTCCCAGGGCCTCCTGGAGAAGGTGAACTGGTGCAACCAGCAGGTGCAGTGAGCTGATGCAATAAGATGATGCAACGAAGAGCCAAAGAGGAAGGGCAGTGAGAGACACAACAAACCAGGGAGCTGATTTGGCTCAAGCGATTGAGCACCTCTCTCTCACATGGAAGGTCCCAGGTTTGGTTCCCAGTGCCTCCTAAAGAGAAGACAAGCAGTCACAGAGAGCAGACAGAAAATGGACACAGAAAGCAGACAGCGATCCCAGACAATGGGGAGGGGGGAATAAATAAGTAAAATAAATCTTTTTTAAAAAAATAGCACTTGATGCTGGACTTTTTTTTCTGCAATCAGGTGATTACTCAAAGTATCATCAACAAAAGAGGATGGAGGGGGGGAAGAAGGAATTTTGAATGACTTTAGTAAAGAGCTCTTTCCAGTTCTCAAATTAAGGAAAGGATGTTTGAAAAGAGGGGCAACTCTGAGCTGCTGATCATTCTGCAAAGTCTCCCAGATTTCCATAATTTTTATTAAAGTAATTCTTTTCTGTGGTATTTGTGATTCAGTATCTCAAGAAGCTAGATTTGATTTTCTTCTCTCTTTTGATAAACCAGCACTTAGGTGATGAGGCCAGGTTTGTGTCTCTTTACGACTGACCAGTTAGTTCTCAGCCTCAGAGAGGAATGTTGGCAGGAGGTGGGCTCCATTGGGCTTGTTCTGTGAGGCCCCAGCTCCCTCGTAAGGGAACAGAATGCAGAGAAGCTTGGGAGGAGTCATGCCTTGGGAATGAAATCCCAGGTAGTCAGGCAGCCTATAAAAGTACAGAATCCCAGCTGCTTTGGAGATCATGGCTATATGGGGTAGCTTGTTTTTGTATTTTTATCCGAAGGTGATAGCATTCGTTGTTTCTATTTAGACTGTTGCTTCCTATAATCTATTTAAGTATTTCACTAGCGGTGTGGTAGTTTGAGGTTTTTGTGGATCCCAGAAAATTATGTTCTTAAATTCATCCATTCCTGTGTGTGTGAACTTACTGTAGTTGGGATCTTTTGATTAAATTATTTCAGCTAAGGGCCTTGGATCAGATCACTTCAATAAGGCATGACCCAAGCTGGGTCTCAATGCTCTTACCAGAGTCCTTTATAAATGGGATGAATATGGAGAGAGGGGGTCTCAGAGACAGAGAGAAACCTCCAGAAGCTGAGAAAGTCCTGGAAACCAGAAGCTGAAATCCTTGAACCTGGAAGAGAGAAAGTCCCAGAAGCAGAAAGAAAGGTGGAGGAAGCCAAAGCCGAATGCAATGAAACCTGGAGGAAGAGGGAGAGACAGCAGATGTCGCCATTGTGCCTTGCCACGTGGCATGAGCCCTGGATCACTGGCAGCTGCGTCTTTGGGAAGAGAGCTTCACCTGATGTCTTGATTTGGGCATTTTTCTCAGCCTTGGACCTGTAACCTTGTAAGTTAATCAACCCCTATTTTAAAAGCCAACCCGTTTCTGGTGTACGGCTGCGGCAACCCTTAGAAAACTAAAAGAAGAGGCATGTGACATCTTAATCAGTAGATGAGTTATTAAAAATTATCTAAAGCAAATTTTTGGCAAAATACAGTAAGGTAGCTGGGAGCATAGGTTTTGGAATGTATCTGATCTGGGTTTGGATCTTTCTCCACACTTTCTACACTTTATAATTTGGGACATCTTTGATCCTCAGCTTCTTACAGGGTCAAAGGGACTAGCATTAGAGACATGATAGTGAAGATGAAATAATGTGTGCAAAGTGGTAGTCCATGTCTAATATGATAAGTGAGAGGGAAAATTATTACTTAACTTTAATAAATACTTGAGTAGTAGAGGAAGTACTAATAAGAAAGGGATTCCTATGGTTTAAAGATTTATTTATTTATTTATTTTTAAATTTATTTCTCTCCCCTTCCCGGCCCGCCCCAGTTGTCTGCTCTCTGTGTCCATTCCCTGTGTGATTCCTATGGTTTAAAGATAAAAACCAGCAATAAAAAATTTTTCTGTTAACTTACTATTTCTTTAATAAAAAGTAATTAGTAAAAACTTTAAAAACAAACAAAACAAAATCTCCAAACACTGGACCCTAAAGGAAATCTGAAGTTTTATTGGTCTGACTGTAATTTTCCAGACACAAGCTCTCCCTAGAGACATGTGTAGGCTGCATGAAACAAAAGATACTGGTTCACCTGCCCTCTAACTCCCAAGAGGAAAAATATGATTAAGATGAGCACAAAAGACAGCACTGCATAATTACAACAATGACTAACACTTACTGAGCACCAGCCTTTGTCCAGGCACTGTTCTAAGTAGTTCACGTATATTATCTCATTTAATGCTAACAACAATCCTATGAGATAGTGTGATTAATCCCATCTTGGAAACTGAGGCAGAGAGTAAATTGACCGTGGCCATACTGCCAATAAATGGCAGAGCTGGGATGGAATCTAGGCAGCTGGCAACAAAGTCCTCTTTTTCTCTTGTTAATCATTAAGGCATTGTATTATAGTTTAAATTGGCAGCCTCCTATTTTTATTTTCTTTCTTAGTGGTACATAAAATGATGGTGCACCATAGAATCAGAGGCAACTTCCTTTTTTATTTTTCAAAGATTTATTTATTTATCCCCCCCCCTTGCCTCTTGCTTGCTGTCTGCTCTCTGTGTCCATTCACTGCGTGTTCTTCTGTGTCTGCTTGTCTCCCTTTGTTGCGCCATCTTGCTGTGCCAGCTCTCTGGGGGCATGGGCTGTCAACTCTCCACAGGCGTGGGCGAGCCTGCCTTCACAAGGAGGCCCTGGGAAGCGAACCCAGGGCCTCCCATACGGTAGACGGGAGCCCAATCGATTGAGCCACGTCCACTCCCTGGCAACTTCCTTTTGATGAACCATAATGTAACTGATACCTGTGTGGCCACCACCTGCTTAAACAGTTGTTAGTTTGCTATAGAATCCTTATTCTTTTCTTTCCTTCTTTTTTTTACATTTTTTATTAATAGTAAGTCATTCTCCCACTGAGATCCCTTGTCTGTCAATCTAGAAGTAACCAATGTTGTTTATTTTTTTACATGTATTGTGGTAATATATATATTTGATTATATGTATATATGTACATATACTTAAATATGTGAAATTTGCCATGTTAGCTGTTTATAAGTGTATAATTCAGTGGTGTATTAGTCAGCAAAAGGGCTGCTGATGCAAAATACCAGAAATTGGCTGGTTTTTATAAAGGGTATTTATTTGGGGTAGGAGCTTACAGTTACCAGGCCATAAAGCATAAGTTATTTCCCTCACCAAAGTCTATTTTCACATGTTGGAGCAAGATGGCTGCTGACGTCTGTGAGGGTTCAGGCTTCCTGGCTTCCTCTCTTCCCAAATCTTGCTTCTCTCTAGGCTCAGGTCCTCTGTTTTCTCCACAAGGTCAGCTGTAGACAATCAGGTGAATGACTCTGTTTCTCTCCCTGGGGTTTCTGCCATGTCTAAGGAGCTGTCTCTATTCCTCTGTGTTCTTCTCCTGGCTCAGGTCCTCTCTTCCCAGGGCTTGATTCTCTTTCCTCTGTGTGCTTACTTCCTGGGGCTCCAGCTCAAGACTCAAGCATTAAACTCTAAATCAAAACTCCAACATCAAAATGCCTCCAACTCGTAACTTGCTGTACCTTTTATCTGTGAGTCTCCACCCACCAAGGGGTGGGGACTCAACGCCCTAATGACGTGGCCCAATCAAAGCCCTAATCCTAACTCAATCATGCCCAGGTACAGACCAGATTACAAACATAATCCAATATCTATTTTTGGATTTCATAACCATATCAAACTGCTACAAGTGGTATTAATTACTTTTACAATGTTGTGCAACCATTCCCACCATCTATTACCCAGACTTTTCCATCATTCCATTAAGAATTAATCACCATTCCCCTTCTCCCTAGTCCCTGGTAACTTCTAAACTTTCTGTCTCTGTGTCTGCCTATTTTAGATATTTTATATAAGTGAGAGTTCTTAACCACTCTATCGATTCCACAATGAGACAGACTTTCTGAAGAGGGGAAGTGGGAAGGAAACTACAGTCCAGAAGCCAGATGGTCTTTTGGTAACCACAGGATTATCATTATACTGATTTTTTTTTTTTTTTAAGATTTATTTATTTATTTAATTCCCCCCCCTCCCCTGGTTGTCTGTTCTTGGTGTCTATTTGCTGCGTCTTGTTTCTTTGTCCGCTTCTGTTGTCGTCAGCGGCACGGGAAGTGTGGGCGGCGCCATTCCTGGGCAGGCTGCTCTTTCTTTTCACGCTGGGCGGCTTTTCCTCACAGGCGCACTCCTTGCGCGTGGGGCTCCCCCACGCGGGGGACACCCTTGCGTGGCAAGGCACTCCTTGCGCGCATCAGCACTGCGCATGGGCCAGCTCCACACGGGTCAAGGAGGCCCGGGGTTTGAACCGCGGACCTCCCATATGGTAGACGGACGCCCTAACCACTGGGCCAAAGTCCGTTTCCTATACTGATTATTTATACTGTCAGCACTTCAGGTCTTTTTAGGAAGTGTAAGAAAACATAAGGAAATGCTAACCAGCTGCTGTTCTGCCTATTTTTTTTTTTTAAGATTTATTTATTTATCCCCCCCTCCCGCCCATTGTCTGCTCTCTGTGTCCATTTGATGTGTGTTCTTCTGTGTCTGCTTGTGTTCTTATTTGGTGGCTCCAGGAACTGATCCTGGGACCTTCTGGAGTGGGAGAGATGTGGCTATTCTCTTGTGCCACCTCAATTCCCTGGTCTGCTGTTTCTGTTATTGTCTCTCCTCTGTGTCTCTTTTTGTTGCGTCATCTTGCTGCACCAGCTCTCCACATGGGCCAGTACTCCTGCGTGGGGCAGCACTCTGCATGGGTCAGCTCGCCACACGGACAAGATTACCTTCACCAGGAGGCCCTGGGCATCAAACCCTGGACCTCCTATGTGGTAGACGGGAGCCCAATTGCTTGAGCTACATCTGCTTTCCCTGCCTACTTTGTAGGAGCACTTTCACCAGGAATCATTGTGGTTGTTGTGCTATTCACTAGGATCTTGTATTACTTATTCTTCTATGTCCTGGGATAAGATCACCCCTTCAGGTCTACCCTGAAATGTGGATCTCTCCGGTAGGGAAGAGGCATGGAAATCCAGAGGGCAGGAAGGAGAGAGAAATCCCAGGTTTCTCTGGGCTTTGCTCTCTGCCGTAGATGTTGAGGAGTCTCCAGACAGTGCAGGGTCTTCCCTGGTTGTTGGGTCTAATGGAGACTTCTGCCACAGAGAGGAGACCTCATTGCTGGGCAGTGAGACCTCAAACTATTGGTGAGTGAGCCCTGACTTACAAACCAGCTTATCTAGTGTACCTGTCTGTCTAGTGCAGGGTGGAGAAACTGCCCAAAGTGTTTAGACAGAAAGAATCCACTATGGGAGCTTACAATGTCTTTGGAAGAGCTGGACAAAGTCTTTAGGTGGGGCAACCAGGGATGACTCTTGGGACACTGCAGACCTGCCCTGGCATGGTAGCTGGCACATCCTCTACAATCTGGAGCTGGGGAATTAAAGGCCATTAGTGTTCTGCAGATTGCTGGACACACTGCTGTAGCTGCATCCAGAGTTCAGAAAGTGCCTCCCAACACCCAGAAACTGGAGTTTGATCCCTGGAATACTGAAGAAAGATGCTATGTCTCTGCAAATCTGCCTCGTTCCACCTTGCAAACTCATGTGTGTGCAGCCATTCTAATCCAAAATCCTAGCTGCAAGGGAGTTGGGGAAATGTAGTTTTGAGCTTTCTGAACTCTGCAGTTCAAGTAGGGAATGCATGCTGTGTGCCTATCAATCACATCTTACAAATTTAGTTTCGTGTTATCCCATGCATTTATTTTTCTTTATTAGCCTTTAGGCTTGAGGAAACACTTGTTTAAAAGTGCAGACCTGGGGAGTGGATACAGATAGGGCATCTACTTACCACATGCAAGGTCCAAGGATCAAACCCAGGGCCTCCTGACCCATGTGATGAGCTGGCCCATGCGCAGTGCTGATGGACGCACGGAGTGCCCTCCCATGCAGGGGTGTCCCCTGCATAGGGGAGCCCCATGCGCAAGGAGTGCGCCCCGTAAGGAGAGCTGCCCAGTGCAAAAAACGTGCAGCCTGCCCAGGAGTGACACCGCACACATGGAGAGCTGATGCAGCAAGATGATGCAACAACAACAAAAAACGAGACACAGATTCTGGGTGCCGCTGACAAGAATACAAGCAGACACGGAAGAACACACAGCAAATGGACACAGAGAGCAGACAATTGGCAGGGGAGGCTGGGGAAGGGCAGAGAAATAAATAAATAAATAGATCTTTAAAAATAAAATAAACTAAAAATAAAAGTTCAGACCTTAGCCCTGCTGCACTGTAGAGTGTAAGGGAAGCTCCTATCATGATCAGTGTTAAAAAATTGGGCACTGTGTAGGGTCTAGGATTTTGCCCTGTTTTCAGGCTGACAATTTAGCCTGCCAGTGTTTCATGGATGCTTGGTGGAAGAGACGATGGCGTCAGAGACAAAGGACTTTCTTACTCATGGCAAAGGCAGTAGCCAGAGTGTCACTATGATGCTTGTGCAGTCCCCAGGCCCCCCCAAAGAGCCCATGACGGGTGCCTGCGCACACACAGGGCTGCATGGCTGGAGAGGAACCCTGAGCTTGGGGGACTGGCCTGCTCTTTATGCAGGGGAGATGTGACCTCATTCCTCAAGATGTTGATTGCAGATACAGTCCTGAGAAATGCCCTGGATCAAGAGTGGCCAGGGCCTTGCGTTCTTGGTATACCCAAAAAGAACGTGCAGAGGTGCCTGGGCCTGTGATGGAGTGCCTCTCCCGAGCTCCTTCCTTCCCCCGCCTGCCCTACCCCTTTTCATGTCCAGGCCCAGGTGGTGGTATTTATGGAAAATATCACAAGGGAGCACGTGCCTCCTCTTCACAGGCGTTTTCTCTCCATAACTAATCTTGGAGTACGTGACTTAATTTTACTGAGGGAGGCGGCAGTCCTGCCTTGCCCTCCCTCCTGGCTGCCTTCCACAGGCAGTCACTACCCAACTGCTTGGCTCCTTTATAGGGTGACCAGCTGTCCTGGTTTTCCAGGGACTGAGTGGCTTCTTGGGATGTGGGACAGTCCTGGGCAAACCGGGACCATCGTTCATCCTCTCCTCCAACACTGGCAGGGCCCTCGACTCCCAGGGCTTGGAGTGATTGCCTGTGTTCCCCGTGCCCCAGGCCAGGTCTGTTCTTTTTCCCCAGCTGGAAATTAACTTCTGAGTAAGGACATAACTACCAAGTTCGTTAAAGGGTTACCTTAAATTTATAATTTATTCGTCCTGCCTTAAACAACCAATACTAAATTCAGTTGTAGTAGGGGCCACTATGTGTCATATTTGAAATCCGGAAAATCTTTTGGACTGAACACTGTTTTTTTTTTTTTTTGTTTGTTTGTTTTAAAGAGCAATTGTAAGTTTATAGAAAAATTATGCAGAAAATCTCTCTCCTCCCCCATTATTAACACCTTGCATTATTGTGGTACATTTGTTGCAAATGATGGAAGAATATTATTATAATTGTACTATTCACTATAGTCCATAGTTTACGTTAGGTCTCCCTAATTGTGTTGTACAGTCCTATGCTATTTTAAAAAGTTTTATTCCAGTAACATATATATAACCTAAACTTTCCCCTTTTAACCACTTTCATATATATAACTCAGTGCTGTTAATCACATTCACAATGTTGTGCTACCATCACCACCATCTGTTACCAAAACTTTTCCATCACCCCAAATAGAAACTCGTACAATTTAAGCATTCACTTTCCATTCCCTACCCCCACCCCAGCTCCTGGTAGCCTGTATTCTAGTTTCTACTCTGAATTTGCTTATTTGAAACCTTATCCTTCTCGTTGTATCTGGGAGACTCTGAAGTGGAGCCTCTTTGAAGAGGGGAAGGAAGGGTAGAAAAGGCTCGTGTTAGCTTTTCCCCTACCCCATTCTCCACTGCAGTTGGATTTTAAATTCCAGAATGCCCTAGGCCAGCCTAAAGGCCACTATCTTGTTTTATGAAGATTGGGAAAGAAGCAATTTATGTATATATTAGACAGATTAATGAATTTAAAGGAACACTAGTATGCCTGAAAATTTGAAGCAAGTTTTCAATTGTTTTATTCCTCTCCCAATATACCTAACAAGGCATATTGTTGTAACATACCTTATGTAGGTCTAGGCGACCATATTCTTTGTATTGTAAAATGTGCCATGCAGGGGAGCAGGTGTAGCTCAGTGGTTGTGTGCCTGCTTCCCATGTACGAGGTCCTGGGTTCAATCCCTGGTACCTCCTAAAAAAAATGTCCATTTCTTTCTATTAATCTGAGGATCAGGGCTGAAGATGGCACACCCCGCCTTTTCCAAAGTCATATTTAACTAGGAAAGAGAAAGGAAAAGAATTGTCTCTTGCTGAATGTTTTCTTCTTGTTTCCTGTATGGGTAGCTAATTGGACCTTTCTTATTCTATCTATAAATCATGACCTTCCTATTAGTGGCAATTAAAAAAATCCATAATTTTTTAGAGTTGTTCCTAGTTTAACTATGGTAACTGACCACAAATAAACATAGAGTGTTCTAGGGACATGGTTATTTGACTTTCAGCAGGGAACCCAGAGCTAACACCAGATGCGCCAGAATGAATTAGCTTTAGAACAGCTGATGTCTGGAGCTGTGGCTAAAACGAGAGAATGGGCAGAGCTTGGAAGGAGGCAATAGGCGGGAGAGCAAGTCTGTCTGGATCCAGAGTAAGCTCTGAGAGTGTCTGGGTAGAGGAAGCGCCGCCTAGGTTTACCCACTTTATTAGCAGTAGGAGACTAAAACCTGTGAAGGGTGGCAGCTGGCACACTACTTCCTGTTTGTGGAAAAGTGATAGTGATCTCCAGTGGCAGTGAATGACTCCTTTTGATCTGTCAGTCTAGCAGCTGCCAGGACTCATACTGACTGTTCTTTGGTGTCTGCTGGTGCTATTTGTTCTCTAGGGATCGACTGTTGGTGGTAGGGTGGTTGTTGAAATAATGTGAGATAAATAAGAGAGGAAAGGTGCATTGAAATTCAAGATGCTCTACACTTATGAGACGGAATATCAAGTCAGGGTTGAGAGCATGGACGTTGGGACCGGCAGGCCTGATGCATACGGCCCTCAGACGAGCTGTGTGTCTTTACCATGTTACTTAATCTCTCTACACTTCACTTATGGCATTGGTAATGTGGAGACAGTGTTCTTATTGGGTAAGGCCAGGGGCCAGCTAGTGCCTGGGCATGGCAGAGACGGCCAGAGTCTCTATAGAGGAGCAACCTCCTGTCTTACATTAGGTCACCATTGTCCTGCTCACTGAAAAAGCGAATGGACTCTCTCCAGTCATCATCCTGTTTGCCTTCTGCAGCCTTTCTTGCTGCTGAGCACTCTCTTTTCAAGCTCCCTTGGCTTCTGTGATGCCCACACTTTTCTAACTCTTCCCGTACCTCTCTGACCATTGCTGCTGCCTCTTTCCTTAGCTTCTTCCCTCTACTTCTCTTAGATCTCGGTGTTCCTCAGGGCCCTCTCCTTTGCCTATACCTCTCTACAGTTTGCATGATCTTCCTTATTTGACCCATTCTCATGCCACCTTTGGGCCAGTGTCTCCTAATCCATACCTCTAGTCCAAACCTCCTGTCTGTAGTATAGCCAATGGCTGACGGGACATGCACACACAGATGTCCCAAAGGCATTTCAAACTCAATGCATAAAACAGGAACCATCTTTCCCTCATGACTTTTTTTTTTTTTTTAATCGTGAAACCTGGGAGCTTTATTTGTCAGGGAAACAGAACCCACAGGAGATATCTGTAATAGTATGAGATTTTATAAAATTCTCTCATGTGACCATGGGGATGCACAAGTCCAAATTCCACAGGCAGGCTGCAAACCAGGGGCTCCGATGAAGGTCCTCGATCAGTTCCCAGGAGATGTTGGCTGTCTGGAGTAGAGCTGGAAAATCTCTCTGAATGCTGAAATCACTTCCCCTTTTAAGGCCTTCAACTGATTGGCTAAGATATCACTCTTTGCTGATGGCAATCTCCTTGATTGATTGTAGATGTAATCAGCCACCTATGCAATCAACTCAATGATGATTAAAGTCCAGGAAATGCCCTTGTATTACAATTAGCCCAGTGCTTTCTTGACCATACAGCTGGGCACCATTACCTGGCCCAGTTGACACATTAGCCTAACCATCACGGTCTACCCTTGTCAACTTGGCAGCCATACCCATTACCTTAAACCATACTTAGTCTCTAAATAACAATGATAACAGACACACACACACATATATATATCCACCTAACAATATTCAACTCACCTGAAAACAACCAGGAATGCACTAATTCCCTCCCAAATAGGATGTAAGTCCTTGGGTGATACTCATTCTTAAACTTGACATCTTTAAATATTATGACATGAAACGAATATAACATGTCATATGATAAGGAGAAAAGTTAGGGAAGAAAACAAAGATATTTGTTTTATGTATATATATAATCATACTCATAACAAAACAAGAAAGATATATTCATGACCATTACAGACCTCATTTCTGTAACTGGTCATGTGGTTGAAGTTCATATTTATCACTACCTTCTTCCATTACCCATTCCATGTTCCTGTTACCTTCAGCAAGCACCTCAGCTGGCTGGGGTTGTTTACCTGTTGGAAGGAACCAAACTTTTATTCCTGAAGGTTCTGTGTAATTGCTAGTCTGCTTGGATTGTTTTTTTCCCATTGACTTAAAATTTTTTTTAAAGATTTATTTATTTATTTCTACTCCCCCTCCCCGCCCCCGGTTGTCTGTTCTCTGTGTCCGTTTGCTGTGCATTCTTCTATTTCTGCTTGTCTTCTCTTTAGGTGGCACCAGGAACTGATCCTGGGACCTTCTAGAGTGGGAGAGAGGTGCTTAATTTCTTGCACCACCTCATCTCCCTGGTCTGCTGAATCTCTTATTGTCTCTCCTCTGTGTCTCTTTTTCTTGCGTCATCTTGCTGCCCCAGCTCTCTGCTCAGGCCAGCACTCCGCTCAGGTCAGCTTGCTGCATGGGCCAGCACTCCACGTGGGCATGGTATTTGCTTGGGCCATCTCACTGTGTGGGCCAGCTTGCCTTCACCAGGAGGACCTGGGAATCGAACCCTGGACCTCTCATATGGTAGATGGGAGTTCAATTGCTTGAGCACATCCACTTTCTTCATTGACTTTAATCACAGGGCATGGCAGCACTGAGATGCCCTAGAGGATTTCCTGTATTCTAGGTAAACTCTTCCTTACCCCATTATGTAGTTGCAGTCCTATTTCCCCTTGATAGTCAGGATCAATCTCCCCAGCCAGTACAGTAATTCCCTTTTATGCCTGTTGATTCAGAGGTATGAAGAACCCAAAGTGGCCAGGTGGCAGCCTTAAACTCCAGTTCAATGGAATCAGTGTTTTCCCTAGTGGAAGCACTCCTCCTTTTGGAACTAAGACTGTAAACCAGCAGAGATTACAGCTGCAGGGACAGGAAACAAAAATTTTCCTCGTGGATTAACTAGGGGTAATAGTGAGTTGCGCCACTCCCATTTCCACCCATTGATTCCTGGACTTGTGAATCCTGGTTATGGGAGAAACAGCACCATAGAGGGGATGCTGATTTAGAGCATACACTGCCTCCTGGAGAACACTGGCCCAGTCCTGCAAGGCATTACCACTGAGTTGGCACCATATTTGAGTCTTCAAAAAGCCATTCCACCATTCTATCAATCCAGCTGCGTCAGGATGATGGGGAACATGGTAAGACCAGTGAGTTCCATGAGCATGTGCCCATTCCTACTCATCATCTCTGTAAAGTGGGTTCTTTGGTCATAAGCAATGCTGTGTGGAATGCAATGGTAGGGGATAAGACATTTGGTAAATCCATGGATGGCAGAATCATTGGGTGCAGGGAAGGCAAACTCACATCCAGAGTATGTGCCTATTCCAGTGAGAACAAATTGCTGCCTGTTCCATGATGGAAGTGGTCCAATGTAATCAACCTGTCACCAGGTACAGGCTGATCACCTCAGGGAATGGTGCCATATCAGGGGCTGAGTGTGGTCTCTGATACTGGCAGATTGGGCACTCAGCAGTGGCTGTAGCCAAGGCAGCCTTAATGCAGGGATGTCCATGTTGCTGAGCCCATGCATAACCTCCATCCCTCCCTCCATGGCCACTTTGCTCATGAGCCCATTTGGCAATGACAGGAATGGCGGGGAAAGAGGCTGAGCACTAGCCACAGAGCAGGTCATCTTATTCACTTGATTATTAAGATCTTCCTCTGCTGAAGTCATCCTCTGGTTAAGTATTTGCATTGGATCCAAATATTTTCTTGTTTTTTGCAAATCAGAAATGTCTATCCCATACCGCTCCCCCATGCGTCTGTCACCAACTTTCCAATCGTATTCCTTCCAAAGTTCCTGACCATCTAGCCAAACCATTAGCAACAGCCCATGAATCGGTGTACAAATGCACCTCTGGCCATTTCTTCTTCCAAGAAAAATGAACAGCTAGGTGTACTGCTCAAAGTTCTGCCCACTGGGAGGATTTGCCCTCACCACTATCTTTCAGAAATGTCCCAGAAAGAGGCTGCAGTGCTGCAGCTGTCCACTTTCAAGTGGTACCTGCATATCATGCAGAACCAACTGTAAACCTGGTCTGGGTTTTCTCTTTCTCAGTCAACTGATTGTAAGGGATTCCCCAAGAGGCCAAAGCTGTGGGCTGGGAAGGAGAAGGCAATGTGGCAGGAATGGTGACCAAGGGCATTTGGGCTACTTCCTCATGTAACTTACTTGTGCCTTCAGGACCTTCTCGAGCCCTATCTCGTGTATACCACTTCCACTTTATTATGGAGTGCTCCTGTGCATGCCCGACTTTATGGTTTGGTGGGTCAGACAATGCCCAGCTCATGATAGGCAACTCAGGTCTCATGGTAACTTAGTGGCCCATGGTTAAGCATTCAGTCTCTAGTAAGGCCCAGTAGTGGGCCAAAAGCTGTTTCTCCAAAGGAGAACAGTAATCTGCAGAGGATGGCGGTGTTTTGCTCCAAAATCCTAAGGGTCTGCATTGTGATTCTCCTATAGGGGCCTGCCAAAGCCTCCAAATGGCAATCTATTTGCCACTGACACTTCCAGCACCATTGGATCTGCTGGATAATAGTGCTCAAGTGGCAGTGCCGCTTGCACAGTGGCCTGTACCTGTCGCAGAGCCTCCTCTTGTTCTGGTCCTCAATCAAAACTAGCAGCTTTTCTGGTCACTCATTAAATGGGCCAGAGTAGCACACCCAAATGAGGAAGGTATTGTCTCTAAAATCCAAAGAGACCATCTAAGCATTGTACCTGTTTTTTGGCTATAGGAGTGGACAGATGCACCAGCTTATTCTCCACTTTAGAAGGGATATCTTGACATGCCCTATACCACTGGGCACCTAAAAATTTCACTGAGGTGGAAGGCCCCTGTATTTTTGTTGGATTTATCTCCCATCCTCTGTCTTGCAAATGCCTTACCAATAAGTTGGTCATTGCTACTTCTTGCTCACAAGGTCCAGTCAACATATCATCAATATAATGGACCAGTGTGATGTCTTATGGGAGGATGAGATGATCAAAATCCCAGTGGACAATATTATGACTTAGGGCTGGAGAGCTGATATACCCAAGGCAGGACAGTGAAGGTATACTGCTGCCCTTGCCAGCTGAAAGAAAACTGTTTTTGGTGGTCCTTACTAATACCAATTGAGAATAAAGCATTTGCCAGATCAATAATTGCATACCAGGTACCAGGTGATGTGTTGATTTGCTCAAGCAATGATTCCACATCTGGGATAGTGGCTGCAATTGGAGTTACCACCTGGTTAAGTTTACGATAATTTACTGTCATTCTCCAACAGATTCATCTGTTATCTGCACAGGCCAAATAGGTAACTTGAATGGGGATGTGGTGGGAACCACCACCTCTGCATCCTTCAACTCCTTGATGATGGCACTGATCTTTGCAGTCCCCTCCAGGAATCCGGTAGTGCTTTTTTAAAAAAAATTCTTTTATTTTTTTACCTCCCCCAGTGTTGCTTGCACTCACTGCTGCTCTCTGTGCCCATTTTCTGTGTGTTCTTCCATGTTTGCTCGTCTTCTCTTCTTGCCTCCTTCTTTAGGAGGCACCAGGAAGCGATCCCAGGACCTTGGGTATGGGAGAGAGAAACTCAATTGCTTAAGCCACCTTGTCTCCCTGGTCTGCTGCATCTCTCACTGTTTCTTCTCTGCGTCTCCCTTTGTTGCGTCATCTTGCTGCACCACCTCTCCATGGTGCAGGCTGTCAGCTCTCCGTGGCGGGGGCCCTCAGCTGTCTGCATCGGCTGTCCATGTGTCCGGGCCAGCTAGCCTGCACCAGGAAGACCCAGGAATTGAATCTCAAGCCTCCTGTATGGTAGACAGGAGCCCAATCACTTGACCCACATCCACTTCCCTGGTATTGCTTTTGATTTACTGTTTTGCTAGCTAGGGGCAATTCTAGTGGCTTCCACATGGCCTTTTCTGCCATAGTAGCCCTCACTCCACAACTGAGGGATCTAGTGTGGGGATTCTGCCAGTTACTGAGTATGTCTATTCCAATTACATATTCTGGAACTGGGGACGTAACCACAGAAAGGGTCTGGGGACCCACTGGACACACTGTGAGACGGACCTGAGCTAAACTCCATCCATCACCTGACCTCCATAAGCCCCTACTCTGACTGGTGGACCACAGTGACATTTTGGGTCTCCTGGAATTAATGTCACCTCTGGGCCAGTGTCTAATAATCCCTGAAATGTCTGATTATTTCCTTTTCCCCAATGCACAGTTACTCTGGTAAAGGCCGTAGGTCTCCTTGGGGAAAGGTGGGAGGAAGATTAACAGTATAAATTTTTGGCAGTTTAACAGGTTCCTTCCCCAATGGGACCTGGCCTTCTACTCATTCAAGGGGCTCTGGGTCTGTAAATTGTCACAAGTCTGGGAATTGATTAAGGTGCCATGATTCTCTGCATCCGTAATTCAAGTTTGGGTTTTGTTCATTAGAGCTAGAACTCTTCTGCTTATACAGATCAAGTAGGAATTTAGTGGACTGTCCATGTATTTTACTTCTAGGTACCCCATGATGTATTAGCCAACACCATAGCTCTATGTGACTCAGACTCTTGATCGCTGCTTTGAGTCTGCCTTTCACTGCAGTAGCCATGCCTACCTCATCTTTGATGATTTATCAGCCTGCGATCTGACCATCCCAGTAATGTTTAAAGGATTTTACCTCCATGGCAGCAGTTCCCATGGTAATATCTGGGCAAGAGAGAAGAACAATCAAAGAGCTCTTCAGAGAAGATGGAGTTAGTCTTAACTCCAGTCCTGGTTAAAGGTGTGTCCTCTGGATATTCCTGGGGTGGGTGGGCGGGACTTAAATGGTAAATCTATCCTTGCATTCCAATCTCTCTAAGCCTTTGAATTCCCTCTTCTACTGTATACCAGGCAAATCGGGCACCTCAGCCTCAGACATGCTAGGCCATCTTTTGGTCCATGGTTTAGTCAGCCACCCGAACAAACTGTTAGAGCCCTTTCTAACCCCTTGGACTATAGTGTTGAATCCAGAATTTCTAATTAGTGGACGCATATCAATAAATTCAGCCCAATCCAACTTTATATTCTTTCCACCATTATCCCATACCCTTATATCCATTCCCACACATATTCCCAATTTCTGTCCGTATAAATTGGAAAACTCAAGGAGTTCTTTTAGAGTATAGCATACTTGCTCAAGGGTAACATTTTGTACTTCACCTTTGGGGGCTTGTGGGTGGTAGGGGTGAGTAAGGAGGGTTAGAAATGTCTGGCAAGCTACTGACCTCAGGGTATTCCTTTGCATTTTTGTCTGGCGAGACATGATTAACCTCTTCAGGCCCGGGTTAGAAGGCAGAATGCCCAGGGCAGGGTGGAGTTTGGGCAGAGTTTGGTTGGTGCCTGCCTTAGCGCTGGAAGGAGGTCCAGACTTCCTGGGGCAGGCTGGAGGCAGGTGATACATGCTTGATACAAGCTTGACTTTGTATCACATTAGCCAACCATCCCAGGAGCCCTCCTGCATTTTCTTGTTCTCCAGGTGGATTGAGGTGCCAAGTCCTGCCACATCTGTTTTCTCAATGTGTTCAGTCAGTTCCCTTCTCTCCATCCCCTTGCCACTCACTGCCTCATCATATTTTGCTCAGATGCTTGCTGTTGCCTCCTAACTTGTCTCTCTGCCAGCAGCACAGCTTCTCTTTGGTTTACCCACCGCTGCCAGAGCCTGCTTTTTGGTGAGCAAGTCAGAATGTCACTGGCCCCTCAACACGGAGCAAACCACCCATGCAGCCCTTGGAGACCTTTCTACTTTGCACTCTCGTAGTCCAGTCCTCTGCATTATCTCTGCAGCTCATCTACCATGTCTCCATATCCCATGCCTTTGCACATGCTTTTCCTTCTGTCTGGACGTGAAGATCTGACAGGTTAATGGATATTAGGGTCTCCAGTAGCAGGCTGTACGGAACTTACCACATTATTTTAAGCCATTTACACGCGTTCCCTAAAGTTCGGGGTTCCTGTTTTGTTCATCTTTGGTCCCTATAACCTACTATGGTACCTGAGACTGCACGGAATAAACGAACAGGAGTAACTTATTTTGAGTGGGCTCAGTGCCTCAGCAGCTGGATATTTTGGACCCCTGCTCACCTGGGGCTTTAATGCTCCTAGCCGACCCCGCCGCGCAGGTGAAGGGCAGCGCAGAGCTCTCTGCTTGCGGGCTGGGCTAGGCGGCTGCCTGTGCGCCTGCGCCCTCTGCCGCTCCGCTCGGGGCGCTCCTCTGTGCGCGTGTGTCTGTTGAGAGAGGCGGAGAGGCTTGGGTGACAGGCCAGGGGTGGGGGGAAGAGTTCAGCCAGACTCCCAGTCTCATTCACTGAATTCTCCGCGGCTGGACCGAAGCTGCCTCCCCAGGCGGCGCCCACCTACTCCCGCACCTCCACGGTCCTCACCTCCCGCCGCTGCACTCAGCCAGACAGACTGACGCACAGGCGAACGAGTGAGTAGCTGCGGCGAGTTCTCGCCGGCATTCCTTTCCTCCGCGTGTGTGTGTGTGTACGCGCGCGCTCGCGCGCGCGGGGGGTGTCCCTGGGAATCCACGCCTGCTCTGAGAGCGCCCTCCCGGGATCCGTGTGTCCATCCGAGTCTGCGCTGCGCTGCGGGTGCCGGCCCAGGCAGGGGCCGGGGCCCTCGCGGCGCGGGGAGGGAGTTTGCCGGGATTCCCCGCCTCGGCGTGCGGCCGCCGGTGGGATTCCCCGGGAAGGCGCCTCAGCTAGCAGGCGGCGGGGAAGCCCAGGCTGGCCAGCGGCTCGCAGGCCGGGATTCTGGGACCCGGTCCCGCCGCACCGAGCGGAGCGAGACGCCGGAGCGGCCGCCTGTGCCGCCGAGGCTTGCCACCTTCCTTCCCTACCCTTTCTCCTTTCTCTTCACATCACAAAGGCGCGTCGCAGAATGAAACCCGATGCGGCTTTCTTCTCCCACCTGGTGCCCATTTCTCCGAGTCGGGAGGCGTGGAGTGGGGCTCCGCGAGATTCGGGGTGGCGGTTAATCTTGGCGACCACTCGCTTTGGGCTCCAGCGGAATTCAGACTAGGTGTGGGGTCGCGCAAGCGGTTCAGAAATGCACACATTGGGGTGTGTGTGTGTGTGCGCACGCGCGCACGCCGGGGGTACGTTTGGGGTGTGCGCTCGCTGTAAATAGCAAACCTCCCGCGGGCCCCGAGTGTGCAGTGCGGGTCTGTGGGCTCCTCGTGCGCGCTGCCATAGAGTAACGGCATCTCTTTGTTCGGTGGTGGCTTTCCCACCCCTCCGCCAAGCAAACTGATTTTCAGTTTCACTTGCCACGGCGCGCTGGAGCTGAGTGTGAGCTGCAGCCCCGAATGCCCCTGGTGTTTGTAATTGAATAGTCCTTTCGGGCGGGGTGGGGTGGGGGGGATTATTTTTAGGGTTGGAATAGAGAGGCAGGCACGTTGACCTTTTTGCTGCTGTCTTTGGCTTTGATTCATGCCTCTACTTGGAGCAGACGCTTTCGCATCCAGCCGCGCACACGTGCTTGCGCACAAGTGTGTACACACACCTCTACACATGTAGTTTTTTTTTTTTTTTAATTGGGACCGGGAAGGCATTGTATTGGTTAAAAAAAACTTTCCTTTGTTCTTTTGGGCAGTTTCTATTTTGAGTACTGGAGTAGGAGTACGAAAGGTTGCAATTAGTTCATGCGAATAGAAGGCACTGCCTCTGAGTCAGAGCTGCCAGGCTAATAATTAACATAAAAAAGCAGAAGCGCTTTTAAGGCAAAGGGGGCGGGGCGGGGCAGGTCCGAGGACCACGAGGGAGGGTCTCTGTCGACCGCCTCCCGCTTATTGTTAGCAGCCCCGAGCCTGCCAGCCGCCGGCAGACGCCCCTTCTCCAGGGCTGCGCTCCTCGCTCGCCACGTTGTCCCGCTCGCGACCCTCGGAGTCCCCCAGCGTTGGCTCCCAGGGCGCCGCGACGCCAGCCCCCCGCTGACCTTCGCTCACTGCCCTCTCTCTGCTTTGCAGGTTGGCAGCTTCGCGCCGGAGGGTGTCGGAAGCCGAGGCGGCAAGCACCCGGCACCCCTGGCCCGGCCCGGCGGGATGCGGCGCGGGTAGCAGCGCGGAGCGCCCGCACGCTGGGCGCACGGCGCACCTGCTCCGCGCGGCCGGCCGAGCGGCGGCAGAGGGGATGCGCCCGGGACGCCCACGGCGCCGGCTGCGAGCTACCGCCCGGAGGTGGACGCCGAGCAGGGCCCATCGCAGGACTGCGCGGACCCCTGCTCCCCGGGGCGCGCGGCTGCGGAGCCTCGGGGTCGCGTGTGCGGTCGGCATGCCCTGGGCGCCTCCCTCCTGGTGAGGATGCCCGGCTGCGCGGCTCTGCATCCCCAGTCCTGGTCCCTAGTGGGCACGACTGCGTGGGCGGCCCGGCTACGGCCCCTGCTGCCCGTGGATGAAAAGCGCCAGAGCCCTTGAGGGCGATCAGCGATTGAATCCGAATCCTGAGCGCCATGGACGAAGGCATTGGTCTGCAGCCCCAGGAGGGAGAGCGGCTGGGGGCACCCGCCACAGCAGGAGCTGGCCAGGAGCAGTGTGTGTCTGATACCTCTCGGTCCGAGAGTTTACCCGTCCTGATCAGCGCCTCCTGCCGGCCGGCCCTCACGCCTGCGAGTGTAGACGCCAAGCCAGCTTTCACTTGTCCGGATTCTTTGGGCCTCCAGGAATTGAAGCAAGGTCCGGGCTCGTTGGCCCCCAGCCCTTCTGCCCCCTCCACTTCGGCGGGGATGGCAGGGCCCGGGGACTGTAAACATAGGGTGGACATCAGCAAAACCGTCTCGGTGTCCTCCACTCTGGTCACTCTCCAGGGGAGGAGGTGCCTCTACGTGGTCCTCACTGATTCCCGTTGCTTCCTGGTCTGCATGTGCTTTCTGACCTTCATCCAGGCGTTAATGGTCTCCGGGTACCTGAGCAGTGTCATCACCACCATCGAGAGACGCTACAGCCTGAAGAGTTCCGAGTCTGGGCTGCTGGTCAGCTGCTTTGACATCGGGAGCCTGGTGGTCGTGGTGTTCGTCAGCTACTTCGGCGGCCGCGGCCGCCGGCCCCTGTGGCTGGCTGTGGGTGGCCTCTTCATCGCGGTGGGAGCTGCTCTTTTCGCCTTACCTCACTTCATCTCGCCCCCTTACCAGATCCAAGAGTTGAACGCCTCGGCCTCCAACGACGGCCTGTGCCAGGGTGGGAATGCCACGGCAACTTCGGAGCCTCCCGCCTGCCGGAAGGATTCAGGAGGAAATAATCACTGGGTGTATGTGGCTTTATTCGTTTGTGCACAGATACTCATTGGAATAGGATCGACACCCATTTATACCCTGGGACCAACCTACTTAGATGATAATGTCAAGAGAGAAAATGCATCCTTGTACCTAGGTAAGACTTTCCTGTCTCACTGTTTCAGATACTCTCAGATAAGGTTGACTAACACTGAAACTTGCTTTTCATCCCCAAATCAAAAGGAACCATTATTTTCACCTTTTCTTTGATATTTTCTTTTAAGTATTAAGGTTCACTTTAGAGTTTTCCTGGGTGTGGTGTGTTTTGGGTTGGGGGGAGGGGAGAATCAATTAGTTGGGATTTTTTTTGAACTAATTTTCTTACTTCACACCTTGTCTTTTCCCAAGCAATGCAAAATTTTACCTACGTAACAGTGCTTCTCTCATTTGCTGTCTACCTTTGCAAAAGCTCTAATTCATTAAGTTTATCTTTAGTAGCTGCCCATCTAGAAGCATTCAGGTAGGTACAGCAGTAACTACTGTGGAGTGAATTTTGCATTACTTTTTGCTTTGATCTGCTGCTTCTCAGTCCTGTCCCTAACACCAGGGATAATAGAATAGTCAGATGACATAAAACATACTTTCTTGCCCCACATCTGTATTTCTTACATGTTACCTGCGTGACTTTAAAAAAATAACTTGAGCGATAGTAAATGCCTAAATTGTCTTTATGAAGAAAAAACATCACACGTTGTAAGGTTTATCCAAAGCCATTTTTATTGCTAGTTGAAGACCCTCAGTTAATCAGTGCCAGTGAGTGAGTGGTTAACTCTTGGATGTGAGTCCAGGTAGACAGGGCTACTGGTAGGAAACTTTACTGCTTAGGATTCTGTGTGGTTACCAGCACCTTACATCAGCTGTGCCTTAACACAGAACTTCTGAAGGATGGATTCAAACTCTTGAAAGGGCTGAAAAGCAGTCCTGCCTGATGAGATCTTTGTTTTTATGTGTTTCTCTATGATAGTCCAGCTAAAACAAAATAAAGGATTTTACTGTACTTAATAAAAACAGAATGGTGAAATAAATGAATACTAGCTAGATTTCGCAGTTTATTTAGCCATGTGCTGATAGGTTCCTTGGTGCAGGAATTACAAGGTTTTCAAAGGACTCTGTAAGTGATATCCCAAATGAAAGAGGGCTGTGCTTCCTCCTCAGTGCATCTAGTGACCCCAAAAGTTGCTATAAGGGGTATTTAGCCTTTCATATTCCACAGTAATTGACCCAGATGCAGTAGACAAGAGTTCAGTAATTTATTTGTATATTTGCAAAAGAAAGACATTTCTACTTAGGGCAGAGAGGAATAGCTTACTTATTACTTTGCCTTCGTATTTTCTGAAAATTTTTTCTGAGAATTTTCAAATATACAGGAGAGTTAAAGGACTAGTATAATGAACACCACTGTAGCTACCACCTAGACTCAATAATTGCTCATTTTGTCACACTGACTGTGTGTGTGTATTTTCGTGGGTGGCCTACACCATTTGAGAGTAATTACAGATACTGCTAGACTTTAAATGCTTCAGTGTGCATTCTCTAAAAATAAGGACATTTAAAAAATCTAACTACAGGAGCATTAACATCCTAAGAACATTAATAACCATTCCTTTATATCATCAAATATCAAGTCCATCTTCAGGTTTCTTCCGCTGCCTCTCAGAAGCCTTTTATAGCCATTTATTTCAAACCAGGAGCCAATCAAGGTTCGTTCATACGTTGGTTGCATTTGACTCTTAGGTCTTTATAGCCATTTATAATCTTTTATAAACAAATCTATAATTTAAAAAATAATTACCCTTTTACAATGCCTCAACTTTTACCTTTTTCCATGATGTAGACTTTTTGAATATTCAAGGCTGGTTGATTGGTAGCCTCTTCCACATTCTAGATTGTTCTGATTATTTCCTCAGGGTTTCTCTTACCTTGTTCCTCCATTCCTTTTGTTAATGACACATCGGGTGTTTAATCTAAAGGCTTAATTGGGTTCAGACAAAACGCTTTGGGCAAGACTACTTCTTAGGTGATGCTGTGTGCTTTCTATGCCATCACGTCTGGCTAGGTGTTAGTGATGCCAGGTTTACTCACTTGTTTGGGTGACGGCCAAGTCTTTCCATTGTTAAGATAAGTTTCTCCCTTTGAAGTAGTCTTTTGAGTGACACCTTGCCACTGTCAATATCCTAATTGCTTTTCCTGTTGCTGATCTTGGCCTCCTTGAACTTTGAAAACCTGGTGCTTCATCTCACATCTAGGGGCCATTGTCAAGAAATTGCTACCTCAGAAACACAGGCAGAACGTAACCTAATGTGAGAAGATGCGCTAAGAAGAGCGCTGAGAGTTAGCTTTTTTGATGGTGGTTGCCCACCAAGAAGAAAAACAGCGAGCACATATTAAGTACATATTCTGTGCTAGGCGTAGTGCTAGTTTGGGGAATATAAAAAATGAGACACAGTCTCAGGCCTTGGGGAATATTCAGTGTAAGAAAGAATTATTGATTGTTCCAAGGATGTGTGTGTGTGTGTGTGTGACGTGACATGTGCAAGGGTAGAGTTCGATGGAAGTGGTATTGTGCTTTCCTCTTCTGTATTTTAAAATACACGTTGGCTAAAAATTGGTTTTTTGAAACATTTTGATGAATGCCTTAGGACATATTCTAGAGTTCTGCTTCATATTAAATGGGCCTCAGTAAACGCTTCAGTGTTTTGAGTACCAGGAATTTTACACCTGTTCTTTTATTTCATCTTCTTAATGGCCCTGTGAGATGGGTATTGTTTTCCCTATAATATGGATGTGTAAACTGAGGCTAGGCAAGGTTAGGTGAGTGGCTGAAGGGCCCATAGCAGGTTAAAGGCACAGCCTGGTCTCCCACCCAGAGCCTTGGGCCTCCCTCTGTGCTGTGTGGACTTTTGGCAGGAGGCTTTCAGGCCATTTAATTCCAAAGGCTGTGCCAACTTCAGAGTTTTGAGGATGGTACAGTAGAATGCAGAACTGGCCTAAAGTGATCCAAACATGATGAAAACATGAAACCTTGAAAGTACGTTTTATAGGATACCTCTGTGCAAATAAAGGCAGAGAAATGACTCACAGAACTCAGACGAACAATGATAATCAAGTGTGAAGAGAGATTTTTCCAAATAGCTAGTTAAAATATCTTTGTGATTTTTCCCAAAACTGTTCTTGTAGATATCTCTTTTAACCCTCCTTAACCTTCTTATCAGCCTTTCTAACTTCTCATTAAAACCACAGAAGAGAAAAAAATCAGGTAGCAGATTAGTAATTGCAGGCAGGAGCAAATATTTGAATTAATGTTGAAGCCACTGTAGTGAAATGTAATTGTGTATCTTAATCTTTTGAAAGTTCTATGTTAACATTCGGACAGCTTTAAATATAGAAGAAATGTGTCATGGATGAGCTATGGCAGCACTTAGACCCACTAAATGTGCTAACTCTGTCGGGAAGGAAAGAGATTCAGTGTTGACCTGGAGCATAGTGGAAGCTTTGTAGGCCTTCGTAAGAAGTGAGGTTAGCAGCCAGACCATTATTTGTAATTGTATCTCAAGGAGAGAGAGAAAATATGATCCTCTGTGGGCAAGAAATCCATGAACCAACAGGGAAAGGAGAAAGACTGGCTAAGCATGTGGGAAAGGGGAAAAAAGGAAGCATTTCTGGAATAAAAAGCCACAACTCCTATTGGGGCGATGTTCCGTATTAACTGACGACTGGCATGGGTGGGTGCCTGCCAGCCACCTCCTGGGGGCGTTCCACTGTCTCCCTGACTTCCACACACAGAAGGGCTGGCTTTGGTGCAGTGCCTTAGAAAGAGCACTCGGCGGAGCAGGCAGAGGATCTGTATTTTATATCTCTGTTTGTGGGACTTTAGCCAAATCCCTGAACTTCTCCTCCTCTATTTCTACAGGGGATTATTACATTCATTTTCCTCACTGTAATATTTTGTGGACCAAAAAAGATCACGTGTGTGCACAAATGACAGTTGGTCTTGCTCTGTCAAAGCAGAAGTCAACTTCTAAGATTCCGGAGTGGGAAGAGTGAGGAATGAGAGAGACTTTTCTTTTCCTGAGTGTGAATACTTTCAAACATAGCTTTTTTATACTTGGAGAAAGAAGCCACACCTTAGAAACATTGTACAAGAAGTCTTTTTTTTTTTTTACGATTTCTTTATTTATTTCTCCCTGCCCTCTCTTGTCGTTGTACTTGCTGTCTGCTCTCTCTGCCCATTCACTGTGTGTTCTGTGTCTGCTTTTCTTCTCTTTAGGTGGCACCAGAAACCAATCTTGGAACCTTCCGGAGTGGGAGAGAGGTGCTCAATCTCTTGCACCACCTCAACTCCCTGGTCTGCGGCATCTCTTATTTTCTGTCCTCTGTGTCTCTTTTTGTTGCATCCTCTTGCTGTGCCAGCTTGCCACGTGGGCCAGTATTCTGCGTGGGCCAGCACGTTTTCACCAGGAGGCCTCGGGAATCGAACTGTGGACCTCCTATATGGTAGACGGGAGCCCAATCGCTTGAGCCACATCCGCTTTTCTGTACAACTAAGTCTTGATCACTGTTTGAGTAAGGTTAGATTCTGATTAATTCAATTTCCTCATAACCAAGGTTTTATCACCAGAACTTGCTGTGGGAAATGTTTTTTTTTTTTAACTTTGTTTTCTGAAATAATTTCAACCTTACAGAACAGTTGGAAAAATAATACAAGACCCATACAGAGAACTCCAGCGTACCATCATCCAGATACCCAGATCCACCACCTTTTAACGTTTTGCCACATTTGACATATTGTTCTATTATCCACCATTTAACTATGTATCTATGTATCTGTCTATCTTCTAAGCATTTGATAGTAGGTTGTGTATATCTATAGCATGGCAACCTTTGATGACCACCTGTCTTTTCTTTCATTTCTCTTCCCTTACCCCTGCCCCCACCGTGTCTGCTCTGTGTCCATTCGCTGTGTGTTCTTCTGTGTCTGCTTGCATTATCTGGCAAAACTGGGAAACTGTGTCTCTTTTTAGTTGCATCATCTTGCTGTGTCAGCTCTCCGTGTGTGTTGCCTCTCCTGGGCGGGCTGCGCTTTTTTCACGTGGGGTGGCTCTTCTTGCGGGGTGCGCTTCTTGCGCGTGGGGCTCCCCTACACGGGGGCGCCCCTGTGTGGCACGGCACTCCTTGCATGCCACAGCATTGCAAGTGGGCCAGCTTACCACACGGGTCAGGAGGCCGTGGGGATCAAACCCTGGACCGTCCATATGGTAGATGGACGCTCTATCAGTTAAGCCACATCTGCTTCCCCACCTGTCCTTAATGAAGCTACATTTTTGGTAGTGTAATGTAGTGAAAACTCTTGGTGTTTGAAGGGCATGTGGTGTCTGAGTTTCAACACTTGGGTCTTCATTTGCTCGCATAGACTATGGCAGGAAGTTTGGTGAACAGGAAGCCATCAAAGGACATACTGAAGTCATTGTAAAAATAAATCCCTGGTAGCTTATTCTAATTTTTTTTGACAGTTTCTCAATTTTCTGTAAGTGGAGTGAGCTTGAAATTGAGTTCTAATTCATCAATATTTTATAGTAATATAAATATTATATATGCATGTGTATTAATACATATGACTATATATGTACATATGTATCTATGGAATTTCATAGGAATATAAACAGTGAAAGATACATATGTGTATCTTCCAGATCAGTGTTCTCTGGAGCCATATAACCAAATGGCTTTAACACATTAGGGGTTGTTTGTCTCAAGCAGTAAGATGCCTGGGGTGGGCAGTCAAGGGCTTGTACAGCCTTGCGTGGTATGGTGTGGGTCCCTTCTTTTTTTTTAATGTTTATTTTATTTATTTCTCCCAACCCCCTCATTGTTTGCATTTGCTGTGTCTGCTTGTTTTGTGCTGGTCTTTTCAGAAGACATGGAGACCCAAACCCGTGACCTCCGATGTGGGAGGGAGGCGCCTAATCGCCTGAGCCACCTCCACGCCCTGCTTTGTTGTGTCTCTCTTGCCTCTGGTTGCATCATCTCGTTGCGTCAGCTCCCTGCACCTGCCTATCGTGTCTGCTCACTGTCTTGCATCTTCTTTAGGAAGCATGGGGCACTGAACGTGGAACTCCCATGTGGTGGACGTGAGCCACATCCACTTCCCCGGGTCCGTCCTTTATTCCTGCTTGGCTGTCCTTGCAGTGACTGCCGCCTGGCCTCTCAGGCACGGGGTGTGCTCCTCTCACAAGGGGAACGTGGAAGAGGCCACGCTGCCTACTCATGCATGCCTACTGGCCAAGAACCAAGCCTCCTGCCCGATGCTAGCGAGCATGGCTTTTTGGGAAGGCAAGCTTTAAGTTTCCTAGTCTGTAAGGGAGAGAACGGCAAGTGAAATGAGGGAGGAGTGAATACCGAGTGGGTCTCCAGTCGTAGCTAATATCCCTGTCAGGTTTTACCTTTTGCCTTAGTAGCCAGGAAATCCACAATTTTTTTTTTGACCAGTATTAATAACCTATCGAAGGTATCTTGTAGCATTAATTTTCCCTATCTTTTTGCTGAGATTTTGAAGGGGCCCAAAATATATGGCACCCTTCCCCGCCCCCCCTGCAGTTCTGAGTTAATTGAGAAATAAGACAAAGATGTAACTGCATTGGGGAAAAAATATCACTTTTTAAAAATGTCACTGTAAATCACAGAATTAAATAGAACGTTGACCCCAAACAGTGTCGCCGCTGTCGGTCTCCCCATGGGGTCTTCCCAGGTGAGGTTTATGCCTCAGAGGAACTGTCCTCCGTGTGTGCCCACCCACTCCCGAGAAGCCCAAGAGGCTTTGAGCCGAGCGTCCCGGTTGAGTCTCAGATTCCTCCATCCCCTTAATCCTCTTCTTTCCTGGGGAGGAGCGGGTGACGGGGAGAGGAGGCGGCTGGACTACCGCAGCAGGGGCGCGCACTGCGTGGCGGGCAACCCCCTTCCCTGAGGCTTTCCACTGGCTTTTGTTCCGCCTCGATGTTCCTGGTCTTCTGTACCAGTGTTTACCTTCCTAAGCCACAGACTGTCCTTTCTGGAAGTTTGTTCTGTACAAATCTCAACTAAAAACCCAAACAAACCAAAACCTCTCCACTGAAACCTAATACGAGGGAGAATGATGACTGAGAGATTTGAGGAAATGGTTTTGAGGACACAGGGATGTGAGAGGACAGAGCCTCGGGCCCCGGGGCGTGGGGCTGTCAGAGCTCACCAGTGTCGCGTATACCTGGGGTGGTTAAGCTGGGTGGGAACAGGTGTATCTTTCCTACCCTCGGCAGCTACCAAATTTATGTCACCTGTGTGCTTTTAACCTCTACCGTACTGCTGCGACCTGCGCAGTGTAGTGGCAACCGAACAACAGGGTCTGCGCAGCCCCAAGGAGGAGGTGAGGGGACGGGGAAAGGAAAGACACAAAGAAGCGGGGATCAGGTGGGCCGTGAGGAGCTGCAGGAGGCCACAGCTACCACACCCCCAGCTGGATTCTGCAGTTTATTTCATACCCTTAGAACAAACAGTGCATACAGCTGTTCTCACCGGAAGCTCGTCACTAGGTCACTACGACCGCACACGTTATTCTTTGATCTTATTAGCCCTCTGATAGCACCGTTTTCTTAGACTTCATTATCCATAATCAATATAGCTTTGATCAGTACACAACCATACCCAGGGGGGCCTCGTTTATCCCCGTTCTCTCCAGGTGCACGTTCTTCTTTACCGGCATGCTTTCTGTGAACCTTGGAGCCTGCTTTGCAGGCCTCCGGGAGTCTTGCTTTGCAGGGCTCCCCACACCATTCCTTAGTCAACCGCAGGGTCTGACTGGAAAGCAGAGTGGCTCCCTGCCTGTTGTGGAAAAGACAGGTGGGCGCACGCTGATTTATAAAGCCCACCTGCAAACAGCGCAGCCATTTTAGTAGCATTTGTGAAACAGCCCTCAAGTGTGGTTTTATTGCTCTCTCCCTTCACATGGCTGTGAATTCTAATGTCTCTGCCATCTGAAACAGGTCTTTCAAACTTTAATGTGCGGGTGTGATGGTAGATTTTTGTGTCAACTTGGCTATTGTTTGGTCACATGCTGGCCGAGTCATTACTGTGCAGGTATTTTGTAGATTCGAGTAGCATCTACAATCTGCTGATCTTATTAAGTAAAGATTACCTTCCAAAACATCCAGTCAGATGGAGGTTTACCAGCAAGAATGCCTCCAGAGTTCAACATCAACTCTTACTAGAATTTCCAGCCTGCCTGTTTCCTTGAAGGAATTCTGACTCAAGACTTCAACATCAACTTTATTGGCATTTATAGTCTGTGGCCTGCCCGATGGAATTCGGACCTGCCAGCCCACGGTTACCTGAGCCAGTTCTTTATAATGTTCTTTATGTTTCTCTGTGTGCACACGCACACGTGTGTATATTTACACATATATCCTGTTGGTTCTGTTTGGAGAACCCTGACTGCAGCAGCGTGCAAAGCAGCTGGGCATCTTTTTAAAATGCAGATTCTGCTTCTGTAAGTCTGGGGTGGGGCCTAGGATTCTGCATTTTTAACATACTCTCAGGTGAGGCCGGTGCTGGTCCTAGGACCACATTTTGAGCAGCAAGGGTCTAAAGGCCAGTGATCTTTGGCCCTTTCCACTGGTGGAAAATCTTTGGGCTTGCATTTGGGGCCACTGTTGGTAAAATCAGCTGCTGCTGGCCGTTCTGTTTCATCAGGAAAATCCCCACTGTTTATTCCTTCCACGAAACTAAAATGTCAGTTTTGGGTGTTTCCTAAGTGTAGTTACTTCTTAGAATTTAACGCTGCAAAGTTCGGTGAGAGAAAGTAGCCTTGGACAAATGGTGTTAATTCTGTTACTAGCCAAAGGAAGCCCTGCTTTCTCTATCCTTCTCACCGTTCAAGGGCTCTGTGCTGAGGGATGTCCCCCTGGAGCAGGGCCTCTTAACCAGGAGTCCATGAGCTTGAATGGAAATTCAGAAAGCATTATTCTTCTGGGGATGTGTTGATGCTGGTGTGGTATGTTTATTAAATAATACACAGTATAGTGTGGACTTAGGGGTCTGTGGTTTTCACCTGACTGGCAGAGGTGTCCGTAGGACAGAAAGGGTTAAGAACCCCTGTTTTGGAGGAGCTCCAGGTGCCAGAGCTAAGTGTGTGAGCTGTGCAGCCCTAGGTGAGCTTACCTTAAAAGGCCCCTGGTGGGCGAAAAGCAAACAAACCCATGCATTCAGCTTTGCTTTTTGCTTTCTAGACACTCCAGAAATTTTAGCAGTGGATTTAGAGTTTGGAGAGACAGAAGAATATAAGATCAAGGTATACTGGAAAGTAAGGATCCAAGTTTTTTCCCTTGCAAGGGGTGGTCAGACTGAAAAATGGGCATGCTGTGTAGTTGGCTGAGGTTCTACTGGCAATAGTTTTCAAGGCAACGTGTGTCCTAGAGATCATGTCATTCAGCTGTATTTGTCCAAATGATAATTTGACAGATGAAGAAACCCAGACTCCAAAAGGTAAAAGGATTTGCCCAGGTCATGTGGCCAACCTGGTCCTCGACCTGTATGTATTAAGAAAAATCATTTACTGTATAAATGGAAATTTGGAAAGTCCAAGTCCTGGGATAGTGGAATAACTCCTTCCCTCCCTCTGCAACGACCTAGCACATGCTGCTTCGTGTGTGTGTCCACTCGGCCTCTGAGAAGGTTCTTCAAGTGTGTGGGAATTTTAAGTGATTCCTTTGGAGAATAATTTTTAAAAGAAGGCATAGGGATTTGGAAAAAGAAAAATGGAGGCAAAGTAGATTTTAGAGAAGGCATTTTAGGAATGAAGCCTTCAAAGAGAGAAATGAAGGTAAAGAAATATACCTGGGCCTCTGGGTGGTTCTGTGGGGTGTTGTATTGGGGGAGAGGGGGAGGAATGGAAGTATTTGGAAGTAGAGACTGTGGGTCCCATCTGTGTGTCCTGCCTGTGAGAGCTAGTGCTCTCTCCCCTGTGTTCTCGGCTTCCCTTTGCCAGGGGGCTTCCACAGTTGCCCAGTCCTCCTCCACAAAAACCTTTCGCGATACTCAGGTGTTGCATGTTCTGAACCAATTCCCTATGGAAAACTGCATAGTTTCCAAGTCAGTCCGAACCAGTGGTTCTCAGCTGGGACGACTTTGTCCGCCAGGAGACGTTTGGCGGTGCCTGCAGACAGTTTTGGTTGTCACACCTGGGAGGTGGTGGCGGTGGCGGTTGTGGTGGGGGGGAGGTTGGCTACTGGCCTCTAGTGGGTGGAGGCCAGGGTTGCCTCTCAACATCCTGCGGGCATAGGGCAGCCCCACAGCGAAGAATTAGCCACTGCTCAGTACTGCGACTCTGAGCTTTTCCCATCTTATGCACTCAGGTTTCGCTGTGTATCTTGAGTTCCTTCTATCTTAGGACTGAAAGTAGAAATCTCTGGGTCATAGAATCAGAAAAGCATTGGACATTTGGGTGGAGGACACTCAGGAAAAATGTCTGTGTGAATAGGGAGGCCCTCTAGCAGGCAGGAGAAAAAAATGTGACCATGGAGATATTCTGGACAGTACCCTTGGAGTTGGGAATACCATAACTCTTGGAGAAGGAATGCTGTATTTGTGTGTGTGTGCTGTGGGGAGTGGTATGACAACTTCCCTGCAATATATGAACTCTGATTTAGTGGTGTCTCTAGAAAAAGAAAATATCAAGATGAAGAGTTCTGGTAAAAACAGAGTGATTTCTCTTAAAAATAAATGAGGGTGGGGATTAGGGATATATGGGAACCTCTTATTTTTTTAATGTAACATTTTGTGTGATCTATGTATCTTTAAAGAAAAAAGATAATAAAAAAGAAATTAGAAAAGAGCTAAGTAAATGGCAAGGCCATCTGTGTAATGAAAAGGAAGCATTAATACTGTTTTTTTTTAAAAAAGATTTATTTCTCTTCCCTTCGCCCACCCCCACCCCGGTTGTCTGTTCTCTGTGACTATTTGCTGCGTGTTTTTCTTTGTCTGCTTCTGTTGTTGTCAGCTGCATGGGAATCTGTGTTTCTTTTTGTTGTGTCATCTTGTTGTGTCTGCTCTCCATGTGTGCGGCGCCATTCCTGGGCAGGCTGCTCTTTCTTTTGCGCTGGGCGGCTCTCCTTACGGGGTGCATTCCTTGCGCGTGGGACACCCCTGTATGGCCCGGCACTCTTTGCGCGCATCAGCACTGCGCATAGGCCAGCTCCACATGGGTCAAGGAGGCCGGGGGTTTGAACCGCGGACCTCCCATGTGGTAGGTGGACGCCCTATTCACTGGGCCAAGTCTACTTCCCAAGAGCTATTTTTGACAACTAATATTTTTGAGTAAATATATTGCCAGGTACTGTCTTATTTAATCCTCAGAATAACTCTTTGGGCAGTTACCTTTGTTTTCCACATTTGACAGATGTTGGAAATTGAGGCTTATTGAGGTTAAGTATGTGCTCAAGGTCATCTAAAGAGTGGCAAAGTCAAGACTCAAGGCCGTGGTCCAAAGCCAGAGCTCTTGACACTGCCGTTACGGAGACCTGCTGCGACTTTGAGCTTCTTCATTTCATTATCTGTAAAGGAGACGGGGAGGTAAGGCTAGTGACTTCTTAGAGTCCAGTCGCGCCTTGAGTTCTCCAGTTCCTTGGTCCTGTGTCTTGTTCACATTTGGCCTGATGAAGTCTTTTTCTGGAACCTGGGACTTGGGTTGCAGCACTTTGGCTGTTCCCTGGGCCATCTGAAGCCCATGTCTTGAGCCCTTCCTCACCTCATGGTGTCATGAGTGACGTTGCCACGTGACAGCTGTCCTTGGGGAATCGAGGCATTCTGTTCCTCTTTTTAGACAGCTGTGTATTATCTGATGGTAAATTCAGAAGTCTACTTCCCCTCCTGGGAGTTGTGATTGCTCATGAAACTGTCACTCTGCAAAAATGCTAATCCCTGTTACCTAATATAACCTAGAAAGTGCAGGTGCAGGTTACTCTCGTATGCTCAGTAAAAAGCATATTCGTGTAATTAATATTCTCAGTAGGATGAAATTACATAATTTGCAAGTATCTGATATTGTACAGTTCCTGGCTTTCTAGCATGTGGGAGTTCTTAGCTGTAATAATTTTAGTAATAATTTTGGTCTTGTTCAGGTGTTTTCCGTTTTTTTTTTTAAGTTATGCTAGACAGAAATTTTAAGATGCTAGTTTTTCTTGTACAGTTCTATGTTTTGTTTTTTTTCTTTTTAAAATTTTTACTCTGGTAACATATATCCAACCCCAAATTTCCCATTTTAACCTCTTTCAAATATAAATTTAATTGGTGATAATTACACTCACAATGCTATGCTACCATCATTACCAAAATATCTCTGTCACCCCAAATAGAAACTCTGCATCTGTTAACTTGCTTTGTTAATGAGAAGAGGGGCAAAATTTAAGTGAACAAGACTATGTGTAGGGAAACCCACCCTTGGACTTCCTGTGGCTTTAAAAAAAATTTTTTTTAGGAGGTATCGGGGATTGAGCTCAGGACCTTGTATTTGGGAAGCAGGTGCTCAACCACTTGAGCTACACCTGGTCCCCCTTCCTGTGGCTTTTATCACTCTTTATTTTTTATCTGTCTATCTATCTATCTATCTATCTGTCTATCTATCTATCTATCTATATCTATTTATTTATTTCTCTCCCCTTGTCCCCCTCCCCCCCGGTTGTCTGTTCTCTGTGTCTATTTGTTGCATTGTCTTCTTTGTCCGCTTCTGTTGTTGTCATCTGCATGGGAATCTGTGTTTCTTTTTGTTGCATCATCTTGTTGTGTCAGCTCTCTGTGTGTGGCGCCATTCCTGGGCAGGCTGCACTTTCTTTTGCGCTGGGCGGCTCTCCTTACCAGGCGCACTCCTTGCGCGTGGGGCTCCCCTACATGGGGACACCCCTGCGTGGCAGGGCACTCCTTGCGCGCATCAGCACTGCACATGGGCCAGCTCCATACGGGTCAGGGAGGCCCAGGGTTTGAACCGCGGACCTCCCATGTGGTAGGCGGACGCCCTAACCACTGGGCCAAGTCCGCCGCCTATCACTCTTTAAAGATGGACCACAATTCTCATTGCCAAGTATCTTTACATTAGGTGAAAGGTATTTGCCCATATTTTGTCTAGAAATATGCTTATGTACCTAATGTTTACTTTCTACTGAAAGGGGAAACTGACCTGCTTTGAAGTGAATTGGAATGGCTTTTCTTTAGGTGGAGGACAGCAGCAACTTTTTTTATTTTTAAAGATTTATTTTAAGTATTATTTCTCTCCCCCTCCCTCTCCCCTTGTTTGTACTTGCTGCCTGCCCACTGTGTCTCTCTGTTGTGTGCTTGTCTTCTTTTTAGGAGGCACTGGGAACCTGGGACCTCCCATACGGGAGGGAGGTGCCCAATGACTTGAGCCACCTCTGCTTCCTGCGTATTGTCTCTTGTGTCTCCTTGCCGATGCGGCCGCATCAGTTCGCCACATCGGCTCGCTCTTTTGCTTTGTCTTTAGGAGAAACTGGGAACGGAACCCGGGACCTCCCAAGTGGTAGGCAGGTGCCCAACTGTTTGAGCCATATCCACTTCCTGGGAACTTTGAACAAGATGCAAAAATCTTCCTATGACAAAGATTTCCTTGAAACATATAAGACTTAGAATAATCTCAAATTTTGCTGTTGCTTTATTTTAAAGATGTCTCCACTTGTTTCATTGCTGTAAAATTCTCAAAATTAGTTTATTTAATTAGGATTGGTGGCAGGTGGGTGACTAAATGAAATAAAAGAGTGATGGTTAGTACTCCGCTGAATCTCTGCTTTTCCCACACTGGGTCTCACTTGTTTTGGACGTGCAATGTTCTTTATGTATACTTTCCTTTTAGTTTTATAATCATTGTGTCAAGGAGAGACCTGCAGTACGCTCACATGGGTTCTTATAGGACACTTATATGAAGCCTCATATGCTTATAGAAACAATAATTTAAGATAATTAAATATTTAATTTAAATCTTCCATGTCACCCAGTTTTGTGGAGACATTAAACCATATATACATGGCTCATTTGTAATTTAACACAAACTTAACTGTAGTTATTGATATGACCTCGACTAGTTCCTGTGATCTTGACCAAATCCCATAACCTTTCAGGACTTTAGTTTCCTTTTCTGTAGAGCAGTAGAGTTTGCCCCATGTCGTCTCAGATGGCTTCCATTTCTACCCTGTGATTCTGTGAAAGCTTGGTTAGAGACTGGGGCTGTGGCAGAGGGCAATCACTAGAGTGTCTATGGTATTTCTAAACTCACTCTAAGAAGTGGCTTCTGGTCCCCAAGGAACTTCTGGTCTAGTTTGACTATTTATTTACCATAATAACCTGGACGATTTAAGGCAGGCCTCTTAACATCTCAGGGTTCAGTTTTTGCATTTGTAAATCGATGGAACTGAATTAGAGGGTCTTTGGGGGTTTCTCCCCGGGTTCTCTTCTATGACTTGTATACCTACTGTGGCATGGATCCTGAAGCTAGCCTGGGAGAGGCAGTGGAATCTTGTGTTTCGGTGTATGGCCGCTGGAGCCAGGCCCCCTGGTTTGAATACCAGCTCTGCCCTGGCCAGTGGTATTACCTGGGTCAGGTTAGGTAACTTCTCTGTGCCAGTCTTACCTCTGGGGATCATGGTGGGCTGTTGAGTTGATGCATCAGCCACACTTAAAACAGGGCCTGGCCGGCCACGTGGTGAAACACTGAAAATTGTGGGGCCATCATTATTTTAAAAAAGAATTAGTCTTTGTAGTCTGTGTCATAGATACAGGGCATGGCCCTGTGCCTTGGTTGACAGCGCCTGCTTGGGTCACGGCGTGGTGGGCTGGGCCTGAGCCAGGTAGAAAGAGGCATGTGGGTTTCATTAGATCAGGGAACTCCTTGGCGGGGCAGCTCCCTGCCCACGGTAGTGCTTGGCCTCTGGGCTTCCTCGTATCTGGGGTGTTTGCTCATTTGTTCCCTACAAAGTAAAGCGTGACCACGGGAGGAAGAAGACAAAGCTTTCTGGCTATAAATAGCTTCCTAACTAGATGCTGTTGCTGTGGGCTCCTGATAATTATGATGGGAGCTGTTGGCTATAATCAAGTTTAATTGCTAAGGAGCTTGGGGAGGTAGCCCTAAACACACATGCTCACAGGCTCTCTTTCTGCTTTTTCTTTTCTTTTCTAGAATTCAAAATCTCTGGTTAGGTTTCTAACGAGCAGGATCTGGCTGCGTGTGAGGGTAACGCCCAAGTCCTTTGTGCTTCCTGGAATGGGTTTTCCATGCTCAGTCCACCTGCTGATATGTTGGCTCATGTGGTTTATTATAGATGGAAAGGCAGAATGGATTCTATGAAGTTGCAGAGAGCCAGTGCCTTGGAAATACAGAAATGGGTCGTCTTGCACAGTCTTTCCCGTAAAGGACGCATTGGTCTGTGTTCATGTGCACATGTGTGCGTGAGGGAGAGGGAGTGTGTGTAGTAGAGTTGGGGATGCAGGAGGAGGAAGAAAATAAGTGGGGGAAGTGGACTTGGCCCAGTGGTTAGGGCGTCCGTCTACCACATGGGAGGCCCTCGGTTCAAACCCCGGGCCTCCTTGACCTGTGTGGAGCTGGCCCATGCGCAGTGCTGATGCGCACAAGGAGTGCCCTGCCACGCAGGGGTGTCCCCCACGTAGGGGAGCCCCACGCGCAAGGAGTGCGCCCGGTAAGGAGAGCCGTCCAGCGCGCAAGAAAGCAGCCTGCCCAGGAATGGTGCTGCACACATGGAGAGCTGACGTGGCAAGATGACGCAGCAAAAAGAAACACAGATTTCCGATGTCGGTGATAAGGATAGAAGCGGTCACAGAAGAACACACAGTGAATGGACACAGAGCAGACAATTGGGGGAGGGGGGGAGAAATAAATAAAAAATAAATCTTAAAAAAAAAAAGAAGTGGAAGAACTGGCCACAAAACATTTTCAGGTGTTGCTTTATACTGCCTTTCAGAAATATGACCCTCCCTTACTATAGCTGGAGTAAGAATATTTGGATTTCTTCTAATGCTTATTTTTTCCAGAATTATTAGCAAAGCCTCTTGTTCTTCCTTTGGTGTCTTTTAGTGAGTTTATTGCTTATTGGTGGTCCATTCAGAGACTGTGCAGGCAAAGAAAGGAAATAAGGCCTTCTCAATTTTTTTTTCCTATTTAATTGCTCTTATGAAAGATTTTTGCTTAAATGGGTGAAGATGATGTCTGAGATAAAGTTTGGACTCATTTCAGTGGTCCCTTTGGTTTTTGCCATGCTGTTACAGAGAAGAGTTGAGTTATTAGTGCTTGCTGTGATTTGGTTTTCTGCTGCTTTCACTGGGAACCAGCACAATACTCTCAGCTCCCTTCCCATCTACTTTTTTTTTTTTAAAGATTTTATTTATTCATCTCTCCCCACCCCCTGATTGTTTGCACTTGCTGTGTCTGTTTTCTTTGTTTCTTTAGGAGGCACTGGGAACCGAACCTGGGACCTCTGCTGTGGGAGGGAGGTGCCTCATTGCTTAAGCCACTTCTGCTCCCTGCTTTGTTTATGTCTCTTTTTAGGTTTTTCCTTGTGTGTCTTGTTGAGTCAGCTTGTCGTGTCTACCTGTCGTGCTAGTTCACTGTCTTTAGGAGACACTGGAAACCGAAGCAGGGCCCTGCAGATGGCAGGTAGGAGCCCAACCTCTTGAGCCACACCTGCTTCCCCCTATCTACTTTCAAGGCTTAGGCTGCCTTTAATAAAACCTTTCAATGTCTCAGAAAATCCCCACCAGCTCCACTTCTACCCTAGATCTCAACCAACTTGCTTTGTCTTGGCATTTCTAAATTATGCCCATGGACTAGCACCTAGTTTCCTTCTCCCTGCCTAGTCCCTTAGATTTTACTAGCCTCTTTCTTAGATCTTTTATTATTATTCTGGTAAATATATACAATCTAAAATTTCCCATTGTCAACACTTTGAAGTATACAATTCAGTGGTGTTAATTACATTCACAAAGTGGTGCCTCCATCTGCACCATCCATTGCCCAAGCAGAAACTCTACCAGTTAAGCATTGACTCCCCATTCCCCACCCCTGCCCGTCCCTTGGTAACCTGTGTTCTAGTTTCTGACTTTATGAGTTTACATATTCTACTTCGTATAAGTGAGATCATATGATTTTTGTCCTTTTGTGTCTGGTTTATTTCACCCACTGTGACTTCTTCAAGTTTCTTCCATGTTGTAGCATGTATCAGAACGTCATTCCTTTCTATGGCGGAAGAATATTCCATTGCACGTATAGACCACATTTTGTTTATCCATTCATCTGTTGATGGATACTTGGGTTGCCTCCACTTTGGGCAAATGTGAGTAATGCCGCTATGAATGTTGGGTCTGAATCTCAATTATGGCTTTTCCAGGATATTTAAGCCGCACACAGGTGCTTTGTTGTATACACCTTTAAATGCTTGACTGAGGTTACCTTGTGTCTGATGCCGGTGAACTCACTGGTTAGACCCAGTCCAGTGTTAATGAAACTAACCATCATGGGTGTGAGTTTGTGTGAGGCAGTCACCACTGCTCTCTTCCATAATGCTTGTCCCTTGTCTCCTCCCGTCAACCTTCAAATGAATGCTCTTGATTTCCAAGAGACAGGGAATGGGAGCAGTACTCATTCATCCCCATTGCAAAGAGCAAGAACAAAACACAAAACTGCACACCCCCCCACCCCCAAACCAAACACCCAAACCTCAAAACCTCAGGTCAGTAGCTGCATCAGTACACGGATGACAGCATAATTCTAATGATTAACTTGGCATAATAATGATGATGTGGTAATTATCATCATCATGGTGTAAGTAGCCTTGGGGGGGGGTGGGATGTTTAAATGTTCTGACCAAGCTCGTTTTAAATGACTCACATGATTCGAGGTCTTTTCAACTTTCTTTCTGCATATCTGGCTAGATTCTGAGAGATTGCTTGTCTCTTTTCTTTTTTAAAATTTATATTCTTAATGAACACTTATTTAATTGGCAATTGTATTTTGATTAAAAAAGAAGTATTCCTTTTCCTTTTCGGAGTTGATACCTTTTCACATACTTAAAGGATAGATTGGGGCTCTGTTATTAGGCTAAAAAGTACATGTTGATTACTGTATATTTTCTTTAATCAGTTGATTTCAGATTGTGTGGACACATTTTTGAACCTTTAGACTTAAGAAAAATTGTTACACAAAAATGAAAACTTAGAATACCAACTTTTTTCAGGTGGGAGGTAAATGTTTTACATTGCTTTATTAAAAATTCTTTTAGCTGTGATTTTAAAAATTTGTACTTTGTATGTAACTTTCAGGAGTATTAAAATTACAAGCTGTATATTCGTTTATTTCTCACTGATCACAGGATCTCGCTAATCAATGGAGAAGGAAAATTCAAAAGAGGGAGAGCCCTTTTTATTTGACATCATCTGTGATTTAAATTCGAGGGCTATTAATTCTTTCATTGATGCTGTAATTCAGCTTTACTCCCAAGTCTATGGCTTCCCACTGGGACCTTCCCTAACTCTTAAAACAGTATGGGTTGATTATTAACCTTTGCTTTAATTTACTCCTACTGATTTAAAGTCTTTAGACTCCTCTAATGTGAGTCAATCTGAATTAATGTTTCAGATAAGACCCTAGGAGTCCTACAGTCAAATGCTTCCTAAGACTATTATGCCTGCTAATTTAGTTACTCAATAAAAATCCCATTTTTTGCCTAAAATGGAAGATATTTTATTGTTGGCCTTATTACCTAATTTGTTATGATTCTCTGTCTTTTTAGTATTAGAGATTTTTGTTAGACATATTTTTGTGCCAATATGATTTAACAAATTCACTTTTTTTATTTTAAAAATTAATTGCCATATGCTAAAAGGCTTAGTAAACTGATTCCTCGTGTGACATTGTATAATCTAAACTTGCCGTTGTGATTAAACATAATTTCTCGAAGTATAGTAGAAATATTTCATAGACTATTTTAACAAAGTATTACTACTCCCTTACGGACTAGTTTCTAATTTCTTTGTTGCTAAATTCAGATTTTTAATGACCAACTTAGTCATTTCAGAGTTGCTCTTGTGTTTTACCTACTTATTTCCAGAATTTCTTCTTTCTGGAAAATCCTGTGTAGTTTCCAAAAATTATTTAGGTTAAAATAAACACATTATATTTAATTCATTAGCTTCTTTTCTGTATTCCAAGTTCCAGTTAACCGTGCTTTCCTTTCTTTCTGGCAAAGGATTCTTTTATTGTTTTTTTATTTATGTGTATGTGTGCGTGTGTGTATACATATACATATATATATATATATACACACACACAGACACACATATATAATTTTTTTACTCCATTTTATTTTTTGATTTTTAAAAAAGTTCCCCAGCCCCACCCCCAAGGCTCCCTCATCTGTCTTCTTTAGGAGGCACTGGGAGCCAAACCTGGGACTCCCGTGTGGGAGCTGAGCGCCCAACCTTTTTGAGCCACTTCCGCTCCCTGCTGGTGGTGGCGTCTGCTGCTCTTCTTTAGGAGGCACTAGGAACTGAACCCGGGACCTCCCACGTGGGATGTGGGTGCCCAATTGCTTGAGCCACATCTGCTTCCCAGTGACGTATAGATATTTTTGAGAAGTTTCTTTGTAGCTAAGTAAACTTCCTCTCATATTACACAGTTTTGTTTTTTTTTAAACTGTAACTAGAATTTACCATGCCAAAGTTTACTAATGAACTTTCTTTTTCCAGCCCTGTGTCATGATTTTTTTGTTGTTGTTGTTAAATGAAAAGATTGTGTTCAAGATTTCTACACAAACTCCCAGCAGTACATGGTTCTGAATTGCTCTGTTGCCTGTACTTGTTTATGCCTTCCAGATGATCCCGTTGATCGATCCTGGTCAAGAACTGTAGACTCCTTTCCAAGGAATGACTGTGGCTTACCTTCTTGAGACTTGGTTCTCACCTGCCCTGTGTGGCTTCTTACCCTGACCTCTGTGATACAGGCTCTCCCCCTCACTATCGTGGAGCTGGTTCCCAATTGCCAGCAGGTGTGCTACCCAAGGGGAAACTCCTGGATATGTTTAAGTGGGGAGTGGGAGGTGCGATTCTAGGTGCATACCATTGTATGTTAAGTAGATTTTTGTCTACTGGTTTGGAGACCTAAGTGGCTTTTCTGGTTTTATGCCTATGGGGAACACATTTGGAATTACAGGAAAGAGAGCTTGGAGATTTCAGGCAGCAGAATTCAATGTGCTTTTTCCCTTGGCAAACTAACAGTTAAGATGTTTGCATGAAATTGAGTGATTTAAAATAAGGAGCAAGAATAGCTCTTACCTGGGCGTCACAGCCTAATTGGAGTCTTGGGGGAAAGGGGTGGGATCCTTTTCCTCTCCCTGCCCCCCTCCTTCCCTGGGCTGTTCAGGGAATTGGTAGCAGCATATTTGAGAACAGAGTGTAGCTTCTGGATTTACTAGTGAGTGGTTTGTTTTTGTTTTAGAAATCTTCCTGGGCTCCAAGCTGTTTTAAAAAGATTGCTTGCTGGCAGTTTAGTGGCTTGACAGGGTATAACTAGTCAGAATCTCTTGGACCACAATGTGTCCTCAAGGGGAAGATGGCCTGAAGAGTGACATGTCTTCAGAGTTCTTAAAATTCTTGGGAGTCTGAGAGCAAGAGCTCAAAGTCACCTTTTAGACCCAGTGATTGCCTCATTAGGATCACCAAAGACAGAACGAGGACTGTTGCTCTCTCCAGAGAAGAAGCCAACACTGGGTTTCTGTAAATATTTACTTTATACATCACTGTGTGACTGTAGGGCTTGCCCACTCCTTAATAAAGAAGACCTGGAAACGTCAAGCGTTTTTCTGGAAGGGTGACCTCTAGGTGGGTGAGTGAATCCATGGTAGTACTCAGCCCCTGCGCCTGTCTCGCCTTTATCTCAGCACCTTTACCACACCCACCCTCACCCTGCCTTCTCTGCTGATAATGGTGGCACAGATAACCCCCTTGTCGTGGCTCCCGTTGACTGCAGCTCGTAAAAGGCACACACAGATTCTGAGGGAGAGCAACAGGGAAATGAACTCAGAAAATATAAAGGACCCCAAATGCAACTGATGTGGAGGTTTAGATTCTAGATCCTAACAAAAGTGTCTAGCTTCTAGAACTGGTTTTATTTTCTGTCTGCTCGGAAATTCTAATGTCCAGTCCCAAGGACTGTGAAAAATTCACATATACTGCCCAGGCTGATTCCTACCCTGTTCTTTGATCTGCTTACTTGTGCAAGGCACTGACTCGTAACCAGTCCCCCCTTCCTGAACACTCAGAGGTCAGGATTCCTTCCTGGCTGCGCACCCAGGTTTCTCCCTGTCCTCCCTGCTTCCTGGACAGGGAAGTGAGAAGGTGAGGGTTGGACTTTCTTGGCTGGTGGGATTCCTTGAGAGCCTTAGGGAGGTGTTTTGTTTTTTTTTTTTTAAAGATTTATTTATTTCTTCCCCTTCCTCCATTGTCTGCTCTCTGTGTCCATTCACTGTGTGTTCTTCTGTGTCTGCTTGTATTCTTATTAGGGGCTCCGGGAACCAGTCCTGGGACCTTCTGAAGTGAAAGAGAGACAATCATTCTCTTGCACCACCTTAGCTCCCTTGGTCTTCTCTGTCTCTCATTATCTCTCCTCTGCGTCTCTTTTTGTTGTATCATCTTGCTGTGTCAGCACTCCTGTGCGGGCTAGCTCGCCACACAGGCCAGCTTGCCTTCACCAGGAGGCCCTGGGTATCGAAACCTGGACCTCCCATATGGTAGACGGGAGCCACATCTGCTTCCCTGGGACAGTCTTTTAGCTAGAGCTCTGAGAGTCACCGAAACCAAGGGACAGCCAAGGATGTAGATAGAGGAGGAGAATGGGCAAGCAAGGGTGCAGAGAAAAACATCTCAGTCTTTTTCCTGCATCGAGTCTAAAGATTGCTGTGAAGAAGGCACACAGCCAAGACCACAGTGTCGTTGGCACTCTACCTGGTGCCCGCTCAGGGGCAAGGCCTGTCATTTGGAGCTATCAGACTTCCCAACAGGACAGGCCATGGCCTGGGGTGGTAGGCACAGCTGTTCAGGAGCCCCTCTTGTTTGATGGGGTGGATTCAGCCAGGCCACGTAGTGTGGGAGGGGTACGATGGAACCAGGGAGGGTATGGCAGCTTGAGAAGCACGGCTGTGGTGCCTGCGAGTACATCAACTGGGAAGGTTCGAGCATCTTGCCCGATGTGGAGGGCCTGCAATGAATTGTGACTTTAACTTGTGAGCTATATTTCTAGCCCAGGCTTTTTTTCGTTCAATAATGCTTCTGGTAAAACTTCTAATAAAAATTGCCCCACTGTCCATCTTTAATGAAAGGAAAGTGAAAATAAAATGAGTGTATAAATTATCCTCAGGAGTGTTTCCCAATATTAAATTAGAAAAAGAAAAGATTTCTTTCCCCGCCCCCATTGTTTGCATTCACTGTCTGCTCTCTGTGTCTCCTTGTCTTTTAGGAGGCACTGGGAACCTAACCTAGACTTCCCATGTGGGAGGGAGGCACCCAGTAGCTTGAGCCACTTCTGCTCCCTGCTTGTTATCTCCTCGTTGTGCTTTCTTCTTGTGTCATCAAGTTGCATCAGTTTGCTGCACCTGCCTGTTGCATCAGCCCTCTGTCTTGCTCATCATCTTTAGGAGGCACCGGAAACTGAACCCAGGACCTCCCATGTGGGAGGTGGGTGCCCAACTGCTTGAGCCACATCTTCTCCCCATCCCAATGTTAAAATTGGTTTTCTCCATTATCATTGGGAATATAGTCAAGGGATTAATTTGTGATGAGAAGGATGGTGCGTGTGCAGGTACGTGTGCATGTACGTGTGTGCCTGTGTGTGGATGTTCCTTATTTTGGAGGAACTTAACCTTTATTAGAACTCCAATTGTTCCCGGGCAACTGGTTTTTCTTAGCAATCACAGATGGTAAAATGGCCCTCAGGTGAGTTGGGATAGATGTTAAGCTGATTAATTCTCAGTGGGACATCATGTGTTAATTAGAGCTTTAATTTCTATGGTAGGGAAAAGCAGTATGTTGCTATATATGATAATTCTAAGAGTCAAGGGAAACTTGAGCATTTAGTCACTTCTGTAAAATGCTCAAAGCACCTTGAGAGAATTGCTCACACATAATAGAATTCCAGTATTTCATGGGTGGGTCTCAAACCTTGAATATCAGAATCACCTGGAGGGCTTGTTAAACTACAACTAGCTGGGAAATGGATGTGGCTCAACTGATAGAGCATCCTCCTACCATATAGGAGGTCCAGGGTTCAAACCTAGGGCCTCCTGACCTGTGTGGAGCTGGCCCACGTGCAGGGCTGATGCACTCGAGTGCCATGCCATGCAGGGGGGTCCCCCGCGTAGGGACACCCCACGTGCAAGGATTGCGCCCCGCAAGGAGAGCCATCTGACACAAAGAGCGCAGCCCGCCCAGGAATGGCACCGCACACATGGAGAACTGACACAGCAAGATGATGCAACAAAAAGAGACACAGATTCCTGGAGCTGCCAAGAATACAAGCAGACATAGAAGAACACACAGTGAATGAACACAAGAGCGCAGGCAATGAGGGGCAGGGGGTGGGGAGAAATAAATAAAATAAATCTTTGAAAAAAACATTAAAAAAATACAGCTTTCTGGGCCCCTTTGGTTCAGTAGGTGTAGGTGGGGCTCGAGCATTTGCATTTCTAAGAAGTGTATACTCCTTAGACGCTAAGGTCACTGGTATTAGACTTTCTGTGTTCCACAGGACACATTAATTGGTTCATTAATTCATTCATCCAACTAATCTTTTCTGTATACCTGCTATTTTCAGACAGTGTTTTAGGTGCTGGGAGTTACAACAGTTCTCAAGACAGAAGTCCTGGTTTCCTGGAGGTCTCTTTTAGTACAAGAACCAGACAGTAAATCATGTGGTTTTAGGAGGGATAGGGGCTATGAAGAAAAAGAAAACAAAGAGCACACTTTGCAGGAGAGTGGAGGTGGGGGTGGGGGGAGACTGGAAATGACAGGAGCTCTCCTAGGGGGAGAGCCCCCCAGGCAGGAAGGGGCTTGGTGTGTTGGGCCTGGGGTCCCAGGGGGAGCAGGAGGAGGGGGTGGGCTTGGAGGCGGGATGAGGGCATTGTTAAGCCCCCCCCCAAAAAAAAAAAAAGCCAAACAAAAAAACATTGCTGTGCCCAAGTTAGGGAAGTGCTGGTCTCCACAGCATTAATGTTTTCTGCATTATTGCAGAGTTTCTTAAAGCCTTTTTAGGCTGGGACCCATTATAACCCTCCAGGAGAGGAATGTGGGCTCTAGCATTTCTCAGAGTTACATGACCATGAAACTTTGAAATCCAAGATCATCTCAGAGACTGGCAATTTTTGAAGCCCAGTTGGGACATCTTGTTCTAGCAAGTCTTACTTTTACTTTCCAGTCAAGGAAACCGAGGACCAGAGAAATCAAATGACTTGTCCAAAATAATAAAGCTCAAGGCCACATCAGATGTAGAAAGAATACAGATTTAGGGATGGAAAACTAGTTCTGAGACTTTAACATTTTGTAAATATAAGTCATTTTGGCAATGGGTCTGATGCCCCTCAACTAAACTCTGTGGGTCTTAGTTTCCTCAACTAACATGAGAGTGATGTGGGCTATGGGTGGGAGGCTCTTTGTCTCTTCAGAGATAACCGTAACCTAAGCTGTCTGTTCTGAATTGTGGGTGTGGGATGGTAAGAGGCTGCAGTCCTGCCCTTGGTGACACCATGGCAACGACTCCAGTCCCAGGAAACAGTTTACAATGCAAAGTCTATAAACTTTAAATATTCAGGGAAAATGCAAACCAAATGTGCTAAAAACTTGTCTAGAATGTATGAAGTCCATGCTAAAAGCTTACCTAGGATGTGGAAGATATATGCTAATTCAAGCCTATTGAGAACTGAAACAAAAGGACCATTTGGCCTTTCCTCTCTGTATAAAAGGGACTCAAAAATCTTGTTCGGGGCTTGGGTTTCAAACAGAAAACCCCCAAGTCCGGCCGGCTGCCAATAAACCATTTTTCCTTCTCAAAATCATTCCTGAGTCCTGGCCTCTCTATACGCAAATAATTGAACCTCTCTCAAATTCTACAACAAGAGAATTGTACTGTCTCCTCACCAACAACTCTGGAGTCACACGTGGAATGACTGATTACAGTTTGGAGTTTGTGTCAGCTAAGGCATAGAAAGGAAGAACATCGGGATATGCACATAAACATATTCATTAAATAAAACCATCTTGGTTTTTTTTTTTTGCTTGCAAATGAATATACTTCCCAGACTAGTAATTAAAATGAAATCTGTCAGAGAATGCAAAACTCTAAATCATAAAATGTTGGGAAAGAAAATAAATGTATGAAGACTAAAATCTATGATAATATACTTTGCCGCAAAATATTTAGCATAGATTTCAATTTTAATGAAATTCCTAGCTTATTTGAATACAAACAGTAAAATGCACAACAGTTGAAACTTCATCTTTTTCTCGTGTGCTTTCTGAGGAGTGACAGTGGAACAATAAAACAAAATGCCTGGAGTGTAGACTGTTAGCTGGTGTTACCATGGCTAAGTGGTCTTTGTATTGTTGGATTACTTCTAGGATCTGGCTATGTTACGTAAAAGTTTAAGAACATGCTAGTTTAGGTAGGCCAGTAGTTCATTAAGAAAATGAGAGAAGAGAAAGGAAATAACAGATTATGAGTCCCAGGTATACCTGTGGGCTGGACGAGAGAGAGAGGCAAAAAGGGCCAATTTAATGTCTGTGTTTGCTTTTTAAACCATTAAATTCCATTTGCTAATGTTTGGGGGAGGCGTCCAATTTGTTTGATTGGTTACTCTACCCATCATTTCCCCTGGGGTGGCCCAATGATAAGGCCCCTTGAGAATATGCAGGGCTTTTCCTTGATCCTGGAGGAAATCCAGTTCTAAAACGGGGCTCTTGTCGGTTTTTCTGGCAGCCTCCGGGGGTCTCCGAGGCCACGTGTTTCACAGTTGTGTTTTTCTGCCAGGCCCCAGATTCTTCTTTTCATTCCCTAAACTAGCCTGCTTCAACTGGGTCTCATTTTCTGCATCTATAGAATGTTCCTTAAGATCTTTAAGGTGCTACTAATTTAAGATGTCTATCATGTGACAGCTTTTACTTTAAAGGGATGTTAATTAAGGTGTGGCTTGGACCCCATGGTTCCAGAGATTGAGGGTGTGAATTGCACACAGGTGATACAGGGTTTGCTTGCTCACAGGTATGGGCTTTCCCGCATTTGAGCCCGTGGTAGGATTGTACTTCCTGGCCTCTTGTGATTGGGTGGGGACATGGGATGCATTCTGGCTTGTAACTTGTGAGTGGTGATGGGTGCCAGAGGACCTAACTCTCCAGAGTGCTCTTTTCTTCTGCCAGAATTGTAAAATAGTCTGCTGGCTGCACCAACAACCTAGACTATGGAGTCAGAAGTCTCATGGAGCAGAACCCCCAGATGACCCTTGGTGGATTTTGAATTGTGAGCAAGGAATAAACCTTTGTGGTTATAAACCTTAAGATTTTTTTGGATTGCTTGTTACTGCAGCATAATGTAGCTCATCCTGATTATTGGATTCAGTAAACAGAAATTCCGAGAGACTGAAGGAAGAGCAGCTATTGGGAAAAGAATTATTTTAAAGAGCTAATGCTAATTAGCAGCCCCTTTAGTGTACTTTTCCTAAGGAATTCTGTTGTACCTGTGGAGCACCAAAGTTTAGAGATATTGGTTAAAGAATGAGTGCGTATAGATTCTATTATGTGTTCAAATAGGTATATATTATATTAGCACATAGTATAGGAAACAGTAAATATGGTGGTTAAGATCATAGGTCTAGGAATGGCCTGCCTGGGTTCAGATCCTGTGCCTTAATAGCTGTGTTACTTTGGGCAAGTTTCTTAAGCTCTCTGGGCTTTAGTTTCTCCATCTGTAGAAAGGGATGATAATAGTACCTGTCTCATGGGGTTGTTGCAAAAAATAAGTTAGTTATGATAGGCCAAGGACTTAGATGAGTGCTTGGAACATAATAGGTAGCCCATGAATTTTAACCACACTTTCCCCCTCTCTCTCCCTCCTTCCTGTCTCTCATATTGTTATTATTGTTGACATAGAAAAGATCTGAAAGAAAGACAGTGTTAAAATAGACATCTCTGGGAAACAGGATTCTGAGTGATCTTTATTTTTTTGTTTTTTAAAAGATTTATTTTCCCCCCTCCCCTCATTTTTTGCACTTGCTGTCTACTCTCCATGTCCTTTTTTAAAAAAATTTCTCTTCCTTTCTACGCCCCCCACCCCTTGTCTGCCCTCTTATGTCCATTTACTGTGTGTTCTTCTGTGTCTGCTTGCATTCTCGGTGGCACCAGGAATCTGTGTCTCTTTCTGTTGCACCATCTTGCTGTGTCAGCTCTCTGTGTGTGCGATGCCATTCCCGGGCAGGCTGCACTTTCTTTCACGCTGGGCGGCTCTCCTTACCGGGCACACTCCTTGCGCATGGGGCTCCCCTACACGGGGGACACCCCTAGGTGGCACAGCACTCCTTCCATGTGGCAGAACTGTGTGTTGGCTAACTCACCACATGGGCCAGGAGGCCCTGGGTTTGAACCCTGTACCTACTATATGGTAAGCGGATGCTCTATCAGTTGAGCCACATCTCCTTCCCTCTCCATGTCCATTTGTTGTGTCCTCTTTCTGCTCATCTTCTCTTTAGGAGGCACTGGAAACCTAACCTCTGGGACCTTCCACGTGGAGGAGAGGTGCTCACCTCAGCTCTCTACTTTGTGGTGTTTCTCGTTTCTGTCTTCTTCGTGTCTCTTTTGTTGCATCATCTTGTTGTGTCAGCTCGCTGTGGCTGCCTGTTGCAGCAGCTTGCTGTCTTGCTCGTCTTCTCCAGGAGGCACCAGGGAACTGAACCTGGGACCTCCCCTGTGGTAGGCAGGAACTCAATCGCTTGAGCCACATCTGCTTCCCTCATCTTTATTATTTTGGTATCAAATTTGTTTGCATGGAACTGGAGTTATCTTATAATTAGAAAAAAAAGTTATTTACTATGATTATTTTTTCCAGAAGACTATATGCCATTATCCACACTAAGCCTGCTGCTGCTTTTGCCTCACAGTTTTAAGTGGCCTCTTCCTTTTTGCTTTTCACCTGCTTTGAAACAGTGTTCTCTTTTGACTTCTTTATTTTGTAAATGACTCTTTCCTTCTCTCGGTCACTGTTGAGACCAGTGATAACTTACCAAGACCTGTGAATTCTTCCCCCCACATTTCTCTTACGCTACTCTCCTTCGTCCCTGCCGGGGTCAGGTCCTCTCCACTCACACCTGGATTTGGGTTTACTTGCTGTAGGTTTCCTTTTAATCCCTACACATTGATGACAGACTGATGTTCCTAAAATACCATTCTGGTTGTATCATTCCTTTGCCCAAACATTTCCAAGGGCTCTGCACGTGTGACCCTAAAGACTCTCCACAAGTACTTTTCCCTGCCATCTCAAATAGTCCAGTCTTTAACTTATTTATGGTTCATTTCCTACTATATTGCTGTATGTGAATGCCTTTGCCCTCGTTACCCTCTATGTCCAAATCTTACTCATTCTTCAAGATGTTGCTGCAATATTTCCTTGTCCAAAGTGTTCACTTTTTCCCCTCTGTAAATTGCATGAGCTCTGATCTTTGATTCATCACAAACTGGCTTTGGATTTTCTTGTATGACATAGTATTGATGTTTTATGTCTTTTGACATTTCATGTGTTTATTTTCTCTCCCCAACTAAATTGTAAGCTTCTGAGGGTGGTTAAATTTCCTAACACCCATCTTATTTTGAAGGTATGCTATATGGGGTATTGGCTGATGAATTCATGTATTTATAATATTTGATAAAAATAGTAGCTACAATAAAAAGGCTTTCTTCTTTTAAAAGCAAAGACAGATTTTAAATTTAGATATTTCCTTGCAGACCTTATTTTTGACTTTACTATTTATAATGTCTTTTATCCTGGGAGACTGAACTTCTCTTAATGGTTAGATCAATATTTGCTTGATTGTCTCCCAAAGCAAGCATTCCATAATTCACTTATTAGAGGATGCTATTAAATTGTTAATTATAGGATTTTTAACATGAAAAAATTCCAACTAGTTAGTGCCGTCTTAGTGACAGGGAACAGATGTGTCTGTCGTAAATGACCTGCATGCCATCCCCCTGGCTCTTTGAGAGAAGCTACTCTTTCTAAGTCACCCCCGAGACCCCTGCCCCTAGCATGATTCCTCAGCACACAGTGAGTGATTAATATTTGTCAAATGAAAGATTTCAGACGAATACTGCAGACTTGGAAGGGGATGGGGAAAATCACATCTCAGATACAGTTTAATGTATTGAAGAGTTATGAATATACAGTTTTTTTCTTTTGCATGAACAAAACACAGTTTTCACCAATTCTAATTTTAAAATACAGTACTTACAAAAACCCCTAAAATAAAAGAACGTCTCCCCTCCTGGCTCAGTACCCCACGTATGGGATTTATAGAGCCCATTCATTTTATTGTGGTGGCTGCCATCATGGTTTGCCAAGGTTTTGCCTTTGCATTTCTCCTTTTCTGCGGGGTGATAATGGTAGGCTGGTGTTTTAATTTGCTAGCCTGCCAGAATGCAACATACCAGAAATGGGTTGGCTTTTACAGTGGGGATTCATTTGCTTGCAGGGTTAGAGTTCTGAGGCTGTGAAAATGTCCAAATCAAGGCAATATCAGGCAATTTCATTCTCCCCAAAGACCAGCTATGGGTGATCCTGGATTCCTCTTTCATATGCAAGGCACATGGTGTATTGGTTAGCCAAGGGGCTGTTGATGCAAAGTACAGAAATCAGTTGATTTTTATAATGGGTATTTATTTGGGGTAAAAGCTTAACAGTTTTAAGGCCCTAGACCTGGGCTTCTTAAGCAGGGTCTGGGGAGCTTGAGTTGAAATTCAGAAAGACATTATTCTTATGGGGTCATGTTGGAGCAGGTGTGGTATATTTATTTTTTAAAGATTTATTTATTTTATTTCCCTCCCCTCCCCTCCCCCCAGTTGTCTGCTCTCTGTGTCCATTTGCTATGTGTTCTTCTGTGATTGCATCTATCCTTATCAGCGGCGTGGGAATCTGTGTTTCTTTTTGTTGCATCATCTTGTTGTGTCAGCTCTCCCTGTGTGTGGCACCATTCCTGGGCAGGCTGCACTTTCTTTCACGCTGGGCGGCTCTCCTTATGGGGCACACTCCTTGCACGTGGAGCTCCCCTATGCGGGGGACACTCCTGTGTGGCACGGCACTCCTTGCGCGCATCAGCACTGCGCATGGGCCAGCTCCACACGGGTCAAGGAGGCCCGGGGTTTGAACCACGGACCTCCCATGTGGTAGGCGGACGCTGTATCCATTGGGCCAAGTCCGCTTCCCGGTATGTTTATTAAATAACACACAGTGTAGCATGGACTTAGTAAGGGGTCCGTGGTTTTCACCTGACTGGCAGAGGGGTCCGTGGAACAAAAAAGTTTAAGAACCCCTGCCCTAAAGAGTCCATTTCAAGGTTGCTTTCTTACCAAAGTCAGGTGCCACGTTTTGAAGCAAAGAGGGTCACTGATCTCCTCTGGTCTCTCCTTCCTGGGCCTCCTCTTGCTCTTGAGGCTCCGTGGGTCCAGCTTCTTCCTGGTCCCAGCTGAAGGCTGGCCTAGGGCTGGTCTCTCAGGGCTCCTCTCTCCCAGCTGCAAACTATTGGGTGAATGGCTCACTCTTCCTAAGTCCCCAGAATGAAAACTGACAGAGCTCTCTCCTCTTCCTGCATGTCTTCTTGAGTGAGTGTCCATTCATATTGGCCCACTGAGGGGGCAGGGGCTCAACCTGAGTCCCGCCTTACTGACGGAGTAGCCCACGCAGAAGCCCTAAATTGATTTTACCAAGTACACTGGTTCAGAGGCTCCTCACTGAATTTAAAACAATCACAGGGCATCACACCCAGAAGAATAGTTTATACACATAATCTCTCTTTTTTTTTTGGATTCACAACAGTAATCTGAAACTGTCCCACATGGTGGTGTCTGTGGTCTCTCTCTTCTCTTCTGGATTTCTTTGCTTCAGCTTCTGGCTACCTCTGTCTTTCCTTCAGCTCCTGGGGCATTTTTCTGTCTCTCCATATTCGTCCCATTTATAAAGGACTCTAGTAAGAGGATGAAGACCCAGCCTGGGTCATGCCTTATTGAAGTGATCTAATCAAAAGGTTCCACCTACAATGGGCTTACACCCACAGGAATGGATTAGTTCTAAGGACATGATTGACTGGGGCCTGTGAAAGCCTCCAACTCCCACAACTGGCCCTATGTATGCTCCTGCTTCTGTAAAACTTACCAGGACACCCAAGGCTGGCCCTTCCCAGGTGGTGGGTGGTGATGGGGGCCCAGCAAGCAAGGATCAGATGAGCAAGTGGATGTGACAGAAATCCTTCGGGGTGAGGGGATTGAAGGACAGGTACAGAAAACCTCAGCACTGGGCCATTTGAAGCCGGGCGATGTAGGAAATTCCTAGCCCTTTGCATTCTTTCTCTTTTTGTATTTATTATTTTTTATGAGCGATGTTGTGGGTTTACAGAAAAATCATGCATAAAATATGGTTCTCAGATAACATCCAATTATTAACACCATACATTGGTGTGGTATATTTGTTGGAATTCATGAAAGAGCGTCTTTATAATTTGTACTTTGTGTTTATTTTAGGGTCCACCATGTTGTATAGTCCTATAGATTTAAAAAAAAATAATTCTAACATATACCTAAAATTTCTCCCCTTTAGCCACATGTAAACATATAATTCAGTACAGCTGATTACATTCACAATCTTGTTCTCTCTCTCTTTTTTAAATGATGTAAATAACACATGGTAATGGCCATCTCGGCAATGATTCTCTGTTCTTGTCAGATTCCCTGAGGTCGTGACATGACTCTGGCCGTAGCTCTCCCCAGTTACCACTCACCTGGACATCACTGGCCAGTCCTCACAGGCTACAGTCATCTCTGAGATTCTCTCAGAATGTCCAAGGAGTTCCTTCCCTAATACCACTTGCCTGCTGGTCTTCACCCTCAAGGTCCTTGACCATTTCCTTGGTGGCATCTCAAGAGGGATGATATTTACTTTCATTTCAACATCCAGGTTGATTTTCTTCCTTTGTTGTTCTTGTTGTTGTCTCATATCCAACACTATTTGCATATCTTTATGGAGATAGTGTGGGTCAAAATTTTTTCACAGAACACAAAATAAGTGGAGAAAAGAGGAAATGTGCAGACGTATTAAACTTCGGCATATTGGCTGAGGGCAGTTGCATTATATGGTGGCTCATTGGCCAAGAGGCTCAGTATTGGGTCCCAAACCAATTTCTGCTGGTTGAGAACAAATCATGTTACTTGGAAGATTGTATCAGTCAGGGTTCTCCAGAGAATTAGAACCAACAAAATAGGTGTGTGTGTGTGTATTAAGACATTTTTTTAAGGGTTTGGCTTACATGATTGTGGGGACTGGCAAGTTAGAAATTTGAAGGGCAGGTGGTAGGCTGGGAAGTGGCATCAGGAGTTGATGCTGCAGTCTTGAGCCTGAAATCTGTAGGGGAGGTGGGCAGGCTAGAAACTTAGACAAGAGTAGATGTGGTAATCTTGAGGCAGAATTACTATTACTTCTTCCTTGAAAAACTTTTTTGCCCTAAGGCTTTCAGCTGATTAAATGAGACCCACCACATCACTGACAGTAATCTCCTTTTCTTAAAGTCAATTGATTGTAGATGCTAATCCCATCTGCAGAATACCTCCACAGAAACACCTAAGCTAGCGTTGGACCAAACAACTGCACACCATAGCCTAGTCAAGTTATGGTGAGCATTATACATAAATGGTACTTAAATAGAAAATTTTGTCTGTAAATATATGTATATATTTGGGGTTATTTCAGAGACAAATAGTATTTAAATGAATCAGCACCATGTATGGTGTCACTGAACTCAACATCCGTGTATTCCAGGTCATGCTAAACTACTTGCACTCAAATCCTTGTCTTAGCGTCTACTTTTGGGGAAACTCAACCTAAGACACTTGTTATCGCAAGGAGTTTAATATTTGTAAGAAGTTAATTTTTGATAATACTAAGACTGTGATTTTAGTGGAAACGCTTCCTTGCTTGTTTTTGAGTTAGGCCAGTAAAAAGAATTTATTGGGAAATGGGAGAAAAGAGCAGAGCTTGCTGAGAAATGGGAGAGAAGGACAGAAATACGCACCAAAGTTTGATGTGCCTTTGTTCTTTAATAAAGATGCACAGTAGGGAAGTGTCTTATTTAAAGAATGTGCTCATACATTCCATTGGTATAGTATCTGAGTCATTGTTTGAACTAAATATTAAAAATGTTAATTACATGTGTAACCAGTTTTACCAGAGCTGTGAGAATGAATTGTTCATTGAAAGCATAAGGGATTATCATCATCATCCTTCTAGTCTCATGTCGTATAATGTTTGTGACTCTCAGAGTATCATATTTATAAAAACCCCACAAGATTTCATCTAGGTCAGCAATTTTCAAGCTGAGCTGATAGGACTTGGATAAAAACTAGTCTTAGGTACTAAGGTAAACGTTGACTAAAAAGTGAGGGGGACTGAGGGTTACTTAAACCGCTTAAGGTAACCGTGCCTAGAACAGGTAATTTGGTTTGCCACAGGTCTCTGTATGCTAGTTTTTGGAGTCAGTAAGTTACTGTTCAATTCAATATTAACTCTGTGCGCTCTTTCATGTCTTTCATTTTAGAAAAAAAATTTAAGGTGAGTTTTTTTTGTGTGTAATGTTTTAATTCGTGTAACACAGATTTCAAAATTATGGCATGAGCATACAGAAATCAATAAAATGAGCAAAGTTGCCTTAATAGGATGATTGTCTCAGGATAGTTTTGGTCTAAGTAGCAGAACTAGTGAATAATAGTGCCGTTCCAGACTGTGCTGGAGTACTACATAATAGACAGTGTCGTGCACCATTCTTTTCTAAAACGTGAAAAATGACGTTTCAAGAACACATCCAGCCTCAGAGGTTTAGGGTGAGGGATTTTGGACCTAAATTCATGTTATTATCCAGCATGGATGAACCTTATTGGTCACAATGGTGCAGTTACAGATGCAGATGCTGATGACACAGACTGTCTGTGAAGTAAACAACCCCTTTCCGGTCACGAGAATCATGTGACATAAAGAAAAATGAAGCACTCCAAAGGGGGAGAAGATGTCCATGGAGGGCAAATTTTGGTGTGAATTCAGATTGATCAGAATGTGAAGAAGTTAGAAGGAATTGAATTGTCATTCATAAGAGGTGGATGTGATAGCGGTAGATGTCATGAATTGAAATGCCACCAGGTGCCTCCCGGTTCTGTGCAGCTCTTGTTGGCGTGGGATTCTGGCCACCTTCGTGGGGAAGGGATGAGCACAAGTCAGCAGTGGGCGTTCGTGCCCTCAGCCATGGGTCCTGAAGGGGTTTCCATGCCCTCTCCGTGGAGACAGCGCTGTCAATTCAAACACTATCAATTTAAATAAATCCTAACGCTTTCAAAATCTTAGGGAGTCAAAGAAATGGATCTCTAACGATTTACTATTTTCTTGGACTGAGTATTCATTTACTTGATGTTGTCAAGACTTTTGCTTAATTTCTTTTGAGATCTTGAAGTATTCAAAGTATTTCTTAATTTAGATCTTTCCCTGGATATTTGATATGAACATCTTATCCCTCAATTATCTAGTTATTTCTGAGTAAGATAATATTCTGAGTGGTTCTGAATTACCAGATATGTATTGCAGCTCTGTTTTTTGGGTATGTGTCTATTAGGTCATGAAAAGAGTTTACTGTCTTGGGGATAACCAGTAATGGATCGTTTCTAAGGTTTCTTACTAATTAACAGCATTACCAGAACTCCATTAGCTGAACTGCAAAGATGTATGACACTTAAAAAAATTTTGGTGAATAATTTTAATTAAATGTTGTTGTTTAAGCACTGAAGCCTGCTAGGCACAGCTTAGATTCCTTATTTATTTTTAAAACACTTTGTATTTTTTCCCTTGAGCATACATGCCTTTACTTTAACTTCTTAAAATAAGTTAGAAATTGAGGGATTGAATGGGTCTTGGGGTGTATAACATAGTGGTAAATCTGGATCATTGACAATGGACTTGAATATAAAAAAGTCTCCACATATTAAATGATACTATTTTTTAGGCTATCCCTGATACAGAATATAGAACTCTTTTAAAAAGAGTATAAGAGAATTAGATTTAATTAAAAGCAATTTGTGATGATCACAGTTGACATTTTATATTCTAGTTTCTTTGGTATTTTTAGAAATATACTGACTCCCCATTTTGAGCTACTGAGTATTACATAGTAGTTATATTATCTCAGAATTTATGTTCTAGAAGTGATGTGATTACTCTAGAATCATCCTTAGGTACTGGATAAAGTAGAGTAAATTTGAAAATATAACATAGTAAACTCATGAAAATATCTTTAAGATAACTTTACTCTGAAAATTATGATAGTTCCTTTGACAATTCAGGATTTTCTTTTTAAGATTAGGAGTGAGTGTTGAGATTTCTTATGTGATATTTGGCTGTGGCCCAAATTAATATCTTTATGCTGGGAGAGCACAAATGAAGGTTTGATTTGAGTGTGCATTCTTTCTCTTTACCTTCCCATATCTCCTTAAGCATTTTAAAGATCATTTCTTCAAAGGCTTTGTTCAGTGTGTCCACTTTCTTGTCTTCTTCACTGGTATTTTCCGTATTTTTATCTTCTTCCTTTGGATGAGTCATCATGTTCTTTTTCTTTGTCTTGTGCACTTTGTTGCACACTGTACATTTTAATATTTTAAAATGCTCACTCTGGGATTTACTCCGGGGGATGTCGCTTATTCTTTTTAACCATCTGTTGAAAAGACTGAGATTTTCTTGCGCTTCAGTCTTCCTACCAGGAAGGACTGCCCAAGGCAGGTGCAGCGTGCAGGGTTTCCCCTGTCTTACTGGGCCTTGTCTTGTCCTAGGCGTTTGCGTATTTGTTGTTTCGGAGTTCCCTTGTTTACAGGAGTTTGGTGATCACCTCTGTTTCCAAGGGGACAAACCTCTGTCTTCTGGTTATCTGAAGCCGGTCTCAGACCTCTATCGTTTTTAATACTTCTTTCATTATCTTCTTCTACTTTTGCCTGAAGGGCAAATTCTGAGAGGAGGGCCACCCCGGGAAGAACTTCCCCAGTTTGGTCTTTCCCAGTCAAAACAGGACTAGGGACTCTGGAAGGGGGTGCAGACTGGTTCCAACGTTCCCTGGGGAGGGGTCAGGACGGGCTTTCCAAATGGAACTTTTGTGGCCTGCCCAGTAAGTGCAGTGTTTCTGCTAACTTTCCCAGGTGGTTCTGAAGAAGCCCTGTGTCTTTAAATCTCCACTACAACTGCCCCTGTCTAGGGCGGGGTTGAAATAATGGTTTCCATTGCCTTTTTCTGGGGCATGTTGGAACAACAGCTTCCCTCAGAACTGGGACCCAGTGATCTGAATTTCTTGATCAGAAGCCATGACCAGCGATTGGCTATGCACAGCCCTGTTCTAGGGGAAGAGGACTTTTCTGTCCCTTTCTGTCAGCAGTAGCTGGCCAGAGACTGGACCCTGTGGTGACCTGCTATGAGAATGGGGGATGGGCACAGGTAGCCAACCTGTGGAGAGAGCAATTTACAGTTTTTTGCTGTAATTTTCCAACCTCTTACTCTGCTCTTCCTTGGATGCTATACAGTGTTCTTCTGGCCTCTGTAGTTTCAAAATAGTTGTTTCAGACAGTTCCAGCCTGTTTAATTGTTGTTTTAGTGGAATGACAGTCTTGGAGCTCTCTCCTCTGCCTTCTTCCCTGAAAGTATATCAGAATCGTAATTTTAAAAAAATTCAATTCTCTTGAAATGTATTCATAACTGATACTGTGCATCTAAAAGGTACAGACTATAATCACAGAGTTGTGATTATATACCTCCATGGTTTCTCATTGAGAAATCTGCAGTAAGTCTTATTGGGTATCCCTTGTAGGTGATGTTTCATTTCTCCCTAGCTGCTTTCATTATTTTCTCTTTATCTTTGGCATTTGGCATTTTGAATAGTTTGTGTCTTGAGGTAGGTCTATCTGGATTTATTCTGATTGGAGTCTGCTGTGCTTCTTTAATAAGTATATTCATACTTTTCATGTGAGTTTGGAAATTATCAGTCATTATTTTTTCTGATACTTTTCTGCCCCTTTTCCCTTCTCTTCTCCATCTGGAACTCCCTTATTAACACATATGTCGGTATACTTTGTGCTATCATTCATCTCCTTGAGCCCCTACTCAGTTTTTTCCTTTTCCTTCTCTGTTGTTGTTGTTCTTTTTTTACTTTTTCAATTTCAGCTGTTCTGTCTTCTTTGTCAATGATTCTTCTGTGATTTCACATCTCCTGCTGTTTTGCCTCCATTGTATTTTTAATCTCACCTATTGTATCTTTCATTCCTATAAGCTCTATTAGCGTTCAAATTCTACTTTGTGTCCTTTTTTTTTTTAAGATTTATTTTTTATTTATTTCTCTCCCTTTTCCCCTCCAGTCGTTTGCTCTCCGTGTCCATTTGCTGTGTGTTCTTCTGTGTCCGCTTGAATTCTTGTCAGCAGCACTGGGAAAATGTGTCTCTTTTTGTTGCGTCAGCTCTCCGTTTGTGTGGCCCCACTCCTTGGGCAGGCTGCACTTTTTTTCATGTGGGATGGCTCTCCTGACAGGGCACAATCCTTGAGTGTGGGGCTCCCCTGTGCAGGGGACATCCCTGTATGGTACGGCACTTCTTGTGTGCATCAGTACTGCATGTGGGCCAGCTTCGCCACACGAGTCAAGAGGTCCTGGGTTTGAACCTTGGACCTCCCATGTGGTAGGCAGATGCTCTATCCATTGAGCCAAATCCATTTCCCTCTTTGTGTCTTAATGTCTTTTATCTTAGTAGCCATGTTGTCCTTCAAATCCTTGATTTGATTTACATTTGTATGAACATCATTGCTTAGTCATTTCAAATCCTGTGTCTCATCTGAATCTTTGATTTGTTCCTTTGCCTGAGCCATATCTGCCTTTTTCTTAGTATGGCTTATAATTTTTGCTGATGTCTAGTCATCTGAGTATGGTGATGAGTTTATGGAGATTGTCCCTTTCTCTTATTTTCCTAGGGGTTTAGGTTTGTGTGGGCATGTGTTACCACTGTTCTTTGATTCTTAGTTCAGGGTCTTTAGGATTGATCTTGTTTCACTGCTTAAATTGGGGCATGGACCCAGCAATGGGGTGCAGGCATTTTCCAGGGGCCATGGGGAGGGGCCATTAAGGGTACTAAAAAGCCACTTTTATTTATTTACATTTCCGTCTTTGCACACACTTTCTTGGTCTGCAAGCAGATGGTGCTCTTTGGCAGACCTCTCCATTCAAACCCTGGGGCAGGGGTTCTTAACAAGGGATCTGGGAGCTTGAATTGAAATTCAAAAAAACATTATTCTTGTGGGAATGTGTTGGTACACGTGTGATATTTTTAAAATAATACACAGTAGAGTGTGGACTTAGTAAGGAGTCGGTGGTTTTCACATGGGTCAAAGAGACCCATGGAACAAAAAAGATTAAGAAGCCCTACCCTAGGGGGAATGTGTTCACTGGAACCCTGCCCTGGCGGGTAGTGTAGAATCAGTGTCTCAGAGATTTCTCCCTCAGAGCAGGCTATTCTGAGCTAAGCTGCACAAATCAAACTTGCTAAGAAGCTGCTCTCCTCTCTAGGCTGGCCACATCCTCCCTTTTCCCAGGGAGGAATTAAATGTCGACTCAGCAACCAGTCTAGGTCTGCAGGGAGGGTGTTTGAGGAGGCAGGTTCTCTTTGGTTCTCCGCCAGCTGTCAGGGACAGGTATGTCACAGCCATGCCCAGCCTGGAATAGGAAGGCCCATGGGATGCTGCGGACCAAGTTCACTGGCCAAAAGCCAGATCGACCATAGGCTGAATCCATCCCTCTCTCCTTTCCTGGCAAGTGGACCCCACTTGCCCCTCAGTCCATAGCCCCTGGCCAGGGGCTGGAGGACCCGTTGCTGTCTGCTTTAGGGTGGGGGTTGGGCACCAGCAGCCGCAGTCTTACTCTCTGATCTTCCCTGCCAAATCTTTTCTTGGCCCCTCTCTTTTCTGAGTGATGTCCAGCCTTCCCCTGGAGTCCCAAGTCCTAGAACAATATTCCAGACAGTTTCTGCCTGACCTCTAGCTACTTTTTCTGGGAGAGAAGTGAGTCCTGTGCCTCTCTAATCCTCCATCTTCCTGACAGTCTCAGAATCATAATTTTAAACATGAATTATCACTGTTCTTCACTGTGGAAGTAATAGTAAGGATAATTGTTATTTATAGATGGGGAAACACATCCAGAGGGATTAAGTAACTTGTCCTAGATCACAGAGCAAGTCACCAATCAAGACCTGCACAGAGGGAAAGCAGACTTGGCCCAGTGGTGAGGGCGTCCGTCTACCACACGAGAGGTCTGTGGTTCAAACCCCGGGCCTTCTTGACCCATGTGGAGCTGGCCCATGCGCAGTGCTGATGTGCACATGAGTGCCCTGCCATGCAGGGGTGTTCCCACATAGGGGAGCCCCACGCACAAGGAGTGTGCCACATAAGGAGAGCCACCCAGCACGAAAGAAAGTGTAGCCTGCCCAGGAATGGTGCTGCATGCACGGAGAGCTGACACAACAAGATGACACAACAAAAAGAGACACAGATTCCCTGCCGCTGACAACAACAGAAGTGGACAAAGAAGAAGACGCAGCAAATAGACACAGAGAACAGACAACTGGGGCGGGGGGAAAGACCTGCACACACTTCAAGTCTGATGCTGAATCTGGTCCTCTTATGAACATTTGGCAAGTGTGTTGAATTGTACTTGTCCCAGGACACTGAACGTTACTTTTTATTTCAAAAGAGAATGTTAGATTGATTTATTCGCTCTTTTTCTTTCTTATAAAAGCAGATTTCAGACTACCCCCAGCTTTCTGAATGAGAACTGACTGCACTACTCTAAGTTAAAGCATTATATGATAGAAGAAATACAATATGCTTAGGTGTATTAACTTAGCAAAAGTGTTTGTATTTATAAATTGTCTTATTTATTGTTAGATGGCGAAGGGTCAGGAATTATCTAGTCATAATTTAGATGAATTTATTATATCCATTTCATTGTCGGCAGTTAGGAAATGCTGTTTCCTTGCCTTAGATTGGGACAGGCATGGTGCCCACCTCCTAGAGTTGCTGTGGTGATTGAGAGGGTACGTACGAAGCCCTTAGCACAGTGTCTTACATATCGTAAGTGCTCAGTGTTATGTTTAGTAATGTTTCTCCTGAGTATCAATAACTACAGACTTGGACTACTAACACCTTTCTAAATACAATAATAAGCTTTGCCGTGTAAGTGGTCTTACTGTACTAGAACTGATTCCTGTGGGTTGATGAAGAAAGGGTAGTGCTACAACCGTGTAAAAAGTTTCTATCAGCTGAATGTCTTTTAAGTCCAGTGGATGGCAGTGGTGATGCCGATGAAATTTAGGGATATTTGCATGATACATTATTCCACTTGTACCTAAATGTTGCTTTTGAGTTGGGTCTTCCCTGTGGAAATCGTGCATCTTTGAGAGCCTGGAAAGCATACTTAGAGTCGTGTAACACCTATGAGTGTTTACCTGGAAGGAGCTTCCTGGCAGCGACTTGCCTCCCCAGGAGATAAGGCGAAGCTGCTCCTAACAGCTGGTGCTCTAGTCTCAGGCTTTGCTGTAATTACTGAGGTAAATGTCATGCAACGTAATTGGAATGTATTTCTCAAATGTGCCTTTCTCTGCCGTCCTTATGGAAGCCAATTAGTGATGAAGCTGGTGATGGAAACCCAAATAGCCTCTTTTTCATTTAGAATGCTTTTAAGACTCCTGCTACTACCAGTTTCAAAAATATTTTGAGATTTTTCAGCTCTGTTAAGATTAATATCTTTAGTAGTAGAGGACCTGTATGCTTCTTATCATCAAACTTCTGTTTCTAGTTTTTGTATTTTGGAGACATATGTCCCTAAATGGAAAGAGGACAGGCTTTGGTTTCAGATAGAGCCAAGTTTTAATTTTGGCTCTACCACTTACTAATTGCTGACCTCATTGACCTCTCAGGGGCTCCACTTTCTTATCTGTAAATTGGGGACAATAATACTTTCTTCATAAAGATGTGAGTATGGAATGACACAAATTATGTAAGGTGCCTAGTGCAGTTTCTGGAAGGTGGTTGATTAATAATGGTGGTATCATTTTGCTTTAGCAGGAATATAATTTAATTAAAATATTGCTTGGCTTTTACACCCTTATACGTTGAATCTTTGAGAAATTGCCAACTCTGGAAAATTTTACTTTACAAGTGAATTTCCTTTGCAAGTATCCCTTCCTTTTAAGTTTAGAGTTTTTAACCTATCTAGATAACCTGTTAAAAATAAAACATTTATAGAGAAGTGGCCTTTCCAGATATGCATCTAAACAAAAATTTGCACCTACCTCTGTGATTTATATCTATAACTTAGATGTTATAATATCTTGGAAGTTAAAATTAAAAGAATGAATGTGTGCAAACTCTTAGCTGATGTTTGGACTAGAGTGAATATTCAATAACTTATTTATTACAAGGGTCAGCAAACTTTCTGTAAAAGGCCAGATATTAAATATTTTAAGCCTTGTGAGCCACGGTCTCTGTTGCAACTACTCAGCCCTGTTGAAGTGATGCAAAAGCAGCCATGTAAAGTATGGCAATGAATGCACGTTGCTGCATTCTAATAAAATTGTATTTACAAAACCAAATCCGGCCAGTAGTTTGCTGACCCCTATTTGTTATTATAGTTTATCCTACAAGAAGTCATAATGACGTATTGGGCAGATGAAGTTTTAGGAAAATGGAAGGATTGCTTTACAAATACTGCATGCTCATCAGTTTTACTGAGTGCTCACTAGTGTCAGGTATCCCCTAGGAGGTGTTATGGATTTAAGAACAAATAAAACAAGTCCATTAACTTGCAAAGGCTTCCTTCCTTCAAGGTGTTTGTTTGTTTGTTTGTTTTTTGAGTTTTATCCTGGTTTGCAAAGGTATTTGTTTATTTTTTTAAAGATTTATTTCTCCACCCCCTCATTTGTACTCGCTGTCTGCTCTCTTTGTGAGTCTTCTTTTTAGGAGGCACCAGGAACCAAACCTGGGACCTCCCATGTGAAAGGGAGGTGCCTAATTGCTTGAGCCACCTCCGCGCTCTTCTTTTTTTTTTTAAGATTTATTTATTTATTTATTTCTCTCCCCTTACCCCCCCACCCCAGTTGTCTGTTCTCTGTGTCTGTTTGCTGCGTCTTCTTTGTCCGCTTCTGTTGTTGTCAGCGGCACAGGAATCTGTGTTTCTTTTTGTTGTGTCATCTTGTTGTGTCAGCTCTTCATGTGTGTGGCACCATTCCTGGGCAGGCTGCACTTTCTTTCACGCTGGGCAGCTCTCCTTATGGGGCGCACTCCTTGTGCGTGGGGCTCCCCTAGGTGGGGGACACCCCTGCGTGGCAGGGCACACCTTGCACGCATCAGCGCTGCGCATGGCTAGCTCCACATGGGTCAAGGAGACCTGGGGTTTGAACCGCGGACCTCCCATGTGGTAGACGGACGCCCTAACCACTGGGCCAAGTCCACCGCCTCCGCTCTCTTCTTGTTGTGACGGACTCTCATTGTGTTTCCTTGTTGTGTCATTTAGTGGCATCATCTTGTTGCATCAGCTTGCCACGCCAGCCTGTTGCATCTTGCTTGTCTTTTTTAGGAGGCACCAGGAACTGAACCTGGGGCCTCCCATGTGGTAAGTGGGCACCTAATTGCTTGAGCCACATCAGCTTCCATAGACAGGCCTGAGGAGTCCCAGAGCCACGGCTGCTCTCCATGGGTCCTGCAGGAATCACCTTCAATTTTTAAAAACTATATCAATTTGCACAAAGATGATTTATCTGATGCCTGGAGTCTTAGTAGATGAAAGAGATGAAAGTCCTAATTCCAGAAGATAGGTTTAAATTTAGTTTTTGCTCATGAAATTATATTCAGTTAGAAAAATCTGAAAATATGAAACTTTATAAAGAAACACCAAAAAAAAAACCCTATTCATAATTTCACTACACTGAATTAACAACTTTTAATATCTGATATATTTCTTTGTTTTTTTCTTAATAGCTTTATTGAGGCATAATTTACGTACCATAATATTCACCCACTCGTATATAATTCAGTGAGTTTTATTAAATTTATAGAGTGTGTGGACCAGTATTCACTTTCAGAACATTAGCTTTTTTTTCTCCTGGAGTAAAATTGACATAAACTAAAATGCACGTAATTAAAATACATAATTTGATAAGATTCCTCACATACATACACACCCATGAAACCATTACCACAGAAAGATTGTAGACTTATCCAGTCCCACTAAAAGTTTTCTTGTGCCTCTTTTTAAACCCTCCCTTCTGCCTCCAACCTCCCAGGTAGCCACTCATGTATTTTCCATCACTATCAATTGGTTTTCACTTTCTAGAATTTTATAAATTGAATCTATAGTACGTATCCTTTTATGTCTGACTTTTTTAATGTATGGGTCTTTAGCACAATTATTTTGAGATTCATTATATATATCAATAGTTCATTCCTTTGTATGGCTAAGTAATATCCCGTTGCATGACAATACCAAGTTTTCTTATCCATTCACCTCTTAATGGACATGTAGATTTACCAATTTTTGACTATTACAAAATAAAGCTGCTGTGAACATTTGAATATAAGTCCTGGTAGGGAATGCTTTCAGTTCTCTTGTGGCAATACTTAAGGAATGGAATGGCTAGATCTTATGGTAGGTATATGTTTGACTTCTTAAGACACTACCAAACTTTTTGCCAAAATGAGTGTGCTATCTTGCATTCCCACCAGCAGTGTATGAGAGTTCTAATTGCTCTACATCCTTGCCAACATTTTGGATGGTCAGTCTTTTCAATTTTTGCCATTCGAATAGGAGTTTAGTTTGATCTCATTGTGGTTTTGTTTTGCATTTTCCTAGTCACTCATGATGTTGGACATCTTTTCATGTGCTTGTCACCTATATATTGTCTTTAGTAAAGTGTTTAAAACTATTTTCTCCAATTGTTTTCTTCTAGATTCTTTATGGTTTTTTGTTTTGTTTTGTTTTGTTTTTGAGGTTCCGGGCCAGGCATTGAACCCCAGACCTTGTATGTGGGAAGCTGGTGCTCAACCACTGAGCCACATTGGTTCCCCAGAGTTGTTTTTTTTTCCATGTGGTTGCTTGTTGTTAGTTTTTTTTTAGGAGGGGGGACCACACCTGGAACCTTTTGTGTGGGAGGCAGGTGCTTAACCGCTTAAGCCACATCTGCTCCCTTGTATATTTTTTATACTGTAAATGGTATTTTTTTCATTTCTGACTGTTCATTGCTAGTATACAGAATTATGCTTGATTTTTAAAATATTGATCTTATATTCTGCTATTTACTAAACTCTAATAACTTTTTTGTAGAGTATTTTTTTTAAGTATGTTTGTGATTACATTGACAACAGAATTTTGCATCCTGCATTTTTACTTATGGTTTAGAAAATAAGTATTTCCTCAAGATATAAAAACTGCGTAAACATTAAAATTCATAGCTGCATTGCAAAACTACTCTAATTTTTAAAAAATTACTCTATTAATGTTTATATTTTTCTCATAAACATAATGTCATGTTATATATCATCATGATATATATTGTAAATCACTGTTCAAAAGCTTATACCAATTGTATAATTCTATTCCAGCAATGGACGTAAATAACTAAAGCACAGATTTCTTATGTGTACTGAGTACTGTCGTATTTCAGCTATTTTAACTTTTAACCTTTTTTTTGTGTGTGTCCAAAATATAATCTAAGCTATTTGGCTGATTTTTTATCGTGCCTTCATGTTAGGTATCCTTGATCTTTCTGAGGATCCCATTAAGTTTTACAGACAGCTATCACTCACAGGTGGCCAATTTGATGGTTTAAAGTCACTGTGCACTAAACATCCACCCTCCATGCCCACTTACTGAGCACAACTGGCTGCTTCTATATGTTCCCATATATCCCCTTCTGGAATACGAACGGCTTTAAAATATTTCTAAGTAAAGATGATGAATTTAACCAGCCATTACTCTCTATGGTTGTAAGGAAAAACCCATTCTGTGTCTGTTTTGGACCTTTTCTGCTCTCCTTCCTGACCTGGGCTGCTCTTTGAGGTTTTAGCAGGGTGGGAGACTCCTCCATGACTACTGTGGCAGCAGTTCTTTGGCTGTCAGGCCTGGGTCAAAATAACTGAATCACTTAAAAGAAAAAAACAGTGCTGCTCAAAATAACCGAGGACCGAAGGCATCTCATCTGCCATGCTTAAGAGCGGAAGGAATGAGTGAGGGAATGTGGTCTTTAAATATGGTGCTATGGGTTGGCTAACTTTCAAGAAATTACTTAAGCAATTATGAATGAAAGTTAGTATCACTGCTATGATGTTGCAGTGAATGAAGTGTGCATTGCTTTTGATGTCCTCTTGTTATGCTGAGCTGTGCCACCAAACCATACATGGGGGGGGGGTGGCCTCCTGTCACCATGCCCCAGGCGGGGCTTTAAATATAGTCACCTGAGGACCTTAGGCCTGTGTACAAAGTGTTTCTCTGTGGAACCGTCCTGGGTGCAATCCCAGGCCCTGGACCTGGATTATCCTGGGAACTGGGTCCCCTGTCAGCACAGTTCACCACAGTGTTCACTGGGCAGCTTGCAGAGTGGTTCCTGCCCCAGAGGGAATGTGGGGAGATGGCACCAGTGGGCAGTGAGCAGCGTGAGGCAGCAGAGGTGCTGACGCAGAGAGCAGCTCAGACGAGGGCAGAGCAAATCCAGGTCAGCCAGCAGGAGGCTCCTGAGAAGCTGGGGGAGGGGGGCCTGTGGCTGCAAAGGAGAGCGCCTGTCCTGGGGCAGCATGAGCAGGAAGGGAGGCTCTTTGACTGTCACCTGCAGGTCTTCCCCCAAGTCTGCCTGTGTGGTGAGGGTATAGGTGGCCCCCAAGCCCAGGGGGCAGGAGCTAATGGATGACGTTTCCAGGCAGTGCTGCAAGGACAAATCAGCTCCAACTTTTGTGACTTCACTCACGGTTCAAAGTCCATGTCCTCCCTTTTCCAGTTAACATACAGTTGAGTTTTATGGCAAGCACTGTTTAGCCCTATGTGATACTAGGCTTTGCTGGTTTTTGACTGGGTCCTGTGGTTTCCCAGGCCCTAGGGGGCTCACAGCTGGCTGACTGACCCCTGGTAGGAGTTTCAGAATCATTTCTGGTGATCCAAGGGCACGGTTTGCAGGCAGGTGGTGTTTCCCAGCCTAGACTGTAGCATTGAGGGAGCTCTTCCACGGCGATGCAGCCAACCCCACGTAAGAACCTTGCTTGAGATCATCCTGGTAGCCAGGTTGGACATTTGTGATGAGCAAGGACAGTCATCTTTTAGCTCTGGCAGGAGTGGCGGTGGAAGCCCCCGCAGCGGGTGACACAGGCGCAGGCCAGCAGTGCAGAGTGCTGTTCCACCTGCTCTCTCCAGCAGCCTGTGGGGAGGCCCCCCCCCAGTCCGCAGGAGGAGTCCTCTGTGGCCACACCCCTCCTGGCTGGCGGGTTTCCCTCTGCGGGTGTGGCTTGGCTCAAGGTCAGTGGTTGGTTCGTTGGTTCAGCGGAGACCCGGGATTTCAAACTCACGTTTTCTTTTTCCTGCAACGTGAGAGTGTAATCATAGAGCCCAGCAAATCAGATTCGCCAGGTGCAAAGTGAGCCTTGAGCCCTGGCGAGGACCCACTCTGACCCCCTTGGGCTGCGGCCTTGTGCTTGTCCAGCCTGGAAGGGCGTGAGGGAGAGCTGGAGTGTCAACTACAGAGATAGCTGGGGGAGAGCCGCTCAGCTTCTAATGAGCTATCACCAAAATGCTCACAAAACAAGCCCAGCCTGAGAGTAAGATAAATGAAGACGATTAAAAAAAGAAGATAATGTAAGAAGGATGAAAAAGGAAAGAGAAACAGTTTAACATTACAAATAAGGTAAAATTAAGGATTATAACAAATACTTAAAATTGTAAAATCAAGAGAATTTATGAAAAAATGTGAAAACCCTTTAAAGAGTAAGCATACTTACTTAAGGCATGGGAAATAGTAACATAATTTAAAAGGAAACCTTGAAAGTTAAATTTTTGTTAAATTCCCTATGAAAAATGCTTCGGAAGATAAAAATACATTAAAAATAAAGTAAGATTAAAAAGCTAAAACAGGGAAACGGACTTTGGCCCAGTGGTTAGGGCGTCCGTCTACCACATGGGAGGTCCGAGGTTCAAACCCCGGGCCTCCTTGACCCGTGTGGAGCTGGCCCATGCGCAGTGCTGATGCGCGCAAGGAGTGCCGTGCCACGCAGGGGTGTCCCCTGCGTAGGGGAGCCCCACGCGCAAGGAGTGCACCCATAAGGAGAGCCGCCCAGCGCGAAGGAGGGAGCAGCCTGCTGAGGAATGGCGCTGCCCACACTTCCCGTGCCGCTGACGACAACAGAAGCGGACAAAGAAACAAGATGCAGCAAAAAGACACAGAAAACAGACAACCGGGGGAGGGGAGGGGAATTAAATAAATAAAAATAAATCTTAAAAAAAAAAAAAAAAGCTAAAACAAGGAAGCAGATGTGGCTTAAGTGATTGGGCTTCCATCTACTGTATGGGAGGACCTAGGTTCAATCCCTGGGGCCTCCTGGTTAAAAAAAAAAGTGTGCTCATGCAGTGAGCCAGTGCCCGTGCAAGTGAGTCATGCAGCATGGTGATGACGCACCAGAAGAGAGACGAAGGGGAGAGTCAAGGCGAGGCGCAACAGAAATCAGGAACTGAGGTGGCGCAAGTGACAGGGACCCTCTCTCCACATCAGACATCCCCAGGATCGAATCCTGGTGAATTCCAGAGGAGAAAAATGAGAAGACAAAAAGAACTAGACATGGAAGATCACACAACGAAGGGACACAGACAGCAAAAAACAGCAGGATGGGGAGGAAGGGGAAGAGGAAGGGAAAAAACCTGCAACAGTTTATAGTATAAAAGTTAGAGATAATGATAACGCTTAACTCCATCAGTGAAAAGTTAAAAATGTGAAGGTAAATAGGATTAAGAACGGGACATTGTGAATGTAGTTAACACCACTGAACTGTATGCTTGAAAGTGGTTAAAATAGAAAATTTTATATTGTATGTATGTTACCGCAATAAAACTTTAAAATAAAAAACAAATGTTAATGTGTGTTAATGTTGAAAACATAAGTGAGCATGAAATAGGGTAAAAAATAATTTAAGAAGGAAATTAAAATGGAAAATCTGAAGGTAAAAGAGCTTGGGGAAAGACACGTGAAAGGAAAAACTGGCTAGAAGCGGCAAAGAAACATCGCTCAGTTATTGGCGGGGTCAGCGTTCCCTGAACAGCATCTGCTGGGTGAGCAGAGTGGCACTGGAGGCGGGGCTGGTTCCGCCACGGCAGAGGGGCTTCTCAGCCCTTCCTGTCGAGGGGCTTCTTAGTGCCACGAAGTGCACAGCAGAGCGAGGCTGTGGACCTTATGTCCAACATTCCAGCTGTGGCCATAGTCCTGTCCTTCGCCAATAGCCTTTTCACATAGTCCCTTCTTACCAAAATAGTGAAAAAATAAAATAAAAGGTTGAGCTAGGTTTTTTTTTGTTTTTTTTTTTCTAAGGTACCAGGGATTCCTTGTACATGGGAAGCACGCGCTCACCCGCTGAGCTGCACCTGCTCTGCTGAGGCTGAGGGAGATGGGTTTGCAGGGGTGGCCATCCTCACGCTGGGGTCTGGTTTTCTGCAGCGTACACAATCACAAAGCTCCAGATAGGCTGGCGCAATCCCCCGGGACAGGGTCCCGCTCGGACACCCAGGGTAGGGAAAAGCTGGCATCAAGTATGGAGTTATTAAGTAAAGTACGAATAGCCACCTGATGACACACCACTTAGTACAAATATTCTAGAAAAGTGTTTCCTACTGGCTTTACCTGAAAAGACACATTATAGAGCTAGTATTTTCAATATAATAAGTATTTTAGAATTTATACTGTGGGAAGCGGATTTGGCCCAATGGATAGGGCATCCTCCTACCACATGGGAGGTCCAGGGTTCAAACCCAGGGCCTCCTGACCTGTGCGATGAGCTGGCCCACGCACAGTACTGATGTGTACAAGGAGTGCTGGGCCACGCAGGGGTGTCCCCGCATAGGGGAGCCCCACGCGCAGGGAGTGCGCCCCATAAGGAGAGCCGCCCAGCGCAAAAAAAGTGTAGCCCGCCCTGGAGTGGCGCTGCACACACGGAGAGCTGACTCAGCAAGATGACGCAACAAAAAGAGACAGATTCCCAGTGCTTCTGACAAGAATATAAGTGGACACAGAAGAACACACAGCGAATGGACACAGAAAGCAGACAATTGGGGGGTGGGGAAGGGGAGAGAAATAAAATAAAAGTAAACCTTTAAAAAAATTTATACTGTATATGAAGAATAAAATATTACTGCTATTTTTATCTGGGTGTTAGGGATTATGAGTGATTAAAACTATTTTTTTTGTGCTCCTGGGAGTTTTCCCCACAATGGATATGTACTATATTTTGTTACCATTAGGAAACCGTTAAAGGTTATTTAAAAAATAATAGCAGTGGGTATAGGCATGTGCTGAACTTCAGAAAGATACCCTATACTTTCTCAATTAACTAAACATTAATTGAAAGAAAGATCTTGATTCTCTCTCTTCGCTTCTGTCTGCCAGGCCTTCTCATAAAAATTAACTCCTGGGTTCCAAGTGTTGATTCCAGAAAAGAGAATTTATTGAGGTAATTTAAAGATAGAAAGTATGTTGTCTTCTATTAAATAATGCATATATTTGATCTATACAAAATTAATATTTAATATTAGAGAAGAGGTAATCATTCAACATATAAAAATATAACTTAATGTTTCGTGAATATTTATTATAGGCTAAGTGGTTTATGTGTATATTCTTATTTAATATCACGTAGAAAAAAGAAAGCTAGGGCTTGAAAAGGTTGAATAACTTTTTTTTTTTTGAGGTACCTGGTTTGAGGATTGAACCTGGGACCTGTGGGAAGCTGGTGCTCAACCATTGAGTCACCCGGGCTCCCCTCAGTTGGTTTTTTCATTTGTTTACTTGGGGTTTTTTTTGGCTTTTTTTTGTTTTTTGTTTTTCAGGAGGCACCCAGAACCAAACTTGGGACCTCCCATGTGGGAAGCAGGTGCTCAACTGCTTGAGCCACATCCACTCCCCTAAATGACTTTTGGCATTGCATAAAAGTGGAGGAGCTGGGAGTCTAACCGTAGGCGCTTGGATTCCAGAGTCCTTGCTCACGTTCTTGGCAGTATACCGATGAAAGGGTGTCCTTTGTTGTATTGGTCAGCCAAAGCGGCGCTGATGCAAAATACCAGAAAGCTGTTGGCTTTTATAAAGGGTATTTGGGGTAGAAACTTCCAGTTACCAGGCCATAAATCATAAATTACTTCCCTCACCAAAGCCTGTTCCCACATGTTGGAGCAAGATGGCTGCCGACGTCTGCCAGAGCTCAGGCCTCCGGGGTTCCTCTCTTCCTGGGGTTCATTTCTTTCCAGGATCAGCTCCTCTGCTTTCCCCACAGGGTCAGCTGTAGACTATGAGGCTTTCTAGGCTTTGCCTCTCTCCACAGGGTCAGCTGTAGACTATCAGGCGAAAAGCTCTGTCTCTCCCCCCAGGGCTTCTGCTGTGACTAAGGAGCTGTCTCTTTTCCTCTCTCTGCTTGCTTACCCGGGCTCCAGCTTAAGACTTCAGCATCAAACTCCAACATCAAAATCTCCAACTCTGTCCTTTGCCATGTCTTTTTTAAAAAATTTTTTAATTTATTTCTCTCCCCTTCCCCCCTGTTGTTGTCTGCTCTCTGTGTCCATTCACTGTGTGTTCTTCTGTGTCCACTTGCATTCTTGTCATGAGGCATTGGGAAACTGTTTTGCCTTTTTTGTTGCATCAGCTTTCCGTGTGTGTGGTGCCACTCCTGGGCAGGCTGTGCTTTTTTTGCGCAGGGTGGCTCTCCTTGTGGGACGTGTGCGTGTGGGGCACCCCTACATGGGGGACATGCCTGTGTGGCATGGCACTCCTTATGCGCGGCAGCACTGTGCATGGACCAGTTCACCACATGGGTCAGGAGGCCCTGGGTACTGAACCTTGGACCCTCCGTATGATAGGCGGATGCTCTATCAGTTGAGCCACAACCACTTCCCTGCATGTCTTTTATCTGTGAGTCCCACCCACCAGTGGGTGGGGACTAAATACCCCACTGACAGAGCCCAATCAAAGCCCTAATCATAACATGCCCAGGTACAGACCAGTTTACAAACATAATCCAATATCTATTTTTGAAATTCATTACTATATCAAACTGCTACACTTGTGAATAGTTCTGTGTTTTGGGACCTGTGGGAAATTCAGAGCCATGTATTTCTTGTCATCTGCCCTCAAGAAATGTCTCACCTAGTTGGGAAGATAAAAAAGGTAAAGAGTGCTGTGTAGCAATACAAAATGTTATAGCGGTGGCGTAGATACTTGATATGAGTGCAGAGAGGCCTTAGTAAAGAACGGGGCTTTGACAAATGAGGAAGTGTGGTGCATTCTATGGGCCAAGAAGCAAATGGAATATTCTAGAAAGAAGGACTAGAGAGTGACTGTGAGGCCAGCCTTTAGAAAGAGACTTTGGGGACTGGATCGAGACGGAAGGGTTGTTACCAGACCTTATCAATAAACTGACTGGGCGAGACGAGAGGGACAAATAGTCAGGAGAGAAATACTGTTCAAAACTAAGGGACAGGCTAGGGTCAAGGGGAGGACAGAAATGTAAATGAGCAGTGAGGTGAGGGCAAGAGGAGGGAATGGCCAGTGTGAGACCTCCAGGTGGTTCAGCATCTGAATTCACCAGCAGTGAGAAGTGAGGCGCGTGCCTCGATGGGAACCTGTGTGTCTCTCCACGAAGGATAAGGAGGAACAGGATGAGACCAACGGAGAAGCCAGAGGCACATGGGGAGGAATGAGAGACACGGCTGTCCATTTTTTTTTTCCTTTTTAATTTTGTATTGTAGTAACTAATATAGAGCACAAAGTTCCCTATTTACCATGTTCAAGTGTACAGTTCCATGGTATGGTATTAATTATAGGCACAATATTGGACCGCCATCACTGACATCCATTACCCCTTCTTTTTCATCACGTCAAACAGAAATTACCCACTTGTAAAGCTATAACTCCTTACCACCGTCTGTCTCTATGAAATTTGTTTCTTCTGGGTATACATACAAATGAGATCATAAAATATTGGTCATTTTGTGTCTGGCTTATTTTCCCTTATGTTCTAGTTGTCGAGGACAGATAAATGAATGAATACGTGGCGGGTTAGGTGGTGTGGTGGACTGAATCGCGCACCCCAGTTTGGACATGGTCTTAGTCTGGTCGGCGTTCCTGTGGGTGTGAACTCATTGTAAGTAAGATCTCTTCAAGATGCTACTTCAGTTAAGAGGACTGAGTTTTAATTGGGATTGCTGGAGAAGCGGGTGTGGCTCGAGTGATAGGGCTGTCGCCTACCATATGGGAGGACCCGGGTTCAATCCCTGGGGCCTCCTGATAAAGAAACAGAGAAAGTGTGCTTGTGCGGCGAGCCAGTGCCCGCACAGCGAGCTTTTACTCTGAGATTGGAAGTCACTGGCAGACGTGAGCAAAGAAATGACATGCTCTGGTTCAGATTTTAAGAGGATCATTTAGGCTGCTGTGTTGAAAATAAATCATAGGGAAGATCTCTTGTCTTTTGTGTACAGTGACATTTTCTTCTGTTCCCTCAATGTCTTTTTTCGTTTTGTCTTCAAAGAAGTGTTAGATTACAGAAAAGTCACATACAAAATATACGGATTCTCATATACCCAACATACTCCCCTTTCCCCCTTTCCTGTATTAATAACATTTTATACGTGGATGGTACATTTGTTACAATTGATGTACAGATTGAAACATAGCTACTAACCATGGTCAATAGTTTACATTGTGGTTTACACTTTGGACCATACACTTTTATGAATTTTGTTGCAATTTAACTTTGGCTTGAATCCATCATTGTGAGATCATGTAAAACACCTCCATTGCCCCCCAAATGCCCCACATTCCATCTATTCTGTTCCTCCCTTCCCTTCTCCCCAGGGCCCATGGCAGCCACCAGGCTTCTCTACTTGAAGAACAGGATTCATAGTTATTAATACTTTCAACAACATTGAGGGCTTAACACACTGGTCTGTCCTCCCCTATTAGGGACTGCCTGTGCTCTTGAGAGACTCCCACCCCTCTGTTTGAGAACATAGCAGGACTCCCCAGGATGGGAATCCAACACCTTCCCCCTCATTATGTGGGTCTCCACCCACTGATCCAACACACTATGACCACACACTCTGTGGAAGCCTGTCCAGGTGTGCCCTGTCCCAAATGCCCCCCACATCCAACACCCCAAACCAGTCATCTTCACCTGCCATATTGCCAAAAGAACATTCCCAACGTTGTAGTTTCAAACACATACCTGCAAATACTATGCTTATGCGTGTCTCAGCAGTATCTCATTGACTGCCAAAGTAAATATTGCCTCAAATAGGGCTCTAGAGACATCCAAACACTATAGGCAGGGCAGAAGCTCAGGAGTTTGGTGGCTTGCCAGCGGGCTCTACTTTGGAATTTGTTCCCCAGTGTGACAGAGGTGGATTCAGTTGTGGTTTTCCTACACATGACTCTTCTGACTCTTCTATTTGAACCTATAATTAGTACTAGAGTTGATAGGTTTCCATCCAAGAGACGTAAATCTGTGGGCTGTCCGTGTGCCAGCTGGCCCTCAACTTCAATGGAGTTGCAACACCTACTCTCCAGTTCATTGGACTCACCCAGGACAACTAAGAAGAAGATGATGATGGACAAAGACCATCCCAAGGAACCGAGAGAGTCTACAACTGCAAGCAAGAGATTCCCACCCATCTGCCCCATGGAATCTAAGCCCCTCTCAATCAGAGGAGGAGTGGGGAGGTAATCCTAGAGTCCTCAGGATTGGGGAATGAACTATGGACTAAAGTAGACTTACTGATATTCTACTATAAAAGTTTTTGTGATTCTAGCAATGGAAGAAATTATCATTGATGTGGCCACTGGAGGTTGTGAGGGCAGGAAGAGGTTAAACAGGTGTATTATGGGGGCATTTTCAGGACTTGGGAATTGTCTTGAATGACATTACAATGACAGATACAGACCATTACATATTTTGCCATAACCTCCAAAATTGTGTGGGAGAGAGAGTAAGCAACAATGTAAACTATAATCCTTGCTTAATGGCAATGCTCCAAAATGCTTTCATCAATTGTAACAAATGTACCACACTAATGAAGGATGTTAATGTGGGAAATGTGGGAGGGGTTGGGAGCAGGGCATAAGGAAATCCCCTATATTTTTTATGTAACATTTATGTAATCTAAGTATCTTTTAAGAAAATAAATTTTATTTTAAAAAATTTAAAGGGAAGTAAGAGCACAGGCAGGAGTACCAGTTGGAAAGCTTAGGCAATAATCCAAATGAGCGATGATGATGGCGTGAGCCATGGTGTTAACACAGAGGTGACGAGAAGGGGTTGGATTAGGTCATGATTTGACGGTGGAACCAGTGGGATATACCAATGCGTTAGGTGCAGGCTTGAGGTTAGTAGTGCATACACACTCAACAGAGAAGACATCCACGGGGGGTAGATGCTTAAAACCACTGACTGATAGGGATGCATGATGAAAACCAGTGTGGAGGTCCCTGGAACAGACAAGAGCTAGTCTAGAGGATTCTGAGGAGAGAAAAACCACTTAAGGGGGAAGGATCCAGGTAGAAATGACTTTGTTGGGCCTTGGAGAAGTGGAAAGGCCCAACGAGGGTGCTGGGAGGCCAGCAAAGGAAGGGGGATGGCTTTGAGCATCTGTCTGACTTAATGGGTTTTAATTAAGGCTGGAATGGTAGCAGGAGGCCAGTTTATCCCAGTCTTGAAAGCCAGGTAGAGTAGCTTAGACAGTTTTCTTTAGGCAGTGGAAGTCATTGAGTGTTTTTGACTGAGAGAATAAGTGGTGTGAGTTTGCCTCAATAATTTACTCCTCTAATAAGCTCTGAATGAGTGCCATTGGTCAATAAATTAATAAATGTTAACCCAGGGTTCAGAAAGGTTTAACCTTCTCCAAAAGAACAATTTATATCCTAAGTGAATAAAGGTCAAAGAAGTATGTGTGTAGTTCTTTTGTTAATAAGAATGAAACAGACTTAAAGCAACTGCTATATGATAAAAAGAAACTTTTCTTATTACATTGTTGAATTTTGAAAAGCTTTATATTTTATCAGGTAGTTAATGCTTCTTGTTGAATGTCATTTAATTAATTTTCCATTTACTGGATAGCTGCGTTGTCTTGCAAGTAGAGACAACCCTGCTTGGCACTCCAAGCTGTTGTGCTCAGGTGCCCCAGGCGTAAACAGTATGGCAGAAATGCCTTTTTGCTTGCCTGTGTAAGACAATCTCTTTCATGCCAGAAGAATTATTTTGGGAAGATGATTCATATCACATTTTGGCCTCATTACAGGCTTAAGTTGTAAATGGTGCTGGTTTGCCCGGAGGTGTAAAAATAAATCCTATCTTCATATGCATATGGGAATACCTGTAACTGAAAAAGTACTTTCTATTCTTGAGTTACATTCGAGGCTATAGACAGAGAGGTTAGCAAGATATTTATTGAAATTGTAATTTTATTTTATTAAAAACACGCCTCTAAAAGAATGCTGATTACTTACGGGTAAGTTCTCCATTTCCAAACACAGATGGAAAAGTTGAAGTTATAAGCAGATGATTCTGTAAAATAAATAAACACTGCAACTTCTCTTTTGAATAGTGTGAAAAGGGAGAGCAGGTGTTAAATTACTGCCTTGCTGTCTGTAGTTATAAGTAACAGGAGTCATAAGATTATTCAGTTTATGCAGATGATAAAGTAAGGTGAAGCTATTCTGATTATTCTAATTTGCTTTCTGGTAAACATAGCTATTTAAAGCACATGGCAAAGCTTCCCTATTTCTTCAGTGGTTAAATGTTTGATGGTAATAGAATTGAGGAACACTTAAAACCTGAGTTGTTTATCCTGCCTGACACAGAGCAGTACCTTGGGGGAAAAGTGGGTTTCGTGTGTGGCTAAATTTTCCTGTGACTCACAAGGAATTTCATATCCTATCTCAGAATTTAAAAATGGCAGAATATTATTTATTCTAGAATTTGAAATCAGTAATGAAAACAGGAAAATAAAAAAATATAAAGGAGCACTATTGGATTTGCTGTTGTGGTGATGGTAATGGGGGGTGTGTGTGTATAACAGATACCCCCCCACACACGGTTTTTTATTTTTATTTCTTTGTTATACATTCTTTTTCTATATATATATATATTTCATATGGAACGATATCATTCATACGTGAACATACACAAACAATATGTGTATAATAAAATTTGTGAACTTACAAAGCAAACATGTACAACACCATACAGGGGTCTCATACATCACCCCTCCACCAACACCTTGCATTGTTGTGAAGCATTTGTTACAAACTATGCAAGAGCATTGTCAAAATATTATTAACTATAGTCCGTATCTTACATTTGGTGTATTTTTCCCTCAACCCACCCTATTTTTTTTTAAAGCAATCTTATTGATACATATTAATAAAGCATGTAACTTATACCAAGTGTATAATCAGTTGTATTTGGTATAATCACATAGCTGTGCATTCAGATATAACTGGTTTTTATGGCAAAAATTTTGGGGTGGAATGACAACCTTTCTAACCCACTGCCAGTAAGACAATATTTATTCCCCTTTTGGACATGTGCGTTAGAACACCTTTTTCTAGTCCAGCTATGGGTTGGTGCTTTCCATTTGGACTTTCTAAAGCAAATGCACTGTGAGATCTTTGATTCTGAAGTGGTGGTTTGAAAAATCTTAGTAAGTTTGGAGGGCACTTAAACAGCGTGGTCAGTGTAGCTGATCCAGCCTCATGGTCACATCCGGTCTTGATTTCCCTCATCCTGCTAGAGTCATACAGGCGACATCGACTTTTTTTTCTTTCTTCTTCTTTGAACATCCTTTTACCTTCTCGTGGTTATGTAGTAACTGATTCATTACCTAACCTGAATCTCTACCTTCAGAAATTTGAATTTAATGGGTCTGGGGTGGGGCCTGAGCACTTACATTAAAAAACAAAAGCCAACAGAAGCTCTCCAGATGATCCTACTCTTCTAGAGGACAACAGCCAATAGTTAATGGGCAAGGCTTGGCACCCACCATGCCAGCATAGACACGCTCTCTGAAGTTCCCCGTTTTCAGGTGCTGTTAACTGGTTTTAACTGTCACATATATGTGGTATGGAGTGCAAGGAGAGGACTACTTCACTGAAAGCACTGCTGGACCTCACGTCTCCCCCTCTGTCTTCTCAGCCATCATGTACGTCATGGGCGCACTCGGTCCTGCGGCGGGATATTTATTAGGTGGACTTCTTATTGGATTTTATGTTGATCCCAGAAATCCTGTTCACCTTGACCAGAATGACCCTCGTTTCATTGGAAACTGGTAAGAATTATTTTCTAAATTTTTTCACTTCTCTTTTTGCTTGTGATAGAGGCATTGTACTCTTGTAGTTAGTTTCCCAAACAGGGAAATGAAAATAGTTAAACTTCCCCCAGGAGGTTGTGCTCGGTGGAATAATGATGCCCAAAGAGATCCACAGCCCAATCCCCCAGAGCCTTGAGTATGTTACTTTACAGCGCAAAACAGACCTTGCAGATATGCCTGAGTTAAGGATTTGGGGATGGGGAGATTGTCCTGGATTATCTGGGGGACCCAATAGAATGACAGGCGTCCTTATAGACAGAGGGTCAGACCCAGAGAAGGAGGCGTGGCCTGGGAGCGCCGGTTAGAGTGATGCCATTGCTGGCAGGGACCACGAGCCAAGGGCTGCCAGGGACCTCCAGAAGCTAGAAGAGACAAGGCACTGGGTTCTGCCCTAAGCTTCCGGACGGGATGCAGCCCTGACAGCCGGTGGGGCTTCATCCACCAACGCCGGTGGTAATTTGTTACAGCAGCAATAGGAAACTAATACAGGGTTTGGTTAATGTCTTAATCTGTGTTCTCTAGGATTGGGGTATTTTTTTTATAGCAGCATGAAGGAAAAGGGCTAATGTTTCCTGTTACTTAAGCATAGCTTTCCTTATTTCTTCTGTTACTTTTATTTTGTCTTCCTCCCCATTTCCTTATTATAGCCGTGTTTCTGCTTTGTCACCCCTGCCTGAGCTCTGCCCCTCCCTTTTCATCGCCACCCTCTTAGTGATCTTTTCACTTGGTAACACAGTGTTTCTCCAGGTATGCTGGAGATGCAGCTGATGTCTCATTTGCTAGACAGTAATTGTCCTGCTAAATAAGTCATGTTGGAATTCAGAAGGAGAACTAGATGTTATCTTATTTATGCAAAAGGTGGGGGCTGGGCTTGAGTTCTACATAATCTGAATCTTGGACTTAATTAAGTTGTTTCTTCACGATTGCAAGCCCCCACCGAAAGTATTGGCATCTTGAATTTATGAATTGGTGATAGCTACACCTTAATAAGAACATTTGTTTTATGACAAAGGGAATACTAGGGTATTAGAAATTTTGTGTACCAAGTGATTACTTTTTTAAGAGTTTTTTTGAGCACTTGTATTCTCTCTGCATTTCATTGTAGGCTAACAACCTGCTAAAACTCTGAGGTTGATGGGAATAATGTTAACACTTGTCTATTTTCAAAGAAGTTAACAGATAGTAAGTTGCACAACACTTCTCTTTTATGTTTCATAAGTAATGCCCTTTGAAGATGAAAGTGCTAAGATCTAGATGAGCCAGATTGGTAGACTTTTCAATTTATACACACACAAATAAGGAAGTTCCATTGTCAGAGTTAGGGGAATAACATAGGAATTTTAAGTTCTTAACTGATAGTGGAACTTTTGGTCTCAGCTACAGTTTGTGAGCAGTACTTAATATGAACACTCAATGTGTGTCCTGTGCTCTATATGGATGTCTGTCCATAGGAAGAACATGGAGCTAAGGGGAGACCTGGAGAGGGAAAGAGAAAGGCAAGGAAGGCCCGGCAGTGGGAGGCCAGGGAGAAGGAAGGAGAGTGGGAGCTTTACTGTTGTAACTTTAAGAGCTACCTGCTGTCTTTTAAAAGTTTTCTGGTAGGGGAACGGAAGTGGCTTTAGCGGTTGAGCACCTGCTTCCCACATGAGAGGTCCTGGGTTTGGTGTCCCTGATGCTGCCTAAAAGAAAAAAACAAAGCAGGTAAAACAAAATGAAGAACAAACAAGAACTTAGGGGAGCTGATGTGGCTCAGCGGTTGAGCACTGGCCTCCCACACGAGGTCCCAGGTTCAGACCCTGGCCCCAGTACCTTAGATAAAAAAAATTTTTTTTCTAGTAGACATCACTCCAAGTAGAGCAAAACGGAGCGATTAGTTGTGCAGACCCTGAAGACATGGCATCCTGGGTTTAAATCCCACCTGCTACTTAATAGCTGTGTGACCTTGGGGAAGTTGTTTAACCTCTTTGTGCCTCAGGTTTGTTTGAATTTAAAAAAAAAATCTATTAAATAGAGGTAGTTATAGTACCTATTAAGTAGAAGTAGTTATAGTATCTGTTTTGTAGGGTGGTTGTGAGGAATGAATGAGTTGATGTATGTAAAGCTCTAAAAGCTCCTGTTACGTAGTGTTTGCTATTATTCAGTCTTTTGAATTTAAACAGTGTTCAAGTCATTTTATTCATTTTAGAGATCCAATATTATTCTATAAATGACGCAGATCGACAATATAGAATCTATTTAAAACCCAGTTTTGCTGAGCGAGGAGTCATGTTTGTAACAGACTTAGCTCTACTTTGAAGAGTGACATAGTTATTTGATACAATGTTATTTTATGCTTTGCCTAGCAGTAGTGACAGGTTTTCAGTTAATACATAATGGAAGAATTAATGATTAATCTTAATATTTATTGTGTGTGTGTCAAGCATTATACCAAGAGCTTTACAAACACTCTCATTTAAGCCTTATGACTACTGTCTGTTGTCACTCATAATATGCCCATTTTTCAAAGGAGGAAATTGAAGTCCAGAGAGTTGAGTAACTTGCCCAGAGCCTCACGGTCACCGGGAGCTGGGAGGGGGTAGTCACTACGCTTTACTGGCCCCCCTTGGTGAATGGCCCATGAGCGGTGGTTCACAGAAGGGACTGAAGTACCCTGGCTTTTCAGTTTTGGCTATTGCAGATGTGTCTTTTTTGTAACATGTAACGCACACTTTATTTCTTACTCAGCTTTTCTTAGAGGCCCTCTTTGGCACCCTCATTATGCCGTGTGCTCTGTCGATGTTACTGGAGACTGCTGAAGATGTGGGCCTCTTTGCCCTGCTTCAAAATAACCCTAAGCCATAGGAATTTATCTTAATTTTGCTTACTTGCTATAATTCTTCTGCTTTTTTCTGATATTCTTCTCACTTTGGGCTATTATAACTGCATCTTTTAAGTTTGCATATAGTTTTAAGTTAGTGGCACTCGAAGGGAGCCTGAGAGCAAATCTAAATGGAAACACAACCAGAAAACCAGAATTAGGCAGCGGACTTGGCCCAGTGGTTAGGGCGTCCGTCTACCACATGGGAGGTCCGCGGTTCAAACCCCGGGCCTCCTTGACCCGTGTGGAGCTGGCCCATGCGCAGTGCTGATGCGCGCAAGGGGTGTCCTGCCATGCAGGGGGAGTGCACCCCATAAGGAGAGCCGCCCAGCACGAAAGAAAGTGCAGCCTGCCCAGGAATGCTGCTGATGCAGCAAAATGAAGCAACAAAAAGAGACACAGATTCCCCTGCCGCTGACAACAGAAGCGGACAAAAGAAGACACAGCAAATAGACACAGAGAACACACAACCGGGGTGGGGGGGAAGGGGAGAGAAATAAATAAATAAATCTTTAAAAAAAAAAAAAAAGAAAAACCAGAATTAGCTCCCACTGAGTGAGTGCTGATTTGGGGCCAGGTATTTTATCAGGCACGTTATATACACTGTCTTAGTTAACGCTGACGAGGATCCCCCAAAACAGTTATTGCCCCCACTTTCAGAGGAGAAAGCCAGTTCAGAAAATTGAAATAGTTTTCCCAAGGACAGATAGCTTCTGAGTGGTAAAGACACGTTAAAATCCAGGTCTGCCTGCAGCCAGGCCTGGCGAGCTGCTGTCGCCTCCCCTGGGCAGCTGCCCTCTTCCGGCAGGGGGAGGATTCCAGGAGCTGCAGGGGCTCGGGGCACTCGAATGAGCCTTGCCAGGGAGACATTCAGGAGAGGTGCATGTTCGGGGCAAGCCTGTCAAGCACTCAGAGGCCCAGATGCCATAACAGCTTTGTTCCCTGAAGGGTGGATCCGGCCTTTAAAAGAAATCTCATTTCATTCATTTATTCAGCAAATTTATTGAGTATATATGTTAGACACTGGATTTTTAAATTATATTCTAAATACTTAAGATTGCTGGAAGTCTTCCATAAGCAGTCTTCTCAAAAGAAACTTTTTTCCTAATTATTTAAATATCTTTATTTGATATAACATTAAATATCTTGGAAAATAGTTTGTGGTGTTTTTGTGTTTTTTTAGGAGGTACCAGGGATTGATCCCGGGACCTCATATGTGTGAAGCAGGCGCTCAACTGCTGAGCTATACCTGCTCCCCTTATTTTACTTAAAAAAAATTTTTTTTTAAAATTTATGTTTCAAAATGTATCATGCCTGAACTCTGAGGCACCCGAGTTATTAATGGCTGGTTCCAGGGATTGTCCTCTCAGCTAACCTGTGACCTTCAGCAGCTGATAACAGCCCTTTAACAGAAAGGCTTTATTCCATTTAAGTGCATTCTCACTGTGCCATTGATCTACATTCTTGGTAGGTTGAATTCACCCTTAATGCTTTGGATGCTGCTTGTATTCCCAACGCATCCAATGGGAACATGTTGTTACCGAGGACAAAGTCTGGACATTTTTGAAGTTGGAAATTTTAAGGGTGGAATTTGGAGTTAGGGGACCCTAGTTAGGATGTGCTGGCCCTGTTGGGTAGCACCAGCCACCTCCACTTGCTAAGAAAAGGTTGAGAGGAAACTGAGAAATTCCCGTGGCAAGTTACACAGGCCAGAAGCCCCAGACCTCAACACAGGGCTCTGATAAGGACTAGACTTTGAGCTCTATTCTCTTTATTCACTTCCTGGCACTCTGTGGCATGGCGACCTCAGTAAAGACACAATCCTAAATTCTACAAAGCTCAGATTCTACTTCTCCCTGAAAGCTTTCGGACACACATCCATTTCCCGTCTCGAACTTGCATAGCCTTCATAACCTGCACCACACGATCCAACACTTAATTGTATATGTGTTCCCATTCTTGAAGATTTCATCTTTTTTTTATTTTTTGGCTTACGCCTAGAGTGTAAGTTATTGAAGGCAATATCTGTCTTTGGTAGCCCTTATAGTTGGTTAAGCTTTGTGACAGTTATGTAAAGGAGAGTCAACACATTCTTAAGTGCTTGAAGCAAAATGTTTGAATGCCTCAGCAATTTAAAATACATTTCACTCGAGGTAGAGATGGTTTTCTTCTAAGAAAAAAGTCTATACTGGTCCTTGTAGTGCTGTGTTATATGCTATAGTCTATACATTTTTCTATTATATCTGTGATTTAGTGATTTGTTATAAAATGCACATTGTAGTGGGGCTGACCAAATACCTAAGTGTTCAAAAGTTCTTGTTGAATGAAATTCTAATCAGGGCTGCGGATTTTAATTTTTATTACAATATTAGTAAAATTATTGGTTAGTTTTCTCATTTATGCTACAGAATAGTAGAATCCCTTAATTTTCTTAGTCTACCCAGCTTCCTAGTGTTTTACAATTGATGGAGATAACACATTTTCTCCAGAGAATTTTATCACTAAAAACCTCTACTTTGCTAATATGTTGTCACTCACAATACAAAAACCATAAATGCTATTCACATTTCCCAATTTTTTAGGTGGAGTGGATTCCTCCTTTGTGCCATTGCAATGTTTCTTGTGATATTCCCAATGTTTACTTTTCCAAAAAAGCTTCCTCCTCGGCACAAGAAAAAGAGAAAGAAAAAATTTTCTGTTAATCCTGCTAGTGATGATGATGTTATGAAAGAGAAATCCAACAACAGTGAACAAGCGGACAAAAAAGTTTCTTCTATAGGATTTGGAAAGAATGTCAGAGGTAAAGTATATTTTTAAAATATCCACGTGCATGATACTTTAGATCAGTGCTACGCAGAGTGCTGACCTCCGATTTGTTACTGAAACGGAGAGTAAGTCTTGAGAAACTTATTTTAAAGTTTGACAGAATAATTTTATTTCTGTTAAAGCTAATAACAAAAGGATTTTTTGCATGTTTAAAACCTTTTTCATTTTCTAATAATTCATGCTTAGTGAATTTTGCAAAAGTATCAATAACATGCCTGACTGGAAATAATAAAAGAGTGATCCTTCATCAGAGAGAATTTGAGAAGCACTTATTTAAATAATAAAGATACACACATTTATATATTTCATTTACTATAACTAGAGATGACTAATTTTAAAAATATGTGTTGTGTTGTGTAGCAGATGGTTTATTGCAGGGAAATGGTGGATTTGATAGTGCGGCCTGATGCTTATACAAGTGTAAAAGCCACTAGAAAGACTGTGGCTCTGTCAAATGCATGTAAGTGGCAGTAGAAAAAGGTGGTCACTTCAACCCAAAGTGAAACATCCAGGAAGTTTCAGTTATGTACTGGCTTATTTTCTCATTTTTATTCCTCTTAAAGACAATGATTTTATTAAAGCCATATTAGGCAATATAAAATCGAAATACTTTAATCCTAACCGATCTTTCTTCAGTGTCCAACATGGCATCTTTGATTGGCAATTAGTTTCTTTAATCCAGGAAACCTACGATGCTACACTTTTATTCATTTCAGCCCGGTTTCCTGGTTTCCCTGAATTGGGTTTGATTAAATTATGAATTGTGCTCATCAATGTCAATATATAAAGTGCTTACATCGGTCAAGGTTGTTGTAGATAAAATTCACCTGGACACCTTATAATCTCTCTCTGACTGTACACACAGTAGGGCCAAAGAGGAAACTTTTGACTTAAAACTGTAATACTAATGTATACCATCTCAGCAACTTGAGAATGTGAATGGTCAGATTGCATCATTACTAAAGATGCTTAAAGAAAGTGAAGTGACATTGCACTGAAAAAAGTTTTTTTTCACAGTTAGTTTTAGATTTGACTTGCCCTCCCCCAGTTATTTTGTAATAATGTGTACTTTGGTAACTACCCAAATTACTCCTTAGGTTCAGTGAGCATTAAGAATTATCTGAATACAACACAAAATTGATGTTAAAGAATTTTAAAATGCAGAAATAGATATCCAGTCTAGGAGTAGATGACATAATGTGAAATACAAGCTCTATTGGATGGGAGAGAAAAGGGGAAGAGAAGACTGAAATCACGTCTCAACAGCACCCTCAACTGCCCATGGGGATGGAGTTAGCTCTTTCTGAGGCTGCAGTGCAGCCCAGCCTGGCTGTGCCGCACCCACGTCTCCAGGACTTACTGTTTCCTGGGCGGAGGCCTGCCAACTGCCAGTACCTGCATCTTTTGCCTGCAGTTTACTCCAAAGCCTTGGAAAACTGCTTGGCTGCTGCTTGACCTCAAGTGCCAAGGAATGAACCCCAGATGGCCTCCCCTCCACTTGAGCAGTCTTAACTGAGGCCGATTGACACCCCAGCTCCTCACCTCTCAGGTCTTTTGGAGGCTGCTCTCGCTTCCCAGGCATCACGTCCACACCCCTGTCTGGTGTTACTCACACTTCCCAAAAAACCGCTTGAACTTGTCTAAGCATCTGCTTCTAGGCGACCCCTCACAGAGGTTCAAAAGTGATGAATGTTATCACAGAATTTAAAAACATTTTCCAAAATTGAATCTAAAAGCTCTTTAATTGGATATTTTCTTGTCCTGCTAGGGATTGCTTTTCTCTATCTTTTCTGTGTTCATTTTGATGTTCAGGGTATTTTCTTATCAAAGAAAGAATAAGAGTAGTCTTTGGAACAGTGATGGGTAATTTGTTTATAAAATCTTGCTAGTTTGATCTTCTTGTCAGTATTTCTGATAAATTCTTGTATTAGTAGCTAAAGGGGTGCTAATGCAAAGTACCAGAAGTTGGTTGGATTTTATAAAGGGTATTTATTTGGGGTAAAAGCTTACAGTTACAAGGCCCTAAAAAGTCCAGCTCACTGTTGATTTCTCACCAAAGTCAGTTGCATGTGTTGAAGCAAGACGGTGGCTCATCTCTGCACGGTCTCTCCCTCCCGGGCTTCCTCTTCCTCTTGAGGCAGGGGTTCTTTACCTTTTCTGTTCCATGGACCCCTTTGCCAGTCAGGTGAAAACAGTGACCCCTTGCTAAGTCCATACCATACTGCGTGTTATTTAGTAAATGCATCACTCCTGTACCAACATGTCACCACAAGAATAATGGTTTTTTGAATTTTCAGTTCAAGCTCATGGACCCCCTGAAATCTTTCCACAGACCCCTTGCCCTGGGCCCCTGGTTAAGAACCCCATGCCTTAAGACTTTGTGGGCCCAGCTTCTTCTCCATCTCAGCTTTAACTATAAGGCAAACGGCTCATCTCTCCCTGGGGTCCCAGGATCAAACAGGACAGAGCTCTCTCTCTTCCTGTATGTCTCCAGTGAGTGTTTGTTTCTTTTGGCCCACCAAGGGGGGCAGGGACTCAAACTGAGTCATGCCTTGCAGACTTGGTCAAATCAAAGCTCTAATCTTAACAGATAATTTAGTCAAGGGTCCCTCAGCTGAGTTCAGTGTAATCAAAAGGGTATCACACCCAAAATAGATTAGTTTACAAATACAAGCTTTCTCTTTTTAGGATTCATAAATAATCTCAAACTGTCACAATTCTCAACTTTTTAAACCTATGCTTTAAGTATGATGTCTGATCCCACTTCTATACCTAACCCTCTTTTTTTTTTTTTTAATGTATTCTTTATTTATTTTTAAAAGATACATAGATCACACAGAATGTCTAACCCTCTTGATTAGGACACAGAACTGGCTCAATTTTTTTTTTTTTTTTTAAAAGATTTATTTATTTATTTAATTTCCCCCCCTCCCCTGGTTGTCTGTTCTTGGTGTCTATTTGCTGCGTCTTGTTTCTTTGTCCGCTTCTGTTGTCGTCAGCGGCATGGGAAGTGTGGGCGGCGCCATTCCTAGGCAGGCTGCACTTTCTTTTCACGCTGGGCGGCTTTCCTCACGGGCGCACTCCTTGCGCGTGGGGCTCTCACGCGGGGGACACCCTTGCGTGGCACGGCACTCCTTGCGCGCATCAGCACTGCGCATGGCCAGCTCCACACGGGTCAAGGAGGCCCGGGGTTTGAACCACGGACCTCCCATATGGTAGACGGACGCCCTAACCACTGGGCCAAAGTCCGTTTCCCCTCAATTTTTTACTTATACTGGATTCTCTAATTGTATCTAGATAGAAACTTGAAGAGATAATTCCTTCTTTTAGAAAGAAATACTTTAATAGATTATAGTAAAAATGTTTTGCTAAAAATGATTTAAGGGAAGTGGACTTGGCCCAATGATAGGGCATCCACCTACCACATGGGAGGTCCGCGGTTTAAACCTCGGGCCTCCTTGACCTGTGTGGAGCTGGCCCATGCGCAGTGCTGATGCACGCAAGGAGTGCCCTGCCACGCAGGGGTGTCCCCCGCGTAGGGGAGCCCCATGCGCAAGGAGTGCCCCCCGTAAGGAGAGCCGCCCAGCGTGAAAGAAAGTGCAGCCTGCCCAGGAATGGCGCCACCCACACGGAGAGCTGACACAACAAGATGATGCAACAAAGGGAAACATAGATTCCTGGTGCTGCTGATAAGGATAGACATGATCACAGAGGAATGCAGCGAGTGGACACAGAGAGCAGACAACTGGGGGGGGGTTGGGAAGGGGGAAAGGAGGGAGGGAGGGAAGGAGAAAGGAAGGAAGGAAGGGAAAAATCTTTAAAAAAATGACTTGAAAGATATCTATAATACTAGAATAACTTTTAATTAGAATGATATTTAAAATTATTTCATATTTATCTTGCACACATCACTGTCCTCTGGAATATCTAATTCATATCACCTGTGAGGAATGATAGTTAATATTTAATCTCCCTTTCAAAAGGAGACATTAAATTCCTGGGAATCATCACCTCTGCTGACAATTTGTATTATAAAGCTGAGATTAGTTGTTAAAGTCTTGAATTAAAGATGGTGGCTAAGGTTTCATTTTGAGTTAAATTTGAATTGGTTTCCTAGATTGACTTCCTTTGTCCTGTTTCCTGGAACAGGGTTTCTTTTGATCTTTATTTCATATTTGAAATTTGGATTCCAAAATTAGCTCCTTCAGAAAGGAGGTTTGAGATAGCTATCTTCGAAACTTACACCTCCTAGAAAAGAAAAGGATTTAGACCATACTAAGTGGCGTCATTTTGTGAAGTTCTACTGCAGAGAATACTAGGGGGAAAAATTACTACACTTTCTACTCTCACCCTCCATGTTTTAATGACAGACATTGGAAAAATCTGACTCAGTGTTTTCAAGATTCTTAGTATAAATTATGCAGAAATAAGGCTGTTTTAAAATACCACAGGGGGGGAAGTAGAATTCTCAGTGTGTCTGCATCACCATTCCAGAAAGAGATTAGCATCGATTGCATCAAAATCTTACAAGTAAAAATAAACACGCAAAATATTTCAGTGCGTCAGTTTTCCTGAGTTTTGAGGTCCAGCATTTCAAAGTCTTCCAAATTTAACTGGGTGTCTTTCTAAATAGAAAACTTTTCAGGTGACAGTTTAACATAAGAAAAATTTTATTTTGCTCTCTAAACTTAATTGCTTAACATTATTAATTAGCACAAAATAGATTTTTCTCTGTGGACTTTCGTCTGTTTTAGAGTGCAATCTCTTTAAAACCCTGGCTAAAATGGTAATTCTGAGGTGATGAACCAATAAGGAGGCCACTGAAAGTTATATACATTTGTTTGTCATTAATTCAGTGGGTATTTGTGCTGTAGAAGGTGAGTGCCCCAGGCTGGGTCTGATACGAAGGGGAATGAGCCGCAGTTTGCCAACAGAGAGCTTATAGTCCACTAAGGGGGTCAGGCCAAGTACAGATGGAAATATAATAAAGACCTTTGAGGAAAGGAGGACAGACATGATGGTCTGGTGCGGGTACGTCAAGTCCAGGGTTCAGAAACTGTTTCCTGGCGGGTGTGGGGTTTGAGATGAGCTTTGAAAGGGGGGAGAACCGCAGCAGGCAGAGGTGGGGTGGAGGGAATGTTCCTAGCGGAAGGAGTAGGGCGAGCAAAGGCACAAAGGTAGGACTGTGGCCTTAGAAAATTCTCGACCAGTTCATGGTGGCTGGTGTGTTGGCAGTACATGGCAAGAGGCCAGGAAGGTAAGAAAGGGCCTTGACTTCTAGCCTTTCATTGAATTTGCCCATAATGTGCAAGAGTTTTGAGCAGGCATCTGGCTGCCCTCCATTAGGTAGATGCGAGGGGGAAGGAGTGGAATGGAAGCAGAGGGCCCAGCCCGATGGCTCTGGATACACTTCAAGTGAGAGGTGATGGTTCCTGCTGGTAGAGAAAAGCACGGTGCCCTTGCCCCTTTCAGCCTGCCTTCTCCTCGGCAGCCAGAGGGATTCTCGTTCCATGCACTCCTCTGCTTAAATCTTCTGTGGCCTCCCGCCTCACTCAGAAAAGCCGGCCATAGCCTACCAGGGCCGCGTGCTCGACCCCCGGCGGCTGGTTTGATCCTGTCTTCTTGCAGTGCCATTTGTTTGTTCTGCCGCAACCACGCTGGCCTTGTCGCTGCAGCTCAGATGTGCCAGGCGCTGCCCCGGACCTTCCCCGGCCTGGAATGCCTCCCCCAGGGCCCACCCACTCGCTGCCGCAGTGAGTTGCTGGCTTGACCGCTTTCCCGTGAGGCCCTCCTTGGCCACCCTGTTTTTTTTTTTTTTTTTTTTTTTAAAGATTTATTTATTTATTTAATTTCCCCCCCTCCCCTGGTTGTCTGTTCTTGGTGTCTATTTGCTGCGTCTTGTTTCTTTGTCCGCTTCTGTTGTCGTCAGCGGCACGGGAAGTGTGGGCGGCGCCATTCCTGGGCAGGCTGCTCTTTCATTTCACGCTGGGCGGGTTTCCTCACGGGCGCACTCCTTGCGCGTGGGGCTCCCCCACGCGGGGGACACCCTTGCGTGGCACTGCACTCCTTGCATGCATCAGCACTGCACATGGCCAGTTCCACACGGGTCAAGGAGGCCCGGGGTTTGAACCGCGGACCTCCCATATGGTAGACGGACGCCCTAACCACTGGGCCAAAGACCGTTTCCCTGGCCACCCTGTTTAAAAACCTCCCTCCTCCGCTCCAGAGCGTCCCCTCCTCCTCCCCGCCTCTGTTTCTCTCCTCAGCACTCATCACCATCTAACATACGTTTCAGTTTCCCAGGATGCTCAAGCGACCATGAAATGGGTTGCATTAAACAACGGGAATTTATGTGCTCCTGGTTTGAGGCTGGGGGAGGGTCGGGATCCAGGCGGCATCAAGGCGATGCCCTCTCCCGAGCGCCGTGGCCTCGGGCAGCTGCGGCGACTCGCGGGCCCTGGCTGGGCGCGTGGCGCGTCTCCTGCGCTCCCCCTTCTCTTCCCGTTCGCCATCTCGCCTCCTGGGGCTTGCTGTTCCAGCCTGAGTTTCATTCTGTTTATAAAGGACTCCAATAGTAGGCTGAAGATCCATCCTGATCGGGCAGGGTCACACCTTAACTGAAGTACCTTCATCGAAATGTCCAACGTATCATGAGTTCACACCCACAGGAATGGCTTAGATTTTTTAAAAAAATATTAAGGTATTTGTTGCAGGGAATTGGTTTATGCAATGTTGGTGGCTGGCAGGCAAGCCTGAGACCGTGGGTCCACAGGCAGGGCAGGCTGGAGCACAAGCGGAACCTGCCGCCCGCCGGCAGAATTTCTTTTTCTTCGGGGGAGCCTTTTAAAAATTTTTTTATTTTTTATTGGAGTATATCATTCATACGTGAACATACACCAACCATATATGTATAGTAAAAGTTGTGAGTTTATAAAATAAACATGCATAACATCATACAGGGGTCCCATACATCATCCCTCCACCAACACCTTGCATTGTTGTGATCCATTTGTTACAAACTATGCAAGAGCATCGTCAAAATATTACTACTAACTATAGTCTATATCTTAAATTTGGTGCAATTTCCCCTCAAGTCACCCTATTTTTTTAAAAAAACAAATCAATTTTACTGATACATGTTAATAAAGCATACAGTTTATCCAAAGTATACAGTCAGTGGTATTTGGTATAATCACATAGTTGTGCATTCATCACTTCAATTATTATTAAAGCATTTGCATTATTTCAATAATAATAATAAACAGACGAACAAGGAAATTCCTCCCGTCTCACTCTCTCTTGTTTCTCCTGCTATACATAGCTGCTATTTCTGGTTATTCTTCCACAATTATTTGTTTATTTAGCAGTTTTATTGAGATATATTCACATACCATATGATCTATCCAAAGTGGATAATCAGTGACTTTTTTTTATGCTGTTAAAAGATGCTTATTGTAAAATTGTAAAATAAATACAAAAAAAGATGAAAAGAAATTACAAATATTAAAAGAACTTGCAAGGCCGGGTTAGATTTAATATAATCAATTATAAGAAATATGGTATAGTAACAAACATTTTTGAATGTAAATAATAATTCTAATAGAATAGAAATTATAACATTCTAATTTTTATATTAAAGCTCTAACTATTGGACATAATCTCTAAGAATGAAAGAAATTATTGGTTTAGTTATTTAATTTTCATTTAGGCCATAATTCATTCTGGATAATCAAATCCCTATTTGGGAATTTTACAGCAGATAAAAATATGCCAATTAATAATTTTATGAGGCAGAAAAACTCAATCTTTTTAACAGTAGTCATGTTAGAACATTATTGATCCAGATGGATTATTTTAATTAACTAGTATGCATAAGAAAGGGTTAAAGAAAAATGAAATATCCAAAAAAAATCTCTTCTCCAGTCCTCCTCAATTACAAGCATTTATTTTGTATGAAGAAACTTACAGAATACTAATCACAGGAACAATTTGCTAGTTGCACTGAGTAATTATTGTTCATATACTATAATATTGTTATTTTACATTTTTCTGGTCCACTCCAACTATTTTTGGATTACTATTCGCATGGAATACCTTTTCCAACCTTTCACTTTTAACCTGGTTGTGTCCTTACATCTGAGGTGGGACTCTTGTAGATGACATATAGATAGCTCATGCTTTTTATGGCTCATGCTTTTTTTATCCATTCTATCAGTCTAGGTCTTTTGATTGGGGGGGTTCAGTCCATTAACGTTCAGTGTTATTACTGTAAAGGCATTACTTACTTCATCCATTTGTTCTTTGAAGATTTATTTTTTATTTATTTCTCTCCCCTCGCCCCCCACCCCGCCACTTGTCTGCCCTCTGTGTCCATTTGCTGTGTGTTCTTCTGTGTCCACTTATATTCTTGTCAGTGATACTGGGAATCTGTGTTTCTTTTTGTTGCATCATCTTGCCGTGTCAGCTCTCCCTGTGTGCGGCACCACTCCTGGGCAGGCTGCACTTTTTTTGTGCTGGTCAGCTCTCCTTACAGGGTGCACTTGTTGCGCATGGGGCTCCCTTACGTGGGGGACACCCCTGTGTGGCAGGGCACTCCTTACGCACATCAGCACTGCTCGTGGGCCAGCTCACCACATGGGTCAGGAGGCCCTGGGTTTGAACCCTCGACCTCCCATGTGGTAGGCGGATGCTCTATCGGTTGCGCTAAATCCACTTCCCCATTTTGGCCTTCGGTTTTTTCTTGTTATACTGTTCAATTGTCTTCTTATCTTCTAGTTTGTCCTTCTTAATAATCTTCATTTCTAAACTCCTCTCCAATCTCACACCCTTGTTTTTTCTTTTCAGGCTGCAGTGCCTGCTTTAGTATCTCTTGTAAATCTGTTCTATCTTGTAACATAATTCTATCGGTTTTTGTTTGTCTCTGAAGACTTTGAACTGACCTTCATTTTTGAAGGTCAGCCTTGCTACATACAGAATTCTTGGCTGGCAGTTTTTCTCTGATGTACCTTAAATATATCATACCACTTTCTCCTCTCCTCTATGGTTTCTGATGAGAGGTCGGCACTTTATGTGGTGTTTTGCTTTTTTTTTTTCCTTCTTTCAGAGTCCTGTCTTTATCTCTGATATTAGTCATTCTGAATAGTAGTTGCCTCAGGGTAGGTCTCTTCAGATTTATTCTGTTTGGGGTGCATTGTCCTTCTTGGATATCGATATTTATGTCCTCAGTGGTTGGGAAGTTTTCAGTCATTATTTCCTCAAATATTCTTTCTGCCCCTTTTCCATTCTCTTCTCCTTCTGGGATACCAATAATGCAAATATTGGTGTGTTTTGTGTTGTCACTCAGTTCCCTGAGACTCTGTTCCATTTTTTCCATTCTCCTCTCCTTCTATTCTTTTGTCTTTCCCAGTTCAGATGTTCTGCCTTCAAAGTCACTAATTCTGTCTTCAAGTAAATCAAATCTGCTCCTTATGCATGTAATGTATTTTAAATGTCATCCACTGTATTTTTCATTCCCATAAGGGCTTTTGCTTTTCTTTGCAGGCTTTCAAATTGTTCTATATGCTCTTCCAAATATCCTTTACTTCTTTAGTCATATTTTCTATAAATTCTTTGAAGTGATTTAGGAGAGTTATGTGATTATCACTGATTAATTGTCTTAAATCCCAAATCTCTTCAGGATATTTGGTTTGTTCTTTTGGCTGGGCCATCATCTCTTCCTGTTTTCTAGTATAACTTGTAATTTTTTGCTAATGTCTAGGCATCTGATTTATGTTGGTGAATTTACTCTGATGGCTAATTTCCCTCTCTTGCTTATTTTTTTTTTTCAGAGCTATTCTTTGATATTTGGTTCAGCTTATTCTCAGTCTTTAAAATTTCCCAGTTTAAGATTTCAAAATTGGGCCAGGAATTATGGGCGCAGATTTTCTCCCAGCGGTTGGATACAGAGAGCGGCAAGTTTTTGTCCATGCAGTTTCCAGACCCACCAGCAGATGGCACCAGTTAGTGTAGCATCCACTGATGTCTTTCAGTCTCAGCTCTCCTATGTTCCTGGGTTGACGCTCCAGAGCTGAGGTTCAAAGCCAGCTCTGCTGGCCACATTCACAGAGGAAAAGCACCCCGACCTCCCCTCCCTTTTCCCTTGAAACAGCCGACAGGAAGGAAGATATCTCTTCCCCTCTCAGTCGGCTCCAGTGAGCCAGGGGTTTTACCCCAGCTTACTCTCTTGGGGGTAGGGAAGGGCAGCCCCTCCGTGCCACCATGGAGACTTGGTAACTAACTCACATTTGCTCTTTCAACTTCTTCGTCTCACTATCCCTCACCCTCCTGGGGGTTGTGTAGCACTGTCTTGGTCTGCTCACCTCCAAAGCAGATCCCTCAGACAGCTCTTGCCTCTCGCTGTTGCTTCTGCGAGAGCATTCAGCTCTGCCTGTCAGTCATCGCCACCTTCCCACTCGGCAGCCTTAGCTTGCAGAACATGTTTTTCTGGGGTACACACAGCTTCAAACCACCACATAGACTATGTATTTTACTTATTTTTCATTCCCCATTGATAAGGTAAGCTCTATGAAGGCAGGATTTTTTTTGTCCATGACATTCCCTGCTGTATCTCCACCACCTGCTAGGTACTCAGCTAGGTAATGAATGAATTATTGAATGACGGGAGGGAAGAAAGAGTTAATATCTCTAGAATGTCGCAATTGATTTGAGAATGAGGGGAAGGGAGGTACCCAAAATGATTTCATTTTTTCCACCTCAGATAACCTCAGGAAGTAGTTGATAGGGGCTGAAGGCATAAATTCTGAACTTGAGTTGCCCTATGATATATATGTTAGGTATTTTGTGTGGAAATCTGGTATGGGAAATATTAGGGCCAATCCCTGACTCAACAAAGCTGGATCACCAAAATCAACATGCCTGGGCCATGGTATCTTAACCCTTTTGTATATGGCCTTTGCTGAATTGCTTTTGTTTATGCTAGCAGCTTTTATTGAAATTTGTTACTTGAATTCCCCAAAAGCAATTGCCATAGCAGGGTTCTCAGGCCCTTAATAGTATCTTTTCTAAAGAAAGATACATCTTTAGAACAATGGTTCTGGAAGGTAGCCTACCTTAGAATCAGCTGGAGGCCCCAGGGCCAGTCTCTGCTCTAGTAGCTCTGGAGTGGGGCCTAGGGATTAGCATTTTTAACAATTTCCCAGGAGATACTGAGGCAGTTGATCCAAGAACCACACTGTGAGAACCATTGCTTGAAAACAGAGTTAGGAAAAGCCTTGCTTTCTGTGAAGAAAGTACAATGCTTCTGATCATGTTGCTTCTGTAAGTTTTTACTTTGGTGGCCAGGACACTTGGAGGCAAAACGTGAAGCCCAGGAAGGGTTTTGTGGCCACATTTAACTCTTTTCCCTGGTTTTGAGGTTCTATTCTGTATTTTCTCTATTTTCATTTCTCTTTTTTCCTTTATTTTATGGTATGTATGTTCTTGTGGTAAGTCAAACCTTTAGATTTAGACATACGGCTTATGAGGTAAAAAGTAAATTAAATGGTGACAGACCTGGCAAAGAATCCCTGCAAAGGAAAACATTTTCTTTATACTTGGTGCAAAAAAACTGTGGGGTTACTCATCAGAGTAATATCTAATTAGAAAGACATATATATAAATACTCAATGCTAGATTGAAACAAACAAGTTAATATTGTGGCCTGAGGCCACTACGGATCTATCTGAGCCCCGAAGGCTGCCAGTTTGGTCTGTTTGTCCATAAATGGCCCAGGGCTCAATGCAGCCTGGAGGCGACGGTGGCCTGCAAGGGCCATTTAGTTCCTGTGGCTTGCTTCCAGACAAATGGGAAATGCCATCTGTCACTGCTTCTGGAGTTGGAGGAGAGGAGGGAATTGGAATAGTCCATGGGGATTTACAATTGGGGAACCTGGGGTCATCAGTTTCAAAGAAAATGAACAGAAAATGGGGGCACTTAGGTCCTATGTTGGCCAACTACACAGGAAGAGCAACTTTGGTTTTGCTTTATAGAAAGGCCTAAATAGTTGGATGCTCTTGGGTAAGAAGCGTTGAAAAGCTGTGCTCTGTGTCCATGGACATACATACAGGGTGGTGCCAAACTTACAGACTATATGAAACAAACAAAAACTGTCCTTTAAGAATTACAGGGTTTTTGTTTGTTTGTTTTCAGAATGTGGAAGTCATACATGTTCATGGTAAAAATTTAGAAAGCACAGAAAAATATAACAAAGAAAGTAAAAGCCATTTCTAGTGCCATTTGTGTATACTTTTAAATCAAAGTATTTATTTCACTTGAATTTAAATATAAGAAAAATAGGCTGAACTTCACAAGAAGAGATACTATAGCCTAAAATATCTATGTCAAAAAACAACATTAAAAGTATGAAGAGGGGGGAAACGGACTTTGGCCCAGTGGTTAGGGCGTCCGTCTACCATATGGGAGGTCCGCGGTTCAAACCCCGGGCCTCCTTGACCTGTGTGGAGCTGGCCATGCGCAGTGCTGATGCGCGCAAGGAGTGCCGTGCCACGCAGGGGTGTCCCCCGCGTGGGGGAGCCCCACGCGCAAGGAGTGTGCCCGTGAGGAAAGCCGCCCAGCGTGAAAAGAAAGTGCAGCCTGCCCAGGAATGGCGCAGCCCACACTTCCCGTGCCGCTGACGACAACAGAAGCGGACAAAGAAACAAGACGCAGCAAATAGACACCAAGAACAGACAACCAGGGGAGGGGGGGAAATTAAATAAATAAATAAATCTTTTAAAAAAAAAAAAAGTATGAAGAGGGGCCAGTGTATTGGTACAATGGTTATAATTTATACCTGGGCATGCACTGAGATTTCCAGGTAATACAATTTCATAATCATAATAAAAAGTCTATTTTGTATAATAAAACAAACATTATTTTTCATCCCCACGCCCCAGTTTAAATTTAAAAAATAGTCAAAAGAAGAAAATTAAAAGCTTAACAGTTACTTTTAGAAGGGCTCCATAGAGAAAGTAACAGAAAAGCTGATATAGAAGCAGAATGTCAGTAGATAAAAACAAATACACAAACAACATATAATGGGGAAGGAATTTTCTTACAACTAGAAAAAAAAATCAGAAAATGAAGTTTAAAAAATATGCTAAAATGAATTAACACATAGAAATCATTCCTCATTATGACCTTAAATCTTGAAGAAAATGTCAAATTATGCTGTGGATTTTCTAGTAATACCAGTTAACCCTTCAAAAATATTTAAAGCTTTGTTACTTAACCATTTATCAGAAAAATTCAGACATACAAAACACCTCTTCCCCAAATATACTAGATAAATGAAATGTGTTTTTCTGCCTTTTCCTGTTAGCATTTTAATTTTTCTTTAATATAATTTTCAGTTTATACTCTTAACTAAATCCACTAAGGATTCTTTAGCTTTAAAAAGCCCTATTTTTAAACAGATTCTCTTTTGGGTCCTTCACGTTTTTCTGTGTTTTCATTAAGTCTACCCTTCATCTTATGACTTACCCTTTCTCAATCTCTAATTTATTCCCCAGGAGGAAACTATAAATTTTTGGATTTGACATTATTTCTCACAAGTATATGGATACTGTTTTAGTATGAATTATTGCTGTGAATTATAATGTTAATAAATAGATGTGTTCTGAGTGTGTGTTTTGAGTGTCTGCCATGCGCTAGATACATGCTAGGAGCTGGAGATATCTGAGGTCCTGCCTTTGTGGCCTTTACAATCTCCTGGAGGACACAGGCAGGTAATCACACCTGAGAGTGGAGGCGTGAGCCAGGTGCCACGTGAGCCCAGGTCTGCCCGGGGCACGGCAGGACAGCATGTCCCGGGCTAGCTTCCTCTAGCGTATGTTAATCCAGAGACTTTGTGGATGAGTTTGACATTTGCCAACAGTCACACAGGGGAATAGACTAAATAGTACAAAGAAAGGTCGTGCTTAGGTGTGAGCCCGTGGTCCGGCAGTGGCAGGACATCAGACTGGAGGAGTAGGCGCGATCCCGATGCTACCGGGCTTTGCCTGCGAGGTGGCACTCCCGTCGGCCAGGCTGCCGCCTCTTTCAGTTGGTCAGTCCTGCTGTTTGATTGCACATCCTTTTCAACTCCATTGAGTAAAAAAAAAAAATTTGGTTTCAATTCAAAACAACAACCAAAAGGAATGAGAGGTGTTTTCAGGTGGAAAAGGACCGAAGCCTGTTGAAACCACCTCGGATAGAGAAGGTTTAATGGAAGGTTCTGGAGGGCAGCAGGTGCCCTGGTTGCCACCTGAGAAGTGTTCACTGCCATTCAGACACACCGCCATCTGCACACCTGCAGCTCTTCGGCTCGGAGCTCCGTTCCTTCCTTTCCCTTTTCTCTGGCACGCATGACATCTTCACACTTATCAACGAGGTCTCCCTCTAGGTCTTAAGCTCTCTGAGAAATGAACTGCAGGGGTTGGCAGGTCTCTGTCCTTTTATATCCCAGCCTCTCCTGGGCTGCTGCAGATAGCACTGTGGAGTCCAGCCTCCTCTCCTGGCCCAGTTCGCTCATGTTGAGACAGTGAGTCAGGAAGTAAAAGCCCTGCTCCTGTAGCGTACGGAACTGCTGAAGAAGGGCCTGCAGTGCCGCAGCCCTCAAGAACCCTCTCCAGAATGGGACACATTAGTCACCAGACAAAACCTCCTCCCAAGAACGGCTTCCCATGCTCACTTGAGAGGTGAACTGGACTGTTCAGGTTCTATGAAACAGAGGCTCCTTGAATATTTCACTCTTCCAAACAAAGATCTGAGCCTAATAGGTGCTTTACGCTGCAGGTTTTTTCTGTGGATGAGCATGTTTTCCTGACAGTCAATTCCAAACACGTCAATACCCGATGCCTTTTATTAAGCCATGTGCAGTGAGGATTTGGAGAAGAATACGTTTTATTCTCTTTCCTCGCTGAGACTCATTCAGTCTTTTAGCAGGGAATAAAACACAGTCCCAGTGAAGTGGACTTGGCCCAGTGGTTAGGGCATCCGTCTACCACATGGGAGGTCCGTGGTTCAAACCCCGGGCCTCCTTGACCCGTGTGGAGCTGGCCCATGTGCAGTGCTGATGTGCGCAAGGAGTGCCGTGCCACGCAGGGGTGTCCCCCGCGTAGGGGAGTCCCCCGCACAAGGAGTGCGCCCCATAAGGAGAGCCGCCCAGCGCGAAAGAAAGTGCAGCCTGCCCAGGAATGGTGCCGCCCACACGGAGAGCTGACACAGCAAGATGATGCAACAAAAAGAGACACAGATTCCCAAGCCGCTGACAATAGAAGCAGACAAAGAAGAACACCTAGTAAATGGACACAGAGAACAGACAACTTGGGGAGGGGAAGGGGAGAGAAATAAAAATAAATCTTTTTTAAAAAAAATAAAAGGAACTTAAGATTAAAAAAACAAACAAAAAAACCCACAGTCCCATAGCAGCTTCCATAAGAATCCTGTCCCAGCACGTATCTCAGAGTTTCTGAAACTGCCTGAGGGTTTGCCAGGTCATTGGGAGAGCCCTCATCGGGCTCACTGCAGCATCGCCCTGTTGTGATTGGAGTGCAGTTTAACACCTGATCCTGGTATACCCGTGGGCAGGTGGGGCCACTGAGCCTGATGCCACCGGGCTACTGCTCTTTATTTTTATATTAGAGAGGTTGTAGGTTTATAGAAAAATCATGCAAAAAATAGAGGTCCCATCGATGCCTCCTGCCCCCCCCCCCCAGTTTTTCCTATTATTAACACTTTGTACTAGTGTGGTACCTTTGTTACAATTTTGATGAAAAAATATACTATTAACTATAGTCCATAGTTTAGGGTTCAGTGTGTTGTACAGTTCTGTTTTTTAAAATTTTATTCTGTTTAATTTACATACAACCTCAAATTTCCCCTTTTTAACCACATTCAAATATGTAATCCAGCGGTGTAAATCACATTCACAATGTTGTACTACCATCACCACCGTCCACTACCAGACTTTCCATCATCCTGAACAGAAATTCTGTACCAGTTAAGCATTAACCCCTCTCCACCATTTCCTGTCCCCACTCTAGCCCTTGCTAATCTGGATTCTAGTTTCTGACACTATGAAATTGCTTATTCTAATTATTCTGTATTATCGAGGTCATACAATATTTGTCCTTCTGACCAGCACTGCTAGCAAAGAGCATCTGATGTGCCAGTGAAATTAATACTTTTTTCAAAGTGATGTCTAAGTCTAGTCCATCTTCCATTACTTTTTCTTAATTTTGGTGCTTTGTACTGAACTTTAGTCCTGTTTTTACTACTGTTTAAGGCATTTCCTGGTTTTGCTATCAACTTGACCTTATAATTTAATTTTTAAGATTTCTTAGCATTAAATGATCAAAGAATGATAATCAGTGCTAATTCACATCTCTATTTCATCCTGCCTTTTTAATGCATCTTGGGTTTGACAGTGACAGGCTGTAAATAACACCAAGAAACTTATCTAAAATATATTCCTCAAAGAAAAGAAAGAAAATAAAAACGAAATATATTCCTCAGTGTAAAAATTAAGCATTTTGCCAGCAAGTTATAGACTTAATGTTTTCTTTACTGAGTTTTTTAAACTTTGCGTTTTTGAGGTAATTTTGAATTTCCTTAATAGTTGCAGAACTGAACACAGCTCCTCTGTGCCCTTTACCCTGAATCCCCAATTAATATTTCTGAACCACTTGAGAATAAGTCACAGACATGATGCCCCAATACTTCAGTGTGTATTTCCTAAGTACAAGAACATTCTCCTACATGACCACAGTATAGCCATCAAAATCAGGAAATGAACATTGATCCAGTGTCACTATGGAAACCACAGACCCATTTACAGTTTGCCAGTTATCCCAATAATGCTCTTTTTGAGTCCAAGATCAAATCCAGGATCACGTGTTTCATTAGGTGTTGTGTCTTTTAGTCTCCTTCAGTCTGGGTCAGTTCCTCATCATCCTTTGTTTTTTGTGACCTTGATGTTTTTTAAAAAGTACAAGCTAGTCACTGTAGAATGTCCCTCGGTTTGGGTTTGATGATGTTTCTTGATCACTTCTGCACTTTTGCAGGCACCCCACAGAAATGCTGGCTCAGTGCATTGTAGCAGGAAGTGCACAATATTGATTTGTCCTCTTACCAGTTAGGTTAGCTTTTATAACTTGGATAACATGGTATCAGGCTTCTCTACCACACTGAAGTTACTAAGTATATTCTAGTTGTTATTCAATAAGTAGTTAATAAGTATTTTGTAGGGAAAAACTTCAAGTCTATGTATGGATCTTGTTCCTCATTAAATATTCACTTACCAGTTTTAGCCATTGCTGATGCTTGCCTGAATCATTATTACTAATGATGGTACTTTTTCTAATCTCCTTGTTCATTCTAGATGCAGAAGGTGGGATTTTACTGTAGAGTAGAGCTTTTCCTTTTTTCTCAATTATGTATTTATTGATACATTTATATCAGTATGGATTAATGAAATCTTAAAAGGTTATATCCTGTTACTGTCGTTATTTGTCACAGGTTTCTGGCCCTTGGGCATCCTTCACGATAGTCTGTGTCCTTTTGACATGTCTCCATCATTCTTTGAGTACTTATTTACTTTCTTGCTCAAAAAGGTTTTCCAAGCTTATCTTGTATTTTCTCTGCTCCAGCTCTGAAGGTGGACATTTCTCCAAGGATTCCTGGTTCCTTTGGAAAAATGGCATTTAGAGACCAAGATTTGGGTGCTAGGTGGGCTCATCGCTACCAGGGTGTCATTACTTCTAGATCTTCTCAGCAGACAAAGCCAGAAAACATGTTTGTCTGTCGTCTATCTCTATTATCTATCATCTCTTTATTATCTACCTCTTTATCATCTATCATCTGTCTGTCTTTCAATCATTTGTCTGTATCATCTATCTAAAACCATGAGTTCATACCAACCCAGGATCTAACTTCCCCCTTTCTATATTCATAACTCCCTCACTGGCAGTTAGAAAACAAGCTCCCATTATCCTCAATGTGTTTAGTTATTTGCTCACTCCCCCCATATGTAAACAAATTCCCAACCCCACCAGTCAAAGGCACAACCAGACGCTGTGACTTCCCACCTCTGTGAGACATTTAGGCTAAAACTCAGCCCCAGTGCAGGGGAAGGAAGAAGAAAGAAGGAAGCTAACTTGAAATTAATGAAAGACTGAACTTCACTAACTTCCTTTTAAATAATAGCAGGATGTTTTATTTTGCTTTTTCAGGGAAGGAGAAGTGAGAACAGGCACAGATATTTTCTATTACCTTTGAATTTTTATACCAAGTAGGTATAAAAGAAAAACCAATTTGATAGTAACTGATAGCTCTTAAAATATGCATGTGCTACATATGTTGTATTCTTCGATTTTAAAAAATTCTATATTCACAGACGTTTTAGATTGAACACATTGGCTTTTTAAAAAGTTTATTGATGTTACTCATACATAAACAGTAAGTGTATAGTAATAGTTGTGAACTTACAAAACAAACATATATAACTCACCCTACCACCAATACCTTGAATGTTTTTTTTAAGATTTCTTTTTTATTTCTCTCTCCACCCCCTCGTTTTCTACTCTCTGTGTCCATTCGCTGTGTGTTCTTCTGCATCTGCTTGCATTATCTGGCAGCACTGAGAAACTGTGTCTCTTTTTTTTGTTGTGTCATCTTGCTACATCATCTTGCTGCATCAGCTCTCCGTATGTGTGGCGCCACTCCTGGGTGGGCTGTGCTTTTTTCACGCGGGGAGGCTCTCCTCATGGGGCGCACTCCTTTCGCGTGGGACACCCCTGCGTGGCACGGCACTCCTTGTACGTGGCAGCACTGCCCGTGGGCCAGCTTACCACACAGGTCAGGAGGCCCTGGGGATCAAACCTTGGACCCTCCATACAATAGACGGATGCTCTATCAGTTGAGCCACGTCTGCTTCCCCCTTGCATTGTTTTTAAACCTTTTAAACTAATGATTAAAGAGCATTGTAAAAATATTACTATTAACAAAAGTATTTTCCCCAATCCACCCTATTATTATCTTTTTATTATTTATATATGAGCATATGTAAACAATAAGTGTATAGTAAAAGTTGTGAACTTACAAAGCAAACATGCCTAACATCATACAGGGGTCCCATACATCAACCTTTCACCAACACCTTCCATTATCATGAGTCATTTGTTACAAATTATGAAAGAATATTGTCAAAATCTTACTAATTATAGTCTTTATCTTACATATTTCTCCCCCAACCCATCCTATTTTTTTAATATATATTTTTATGACAGAAGTTGTCAACTTATAAAACAATCATGCACATGTGCAGAATTCCCAAACAACATCCCTCTATCAACACACCACACTGTGGTGGAACACCTGCTAAAGATGAGATAATCATCTGATTGTTACCTCATCCATAGTGTACATTTGGCAGACATTTTTCATCCTACCCCATTATCAACAGTACATCTTTGGCATAGATGCAATAATATTATATTATTACTGCTAATCACTGTCCATTGGTCACTCCAGTTGTATTTTTCCCATGCTTCTCCATGTTCTCACCACCCTGCAGTGGTGATGTACATTTGCTCAAGCTCACAAAGGACACTCTTGCATCTGTACCATCAACCACAATTCTCATCCACCTCATGGTTTACTGTGCTATTCAGTTCCTAGATTATTCTGTCAATTGGCATTTACATACCTAGATTACCATTTTCAGCCACATTCCCATTTCTTCCACACTTTACAGTAAAGCTAATGAAAACTTGTGCATAAACATCCCTAGTCCATCTCAGTCCTCCTCATGTCTCCTTTAAGAATCTACCACCTACTACCAAGTCTTGAAGATATTTTCCTACAATTTCTTTTAGAAACTTTATGATTTTTGCTCATATTTTTAGGTTTTTAATCCATTTTGAGTTTATTTTTGGATAAGGTGTGAGGTAAGAGTCCTTTTTCCTTCTTTCAGCTATGGATATCCAGTTCTTTCAGCACCATTTGTTGAGTGGATTGTTCTGCCCAAGCTGTGTGGGTTTGACAGGCTAGCCAAAAATCACTTGACCATACTTGAGAGGGTCTGTTTCTGAACCATCAGCTTGGTTCCATTGGTCTATGTGTCTTTATGCCAGTACCATGCTGTTTTTACTATTATAGCTAGGTAATATGATTTAAAGTCTGGAGATGAGGGTTCACTTTTCCTTTTTAAGATGTTTCTGGCTATACAGGACTCCTTACCCTTCCAAATAAATTTGATAATCGTGTTTTCAATAAAAAAAAAAAATGCTTGTGGATTTTTTTCAGGATTGCATTGAATTTGTATATCAATTTGAGTAGAATTGACACGATTGAACACTTTGGCTCCTAATACACCAGAAAAACTTAATTTAAATCTTTAACTATTGACAGGTAATCTTAGCTTTCCAATTTTAAAATTCTGGATATGAAATATTTGATTTGCAGCCTTTATATGAGAAGATTGGGTAGTTTTATGAAGTATCTTGATTGTTTTTCTTGAATATGTTTATCCATGTTAAAAATCAAGAATACATCTTATTTTTTCTTTTAAAATGATCATTAAAAGTTAAAAAGATATAGAATCTTAAAATTAATTTAAAATTTAAAAATGATAATAGGTAATAGTCTTTGTAATATTTAATTTTGGCTTTTAAAAAGTTAATTTTTTTTGAAATGCCTTTTCTGGGATGATTATACATGACAAAATCAATGCATCTTACCTTTTCCATGAAGAGGCATAAGAATCACACAAATATGAGCTAATTTATATTATAAAAACACACAAAAATATAAAAGTAGGTACATAAGAATCTCCTTTCTCTTTCCTCATCTTTGTCCTATTCATGAAGTTTAAACCCATAACAGTTTTGTGTTTTATACATGCATATATTCAACCATATATAAACACATAGATTGGGTTTTTTTATTTTTAATTAAATATGATTTATGATTATAAATAAGATTTATGTAGGATATATATGACTCATTATGCATATATAGTTCTTCAGCTTGCTTTATTTAGCAATATTTCTTGGAGTTCTTTCTATGCCCTATGCCAGTACATATGGACCTACCTCATTATTAACTACTGCATAGTATTACATTATATGGCTGTCCCATAATTTATTTAAACTAGTTCTCATGAATGGAAATTTAGGTTTGTTTTTTTTTTCCTTTAAATTTTCCTCCAATGCTGCCATGCAGATATTTGCATCTTGAAGCATATGTCTGGCAAGGTCTGTGAAATAAATACCTATACTCAAGGGCGAGATTTTTACTCTAAATTCCCAGCACTGTTAATTCTGTCATCTTCAGAGACACTGATACTGCCGCTGCGTAGCTCTCCCTCCCCTTTGGAAAGCACTTCTTTTTGTTCCTCTGTCTGAAGTACCTGGGGCAGTGTCTGGCCTGACTGGCCTTCTCCCTGGTGCTCTCTTTGGCTGTGATTATTTATTATTTTATTACTTCTCTCGAGGCTGGAAGATCAGATACTCAGCACTGTGCATCAGCTCTTCTCCCGTGGGCTCCTATAGCCCTGGCTGGGGACGTGTGAACACAGAAGTGTGTTTTTTCCAGGAAGTAGTAGTTGGGTAAAGTCTGACTGTAAAATAGGGCTACGCTGCAGGTACTTGACGCATTTAGTAGACACAGGAGTCTTAACAGAGACTAACATTTATTTTAATCAATGATAAAATTAATTTCCTTGAAACAGTTTTTGAAATAAGAGTCATCCATTGGGTACTGTTTGAAAGGACATTTGTGCATGGGTATATTTCCTTAATCCTAGTTGAAAATTGAAAAAGCAACCAAAGTCTATTAACTAGAGGATGATTTCTAATCAATCATCGGATTTTTCTGTTTTTATTTTCTTGTTGCAAATATTGCTGAATGGCTGTTTCCAATTCATTTCAAAAAGCAATTTTATTTTCCATCCATTGTTTATAACATTCATTTGTCATTTTTGTCATTTTGTAGACCTACCAAGAGCAGCTGTCAGGATCTTAAGCAACATGACATTCCTTTTTGTGAGTTTGTCATACACAGCTGAGAGTGCCATTGTAACTGCTTTCATTACCTTCATTCCCAAGTTCATCGAGTCACAGTTTGGTATCCCTGCTTCCAATGCCAGCATCTACACTGGTAAGGCACTGCCTTTAGAGCTACTTGAAAACATATCATTTTTGACCACTGCACTGAAATGGAATGAGTGAAGAGAACATTAAGCTTAACATCAAAGTATTAGATTTTAGGGGAAGGGAGTCCTGGAATGGTTTCTTTTTGATTCAGATCGTAATAGTGTGTGACATTTTTACCAACTGTGTTTTGGAAAGAGGAACTTTGCATAATTATGTTTTTATGCTTCTCAGTTTAAAAAGATGAAGAAAAGGCAATGACATTGAAATTTAAATCTGAATAGACCTTTTTATGAGTTGCCATTAAAAAGTCATAAAATATTAAATTTAAGAAGAAACAGATAGTCTGAAATATAGATTGGTTCTATGGCACCAGGATTTCCCCTTGGTAAATGTGAACAGATTTTAATTAAATTAGCAGAGATTGTTTGTTAGAAAGGAAATTTCTGAATTTTATTTTAGGCGATATCTTGTCTTGGCAAACTGATTTTTTAGGAGACTTTGATATATATACCATAGTGCTTCGTGCTCAAATCTTCTTTTATAGTAAAGATGGATGCCTAGAAATGTGGGAACGTGAATTCTCATATTTTGGGGGATTTTCAGTATATTATGTCATATATTATTCTAGATATTTCCTTAGTGGTTTCAAAGATGGTCGAATGACTATCTTTTTAAAGGCCCAATTTATTAATAAAGTATATTTAAATAGTTAAGTCAAAAATATGATAACTTTTCAGAAGACTTAGGCCTGTACCTTCTCCAATACCCCGTTCAAAACCTGAAAATTAACAGGCAAAAATGTATCCTTATAGAAAGAAGTTGACATGAAATATTTGAGTAGCAGCTTTGTTCTCTACTTCATTTTTCATGTAAAGAGAGATATATAATTGGTTTGTGGGTCTATGATAGCAGATATTTTTGTAAAGAATCTACTGTTGTATATGAAAAATGTGATGAAAAATATGCTTTTTTCTATCTGGGTTTGAAATATATATATTTTCCTTATGTAAACAGAGGTAAAATTTCCCGATTATTTTAGTTTGGTTGTCAGAAAATTGGAACCTCCCATTTCTAGTTTAACAATTATGCTAACACCATTGAGCAGTGATTGGACTGGCAGCTTCTTGAACCAAGGGCTAGATTTGGTGCCACACAGCTGTTAAGTGAAGTGTGATCTCAAGCATTGCCCAAATTATATTTCAACATTAAAAGGTGTTCCTGTCTGGAAAGAAGATTCAGAGTCAAATATGGGCTTTGTTGAGTTAAAGCATTACAGCGTTCTTTTCTGCAAGACTTTTGTAGCCTCCTTGTAACCAGTGTGCCCTGTGCAACTCGAGAGGAAGATGCTGAGTCCAGTCCCAAATGGATTTGCTTCCCAAGCCCCGTTCTTTCAGAGGCGCCCCTCTCATGGCCAGTGTCCTCAGGACTCATGCCGGGAAGCACGGCTAGTGCCTTCTGCTGGCTCCTTTGCCAGGCAGACCAGGGAGCATCTCCTTCCAGAGGAGCCTGAGTTCCTAGGGCAGTGTAATTTCAGTGCCGGGCCAGGCGGGAAGTGACGCGTGTCATCTGCAGACTGACCAAGGCCGTCTCTCCTCGCTGTAAAGGGTTCAGCTGGCCCCAGGGGGTTTGGCTGCAGGTTTTCACAGCCTTGTGTGGTTGAGGCCATAGTCAGAAAATGTGACCCACTTGGTGAGGTGCCGCTTGAATGAGGCTAACTCAGTGTGCGTTCTGTGCGCCAACATCAGGAAGCAATATCACAAAGCGCCAATTCTGTTCTGGTTTTGTCATTGGCAGCTTTTTTTTTTTGGATCATTGCCAATGCAATTTTAGACACTGTCTACTGTGTTCTGATAAAAGGCTTTCTATTCCCAGCTCATATACTTTTCCATTTTCCTTTTTATAAGATAGCAAATATTGTGAAGGCTAAGAAGATAGCCTTATTGATTTAGAGTAGTAGGTGGACATCTACCTGTTTTATTACAGTAAGATTAAACTGGAATGATAATTCATTTAAAACTCTCCTTGGCTTTTTTGAATTTTTATCAATTTAGTCCTTATTGTCTGAGAAGAGTTGTTTTCTTATTTTTTATTTTATTTTTTAAGGACTTAATTTTTGTTCTTTTGTTTTCTGAAGCCCTTTCCATGCATATAGAATGAAATGGATATTTAAGAAATTCATCTGAAAAAAAAAAAGCTTCAATTTTCAATCCGATAAAATTTTCAAGTGAAAGTTCTTTTTCATGTTTCGTAATTGTTTGGAGAAGTACCTTGACTGTCCGTAACCATTTGCTCATGTTCTATTGTATGGAGCTTCATCTCTATCCTGTACTTCTCAAAGGACAAACCTTCACTCTCTCCTGCCGTCGCTGAACTCCAGCTCTGTGCGTGGCACTTTCTGTATGTAGAAGGGGAAATAGGAAGAATCCGTCCAGGACCTCAAATTGCTCACAGATCTAAGAGGAGAGAAAAGCTTACAAACAAACGTAGAAAAGTTGTTTACATAAATTAACAGATAAATTGGGCTACAGAGATTATGTTGGCTGGTGAGATGGTATGATTAAGTTGAGTTTCATGGAGGAAATGACTTTTAATCAGGCTTTTAAGACAAAGCAGAAGTTGCCCATTTGGAGTTTGGAGGGAAGGCATTTAATTTAGGTCCTGTGGAGGACCAGCTTGAGCAGAGGCAACCGCAGGAATAAGGCTTGTTGTGGCAAAAGCAGCAAAGCAAAACCCCCCAAAACCACGGCCCATTCGTTAGGGCAGAGATAGCAGGGGGTCCGAGAGCAGGCGGGCTGGCGGGGAGCAATGCTCTCTGGCGTCAGGGTGAGAAACCCGCTCGGGCTTTAGCTTCCCGTGGCGTGGAGTGTGAGCACGTGGGGCAGAGGGTCTGTGCTTGCATCTCCCTCGCCCTCTAGACCATTCGGGACCACATCTCTTGCTTGAAATGAAAGATGATGAAGTTGACGCTTTGCAAAAGATGGAAACCCCCTGAAGGAGGAGGTCGACAACATGGGCTTGACTCCCACCACTGCTGTTTAATGATTGTGTGACTTTGGGCACCTCACGTTATCTCCCTAAACATCAAGTAAAACAAGTTTGTAAACTGAGGCCAGTAGCTCCCCTGCCTCTCTATGTGTCAAGGATCAAATGAAGTAGTGAATAGTGATCTGCTCTGAGGCTTTCCTCGCTTCAAATGGGCACTACCAAATTAAATATATACTAGAACTTATTCACATAGTATAGGAAAGAAATTGTTATTTATGATGATAACACCTTATATTTGAAGCCATGCTGTGTGAACAGATTTGGGAATGGAACTCTGTAATCATAATACTGATAAAAATAATAAAATAAACTGCTTACATTCACTGAGTGTACAGGTCTCTCTCAGTGTTTTTATATATAGGAAATAATTTAATCCATAACAACTAGTGTCTGTGACGTAGGTATTATTAATTATGCCTGTTTTTCAGATGAGGAAACAGAGTCTAGAGAGGTTTAGGTGACTTGGAGACACACAGATATTAAGTGTTAGAGGGGAGGCTGGAGCTTTGTGTATAAACATTGATACATGCTTTTTATTGAAATATTACCGTAGGTAGATACTGTTGTCATCACCTGCATTCAGTATTTTTACTATTTCCAGAGAAACAGCATTCTGGCTATTTTAAGATTCTACTTCCAACCACTCTGCAGCAGCCTGTGGAGTCGAGCCAGTTAAGAACAGTCATTTTCAGAGCACCTTCGTCTTTCAGCATCACCTTTGCTTGCCCAGGAACTGGTCCTGTGGTGTGCAGAATGACAGAGTTAGGGGTTAGTCTGTCTCTACAAAGGACTAGGCTTGGGAAATTCTATTTAGTTTTTCACTGTAGAATAATCGAGACATTTGTTTTTGTGGGAAGGGGGATTAGGTGGGTGTATGATTTTTGCAAAACTTACTACAATTTTTATTGTTCTGTGATTAACCAACTATTTGCCACTTGTCTTCAGTCACTGATTTGAGATTTTGATGAAGAACTTCAAAGCAGTGCCACGGAACTAAATTTGTAGCCTTTAGGAATTACTGCATCTTTAGAAGCAAGCGGGTCATGAAGGTGTTTTGATTCATTTCACTCCTCAAAGGGCATTAACAACTGCTAATTTTAATGAAGTTAAATTAATTTAACTTAATTATTCTTCGGTTGTATAAGAGTAGTTTTAAATCCATTTTTGCACCAACTTTATAAACGTATATGTGGATTTGTTTTTTAATACTGAGGTTAGAACTTTAAATACAAATAGAATATATTAGGATGAAAATACTGGGGCATCACTTGCCATTTCTAAGGTCAGTGATGACTTTGATCTTGAGATGACACCACCTCAAACATGGTGTATTTTGAAAGGGAAGACAGAGGTGCTAACACACCAGCCTTCTGTGGCAGCAGCTAGAATTTTCTCACTTACATTACTTTAAACAGTCTTGAGGTGACTAGAAACTATCAAATGAGCCTAAATGACAAAATAGGCTATCTTTTCTAGAGAGGTAGTTATCCCACTGAATTACATTTTAAATATTTGAGTACCTACCATATGGCAGGTTCATAGCCAGAGCAATAGCCAGTTATTGCCAGTCTTCTTTACCAATTAAATTGCCAAAGACTCAAAATGAAAGGACCCAAAACGACCACTCATCCCCATCTGCATTTCTTTCAGGGAAAGGAGGCTCTGTGGCTACAGCACCAAGTGAGGCTTTGTATGGCACCTGCAGCCTGTCTCACAGTGGGGATCTGAGAGGGCTGGTGGGATTCCCATTGTTGCCTCTCTGAAAGGTGTGGCAATACCCACGATTTGTCTGGGATCAGGCACCACTGATCCATGCTTCTGGGTGCATGGAACACCCAGGAGCCAGGGAGCCCAAAATGGAGTCTTGGCCAGACTTTATATATGTGTGTGTGTATATAATAATATAAAATATTAAAATATATATATTTTTGATAATATTTTTGGCATTTTTGTATTTTTCTGGTCATATAAGTTCCTCAACAGCAAAGCTGTCTTGGGCTCTTAACAATACCAGGTGCACGGGAGGGAGACCTGATATAAATCATCATGCTCACTGTTATCAGTAAATGACCCTGACAAGCTGATGTAAACCACGCTGAAATTCCTTGGACTTATGGTTTCAGTGCAACTCTATTCAATGTCTCTCCTCCTACCTTGCCCACCGGTCAACACCTCATAGGCATGCTTTCTTAATGCAGCAGGACAGCTCAAGCTAATTCCAGGCCTGCTGAAGTTACCTCTCAGAGCTAACCTCTGAGTTACAATGGGACACAAGACAGACGTTGTTTTTGCCCGTAAGCCACTAGCCCACTGTGTGGCTTCAGCACATCAGTTTTTCATTCTAATTCTCCGTTTTCTAATCTAACAAAGATTTTTGCCTGGAATGGACTTGATTTCTTTCTGCTCTAGCATCTTTGATTCATTTTCTCAAGACCACCTGTTCCAAATGAGCATTCTCACATTCCCCATAGGGTCTGTTATTTTCTTATGAGGGACTAGGTGGTAACTGATTCATCATTGCAGCATTTTATTGTTGTTTTTAGGAGGTACCGGAGATTGAATCTAGAACCTTGCACATGAGAAGCAGGTGCTCAACCACTTGAGCTACATCTGCTCCCCTTTTGCAGCATTTTTAGTTATGTTGCATCATCACAAACCCTGCCTAGGACCAGCCAGCATTATCCTTATCTGCATTTCTTTGTTATGGGCAGCCCCTCTTTCAATCGCAGACTGTCCCTTAACTGGTGGTCGCATGCTTTCAGCCAAGTCATTTACCTCTCTGTTTCCCATTTGTAAAATGTGAGCAACTATACCCCAGGGCTACTGCAAATAATTAAAATTCTATATACATAAAAGTATTTAGCATATGTTATTAACAGATGCTCAATAAATATTAATTTTCCCCTTTTCCCTTTTTCATGTTAAATTTAAATCCCCTTTAAAAAGTCTCATTAGGTTTTCTGTTTTAAAACAACTTTTGTGCTGGTCTAATTTAGAGCAGTAACTGAAAGGCATTTTCCCCTTTCCCGTATGGCTCCCTTGTCTGTTTGCTTGTTGTCTGCTTTTTTTCCCCTCCTCTTTGCTTGTTTTTTTTCTTTACGAGGCACTGGGAACTGAACCTGGGACCACCCATTTGGGAGGGGGGCACTCAGCTGCTTGAACCTCCTCTGTTCCCTGCTCATTTGTTTTTGCTTGTTTGTTTTGCTCCTTGTCTGCTCGTTGTTTGTTTGTCTTCTTTAGGGGGCACTGGGAACCGAGCAAGGGACCTCCCAGGTAGAAGGTAGGCACAGAACTGCTTGAGCCACATCCGCTCCCCGGGAAATTATATTGTTAAATGCTACCTGCTAAGAGAAATAATATATTCAAATGAAATTGTGAGAAGGGATTATTTTAGTTTTAGTCAGAAATGTATAGTAGCAGAAACCTGGGGAAGGGATAGCAAGGAGGTTTTGAGGAGGAATCTTGGTATTCTTAGTGGTATCATGAATCTTTTTCTCTCTTTCTTTTGAATTGCTCTAAATCAGTTTCCCCGATGACCATTGTTTCTTTTGTGTTTTTTCCTGTTTGCTTACCAATATTCAGAGTAAGAATTTACATTCTAGCAAATTCCAATAGTGACCAATTGTTTTGTGTGTGTGTGTTTTTAGGAGGTGCCAGGGATTGAACCCAGGGCCTCATACATGGAAAGCAGGCGCTCCAGCCACTGAGATACATCCACTCCTCAATGAAAGTTGGTGTTTTAGTTTGTTTTTTGTTTTTTAGGAGGTACGGGGTATTGAACCCAGGGCCTCTTACATGGGGAGCAGGCGCTCAACTACTTGAGCTACCCTGGCTTCCTTTCTTACAGCTGTACAGCACGCTATTGTATGGAAGTATCATGGTGTATTCAAACAGTCCCCATATTGAGCATTGGGTTGTTTCCATTTTTTGCTGTAAACACACAATGATTTGTGTAAGTGATGTCATACCAAATAACCACTTCATCCAGTATACTTCTTTCTTCTAACTATTTAGTTGGATTTACAAGGTTTCAGTTTGCCTTTATCCTGGCACAGAAGCTGATTCCAAAGAGGGGAAGGGGATTAAGAGTTCACAAAGATAATTGTCATATAATATTCAGTCCTTAGTAAACCTCCTCTGCCCAAGGTTTAACGTCTTCCCTCAGATTGTTATAAAGATCCCAAATAGTTTTTGGGAATCCAAATCAACTTTGCGTGTCTCCTTCACTGTGAGTCTGTAGAGTGACAGCTGTCATCGTTTCCTTCCTTGGGCTCCCACACCGAGCCAGCCTGTGTCCAGTCCTCTCGGTGATCCCGCAGCCTGGTGCTGCTCCCTGCAGTGTAGCGGTGAGGAAACAGAGGCGTGTGGGGGAGCTAGCCGTCCATAATGCAGGTCCATGGTCTATAGATGGAGATGATCCTCCTAGAAGCTGCTTGCATTTTATGAATTTTATTATGCTAATTTTCTCCCCTCCAATTTTTCTGAATTGGAGGTGGAAAGACAGCATGGTAATTAAGAGGAAGATGAGTTTTGGAGGCAGGCAGATTGTGTTTGAAATGTTTGCTCTCTTTCTCCATCCATCCATCCATCCATCCATCCATCCATCCATCCATCCATCCATCCATCCAGTGCTTCTGCTATGGGCCTGGCCCTATGCCAGGTGCTAGAGCATTGAACTGAAGGAGGCTTGGAAAGGTACCATAAATATAAACGTACAACTGCTGTAAAAGTGTAACACATTGTACATGAAGCCAAGTTCAGCTAAATCAGTATTGAGCTAGGGTTAAATCTTTCTATCTCTGATTCATTTACTCTTCATTTATTTTCTACCTCAATTAAGCTACTTTTTACAACTCTCAGGGAGGGAAAAGAAATTTTAAGTGTTTTTTTAATTTCATAGCTTAAAATTGAGGACATTTATGTCATTTGAGCACAGAGCAAAGAAATGTCCGTTGACCAAATGTCTTAATTAACTGAAATTTTTTGTTTCACTCATCTTCGATGATTAATAGTGCAGTCCTTGTAACTGGATTTGTTTCCCCTGAGCATACACAACACACACGCCGAGAAAAAGAAAGACAAGCACCGCCACTTATGCGCACGATCCTGGGCTGTGAGGAAATTCAGGCCCAGCACTCTCCAAATTTCTCGATCTGATTTCACAGCCCCATAATGGTCACTGACGTTCAGTAAGGCTCAGAGGTGCTGTGAGCACCTTAATCATCAAAAATACTGTATTTTCTTCACAGATCAGGATTGACTTATGGAATATACGATGAGTTTAAAAGATTAGGAAGCTTTTCTAAAGAACTGAAAAACTGCTGGGAAGAATGAGGTGTCGGAAACAGAAGTAGGAGCATTTCTGCTGCAAAGCACCTTGTGTGTCCCTTGGTGAAATCAGTATCTAAGACACACCCAAGTAGACCTGATGAATGATTGAATGGAATCATTTCATCTCTCTGGGCCTCAGTCTCCTTATCTCTAGAATGAGGAATTGGTTAGATGACCTTTCACCAAAGGTGGGCTACAAACATATCGCCATGTCCCCCACCCCAGCGAAAGCCTCTGGTAGGTATCAGAGGCTTTTGATAACTCTTCTAGTTACTTGCGTTAACCAGTGCCTTACCATTTTACTGCGGGTGTATGTAATACCTTTTCCTGGCAGCTGAAATTTCTTTTATGTATATTGGTTCTTTTTCTCCTTTCTGTGCACGGGATGGGACTATGAGAAGTTGAATTGCTGCACGTTTTGCCTCTTTTGGGGAACATCGAGGACTAAGGTAGCTTGATAGTTAAATTTCTGCTTTTGAGCACCCAGGAGCTTCTTACTGGGCCTGAGCCTCTTGTCACAGGTCTGTAACCTGCTAAAGTGCAGTGGCGCCTACTTGCTTTGTCCCACGTCAGCATGCTGCGAGCAGAGACAGAAGGTCTGGGGCTCGAGTTCTGCCTCTGCCACTTACTAGCTGTGGATCCTTGGGGGAGTTAGCGGATGTCTTTGGTCTCAGGTTTACAAGCTGTGACTGGTGTAATCATGTCTATTTTATAAGATGGTCGAAGTTTTTAAAAAGTTAAAAAAATGTCTTAACTGTGAAGAACAACACAAATATGAATTATTATGGGAAGGACCCTGGTTTCCCTCCCTATTTACCAAGTAGCCTGCCCTCTCTAACAGGACAGGAGAACCCAGATTATTTTTGAAAGAGGTGAGGAGAGAGGAAAGTAGAGGCAGAGTATAATATTATGCAAGTTTTGTAAATAGGTATATCAAGGAAAAGGTGTGAGGTGAATGGTTCTTGGCCTCACAAGTAGTGGCTTGACTGGAGCTAGAGACAAACAGTTCTTATTCCAAGCCCATTTCACTATCTCTAGTGTCCTTAGAGATATCTTTTGTTGTAAAAATCACATCCAGAGCTACTAAACATCTTGGCCTATTACCACACAGGCAGGAAATACCTTACTCTTTTATTTAAATAATGAAACATGTGCTTAGATAGTATTAGAATTGTTTTTTTAAAGGTTCGTTTATTTATTTCTCCCTCCTTCTCCCCCCCCACCCCCAGTTGTCTGCTCTCTGCATCCACCCGCTGTGCATTCTTCCCTGTCCGCTTCTGTTGTCAGCAGCAAGGGAAGCTTTGTCTCTTTTTGTTGCGTCGTCTTGTTGTGTCAGCTCTCCATGTGTGCAGCGCCATTCCTGCGCAGGCTGCACTTTCTTTCGCCCTGGGCGGCTCTCCTTACCGGGTGCACTCCTTGCGCATGGGGCTCCCCTACGCGGAGGACACCCCTGCGTGGCACAGCACTCCTTGCGCACATCAGCGCTGCGCATGGGCCAGCTCCACACGGGTCAGGGAGACCCTGGGTTTGAACCGCGAACCTCCCATGTGGTAGACGGACACCCTAACCGCTGGGTCAAGTCCGCTTCCCGATAGTATTAGAATTTGAAATAACGTCCTTTTGTAGGCTAAAGTGTGTCACAATGGACCACAGAAATTTTGTTTGGCTGCCAGGCTCAACTTCCCACTCTGGCATCTTATTTTTTGCCAGAAGTAGATTTTGGGGTTATTTGGATTTGTTTATGTTAGCCTGATTAAATGTTAGGCTAATATGTATTTTTTGTTTACAAGTCACTGTATTATAAATTTTCTTACGTTTTTATTTGCAGTGAGGTAACCCACTTTATGTTGGTATTTTAATTTAAATGGTTATTTAGAAACCTATGTACATATATCTCTCACCCATGTAATGGACAATTTATGTATGCTGCTTTTATGTGGAATGTTTCAATATCATTCTGAAACATCTTCCTTAAATTTATGGGAAATAAGTACTATACAAAAACCAAGCCCTTTTGGAAACACGTTGAGCTTTGTGTACTCACTCAGTGATGAAGCAGAGAGGGCAGCTGTTTAGATGCCCATACCCTTTGGCAAGGTTTCCGGTAGAGCATCTATTCAGGACACTACAAAGTTTTCTTTGTTCTCATTTCAACCTTGCTCTCAGAGATAGTTATTCATTTAGTCAATGGGTTGGTAATTATGGTTACTATTATTATTATATATATTTACAACACAGCGAACTGTCAATAATTTGTACCTAAAATTTTTGCTTATTTGAACAAAGTCATTGTCATTAACTTTGCTAAGCAAATGATTAGACACAATTGAATATTTTAAGGGCGGAATATTTAAAATCTTAAGAAAACATTTTTCGCGTTGCCTCTAGTACTTTAGGAGTGTCAAGTGTCTTTTCATTGGTGACAAGTAATATGTGATAAGCCTTATTTGTCTTTAGATCACATTCCCATGAATCTTGGAAAAAGATAGTAGAAATTTTGTATTAATATAAAATATGGGTCAAGGACCTAAATATTAAGAGGTAAAATGATAAAATTCTTAGAAAGTAACATAAAAGCAAATCTTCATGACCTGGGAGTCAGCAGTGGATTCTCACATATGACACCAAAAGCATGAACAGCAAAAGAAACAAGATAAATTTGGCTTCAACAAAATTAAAATCTTTTGTATATCAAGTGAACTAATCAAGAAAGTGAAAAGATATGTACTAAATGGGAGAAAATAGTTGCAAACGTATACAGGACAAAGGCTTAATATCCAGAACATATAGAGAACTTCTATAATGGAACAACAAAAAGACAATCCAATTTTTCAAGGATTTGCAGATGGCAAACACATGAAAAGATGCTCAGCATTATTAGCCACTAGGGAAATGCAAACCAAAACCGAAATGAGTTACCACTTTGTACCCAAAAGGATGGTTATTATTAAAAGACATGGAAAATAGCTAATGTTGAAGAGGATACTGAGAAGTTGGAACTCGAGTGCATTGTTGGTAAGAAAGTAAAATGGAAAAAAAAGTAAAATGGTGCAGCCATTGTGGAAAGCAATATGGCAGTGCCTTAAAAAGTTAAACACAGCTTTTTTTCCTTGCTCCTTTGCCATCTTGTAGCTGCTCTTGGTTGGGGGCTGTCCTGCACCCAAGGCAGGAAGATGATGGCCTTAAAGAAGACGGAAAAGTTGCTTAAGTCTATAACTCGAGATTCCAACGAAAAGTGGAAGGTAGATGCTGGGATACAGGCAGACTCTGAAGATGATCAGGCAAGGCAAAGCAAAACTAGTCATCCTTGCCAACAACTGCCCAGCCTTGAGGAAATTCAAAATAGAGTACTATGCCATGTTGGCCAAAACTGTTGTCCATTGCTACAGTGACGGTAATAAATTGGGCACTGTGTGTGGAGAATACTACAGTGTGCACATTCCTGCCCTTGATCCAGGTGGTTCTGATATCATTAGAGGCATGTCAGAACAGACTGTCAAAAACAGATCACATAAAATTTTTCTTTAATAAAACGGTCCAAAACTTGTTTAAAAAAAGTTAAACACAGAATTACCAAGAATTACCGTATGACCATCATGAACAGAGTTGTTCTCTGAGGCCAGGCAGCTCATGAAGGAGGAGAAGAGGAGAAGGAAAAGAAAAAGATGATGTTGATCTACCTACCTACCTACCTGCCTACCCACCTACCGACCTGTATCTGCCCTGTGTATGTGCTCTATGTATGTGCTTCTAGCCCGTCCTAGGCTTATAACCCAGGAATACTATGCCCATTCCCTGAATTTATTCAGTAATTATCAAGTACCTATGATATAGCAAATAGTTCTTGTGGGCATGATGGTATATATGGAGATATTAATAGAGAACTATTGGGGAATGGATATGGCTCAAGCAGTTGGGTGCCCACCTCCCACATGGAAGGTCCCGGGTTCAGTTTCCAGTGCCTCCTGAAGAAGATGAGCTGCCGCAACGAGCTGGGAGTGGATGTCAAGCGGTTGGGCACCCGCCTCCCACACGGGAGGTCTCAGGTTTGGTTCTCAGTTCCTGCTAAAAAAAGAGGAGGAGACAGATGAGGGAGTCATCTTGGGGTAGGAGTGGGGGGGAATAAAAATAAAAATAGAGAATTATTTCTTTAATAGGAAATCTTTGCATCTTGGAAGGAATTTTTAGTTAAAGCAGTAATTATTAGAAAATACGGGAACTAATTTTTAAAAGAAAGACTACTGTGATCTTATTAGTTTTAAAGGGACTTTTATTTTATGGAGCTCCAGGTACTTATACATTGCTGTATCTTTTTAGTCACTTAGTATATACTGCTGTTTCTAAAATTCGTATTGAAATTGTCCTGCACAGCCAAGCACTGATCCCCTTTTAGAGGGAACAAAACATCGAAGGCAGATTATGCAGCTAGCATTAGTTAACCTTTTCTATTTGATAATTCTGTTCATGTGTTTTTAAAAATATCAATCTCTCACCTCAGATTCATTTTTTTGAGACTGTTAGGAATAAGTGATAGAATACTGACATCAGAAATACTTCAGAAAAAGTAAAACTAATTTGTATTCAAACATTTATTGTACGCATTAAACCTACAATGAAAACTGCCTATAGGTAGAACAAAAATGTATTTTTAATGTTATACAAAACAAATATGTCTTTACAAATATTTCACCGTGGTAAAGAGCAAGGTTCTTCAGTGAGCATATTTTACTGTTTTTTTTAATGTTTGTATGAATAAACTGCAAATGTCAATAACTTTCCAGGGTCTATATTTTATATAGTCTCATATATTATGGCTAAATTATTATAATCATCTCTTTATTAGCCAATTTCATTGATACGCACACACAGACCACATGTACATGAATCTTGGTGTTTTAGATTGAAGATTTGAGTTTGGGTTAGGAGGTAGTGCGATTAAGTGAAAAAATAAGTAGGAATTATGACACTAGGTTTCCACTTTAGATGGAGTAATGGATTTTGGAATAAAGCCTGAGAGAACTCTTTGTCTTTGAAATTAGATTTGTGTATTAGCTTTGTGATATTGGACCAGATATATAATTGATGTGTCTTTTAGTTTCCTTATCCATAAAATGGGGATAAGTAGTAATCCATCTCATGGGTTAAAGTGTCAGTACTTTAAGTCCATTATATAAGTACTTTAAGACTTAAAATGCTCTACAAATTTATCATGATTAATCCATTATCATTTCGTTTTTCCAAAGTCTGTTTCCTTATCTGTAGAAGCAAATAATACCTGTTCACAGAGCTGTTATATGGATCAATTAAATGATATGAATTTGCTTTGAAAACATTATCAGGATATATTTCTCTCATGATTTTTTAGGTTGTTGCTGCTAATTTGGGTTAAAGCTGAAGTCATCTTTCTCTAACATAAACACATTCAACTTTTACTTACTTAAAGGTTAACTGTTTATTATTTGTTTCATACCTCATGATTGAAGATAAAAATACATAAGCCCCTCTGAAAGGAAATCTAAGGAGTTTTCTATTACTTTAGGTAGAAAATTAGTCTAAACCCTTTGTGAAATAGAATTTGGAAAAATTGACTGTAAAGCAAGTTTCTATAAATAAAATTTTTTTCTTTCACTTTTAAATATAAAACTGAGCATCCATTCCTATGGAAAACAGTTGGGCTAAATATTTGGAAAAAATTACACAAAGATTACAAACCACTGTAATTTAAGCCTGAGAGTGTTAGCTGCGTATAAATCTAGAACAGGTACTGGGTTTGGAGTCTGGTCCTTTCTCTGGCATTAACAAGCCATTGATCTAAGATAAGTCACTCATCTTCTCTCAGCCTCTTTTTTTTTTTTTTTTGTCATCTATAAAATGAGGGAACTGGAGAGATGATCTCTAAGCTCCTATATTATAGGATTACATTTTGCTGAGAGTATCAGAGACCCAAAGTAAAAGAGGCTTAAATAAAAGAGATGTTTATTTCCCTCTCATGCTGGACATAGGCAGCTCAGGGCTGGTGTAGTGACTGCAGTTACCCAGGCTGCTTCCCGTTTCTGCCCCATCGTGGACTCTTGTCCTTATGGTACAAAGCGGGACTCCAGCTATCATCAGTGCATTCCAAGCAGGAGGAGGGAATAAAAGGAGGGAAGAAGGCGGTGGATGCCCTACTTTTGCTTACTTTATTGGCCAGAACTTAGTCACATGGCCCCATCAAGTTGCAAGGAAGGCCGTAAACCAATTGGAATGTCAGGAGTTCTATTACTCTAGGGCAGGGATTGCTAAACTGGCCCGTTGGCCAAATTCAGCCCACTGCCTGTTTTTTTTTTTTTTTTTTTTTTCATTATTGTAAAAATTTCATTAGAGAAGTTGTGAGCTAAGAAAACAATCGTGCATAATGGGCAGAATTCCCATACATCATCCCTCCACCAACACCTTACATTGTCAAACATTTGTTATAGATTATGAATGAATGTCGTCAAACTCTTACCACTAACTGTAGTCCACAGTGTACACTTGGTATTATTTTTCCCATACGACCCCTATTAGTAACACTGTGTATTAGTATTGTCCATTTGAGACAATTTGAGAACACGCTCATATTTATTCTGTTAACCATCTTCCACCACATGGTTCATTGTTTTGAACAGTCCCATGCCTCTTTGCACTGTTTTTGTAAATAGAATTTTATTGGTCCACAGTCATGGCCATTTGTTTACATATATCTTTGGCTGCTTTAGCAGTGCACAGGAGAGTTGAATAGTGGTATCAAAGTGGGGCTGAAAGTAAAAATATCTTACTCTCTGGCCTTCTTTATTTAAAAACAAAACAAGCACACACATAAAACCTTCTAAATTCCTGTTTTAGAAGGAAGAATAGTCACTAGGGGATAAGTAGCAATCTCTGCCGTAGCTCCCTTCTAAGTTCTCTGATACTGTGACACTGGAAAGCAAACAAAAATGCCAACAATGAATTTCATACACTGTGGGAATAATGTTGAAAATGTTAGTAAATACTAAAACACCAAGTTCTTGCTTGTTCTAACAGGCTGAAGCTTGAGTTGTTCTTGCTGAATTGCATTTGTTTTGTTCTCTCCATATCCTCACCTTATCATGGTCATTTTCATTTCCTGCCCGGTTGTCTAAGATGTCAGCTAAACTCTTCTGCTTTAAGGGAAAAAAAAAACAAAAACAAAAACGTTTTTATTTTGCATGAGTCTTGCATAGCATTCATTTTGGTGAAAATAAAAATGTAGAAAACGCATTTAATCCTGGTGAAACCCTCCTAGTGTAATATCTGGGGTTGACCATGGCCCAGTGACCATCAGGCTGTGAGAGGCGTCCCGTGGCAATTGACTGGGTGCTCCATGGCTTGGACAGTGGCTGGGTAGCATTTTCTTCCTTTGGAGGCTCATATGTATCATGCAGGGTAAAATTTTAAACAGCTATCACACTTACTTTTTTTTTCTTTCCTTTTAGCTTTTCAGGGTATTATTGTTTTCCCAAGATAAGTTTTATTTGAAAATATGTGATTTTACTTCTCAAAACCAAGAATGGATAAGGGCAGGGGACCCTTTGGAGGGATTAGGTGTTTCGTTGGGTGGTTTAGACATGGATCAGTTTGTGGCGCTTCTCGATGCATTAGGAAGGCACACGGGGACCATGTCATCTGTGTCCCTTTTAGTGCTTTTTACTCAAGGGATAATTTTTAAAATGCTGATGAAATGGATTTCTGAAAGCTAAGTTTTCTTAGTAGGTTTTACGTCACTTAAAGCTGCTTAGACTATTCGAATACTAGAGTATGTTTACATTTGCAAAACTTAACGTTATGGGTTTCATTAGCTGATGCAGGTCCTTTGAAGCACAACATCTTCAGGTAAAAAGTACAGTAAATAATATACGGTCTTAAATTTCCATTCTTGTCACTGTGTTGCCTAAAGTTCTTAAAAGCTATCTCATTCAGAGAGCAAGGAGGCTTGATTAGATCATTTTGAGGTTTTGTTTTTTTTCCTAGTTATAAAATGTTCTCATCTTCAATAAACTTGGCTCTCAGTAACCCCAGTTTAATGGCTAGATGGGAAGAGTGAATACTTGGGTGTCATTGATTGTCCATGTATTCCATGTTAACTCTCGTCCCCCAGGTTTTTGCTCAAATGGCACCTTCCCAATAAGCCCATACCTGGTACTTCCTTCTTCCAGCACTTCTGATTTCCCCGTACTCGGCCATGCATTTTTCTCAGCCGTGCTTTTCATTTTCTAGCATTCAGTATGATATGCTTAGTTACTGGTTTATTATTTGTCTTTCCCCCTCCACAGTAGGTTGTAAGTTAGCTCAATGAGGGCAGAAATTTTTGTCATTTTTATTTGCTACATATCTCCAGAGTCTAGAACAAGGCTTGACCCAGAGTGGATGCTGAATGTTTGTTGTTGAAAGAAACATATACTTTTAAAAGGTGTATTTTTATAAGTTTGCTGAAAGTGATATTTAGCAACATGCTTTTAAATAACACAAAAGTGAATTTTAGACCAGCTTCTGTTTAAATGATTGAATATTAAAAATGCAACACAATAAGATATCTACAAAAAACCCAGAGCTAACATTATACTTAATGGTATAAGACCGGATGCTCTCCCCCTAAAATCAGGATCAAGATGAAGATGTTCACTCACTCTTGCCACTTACGTTCAGCTTTGTAGTGGTGGTTGTAGCCAAGGGTGTTTAAACAAGAAAAAGCAATACAAGGCATCCAAATTGGGAATGAAGAAGCAAACTCTATTTGCAGATCTGATCTTATATAGAGGAAATTCTAAGGCATCCATCAGAAAACTTTTAGAACTAATAAGTTCAGCAAGGTTGCACGACACCAGGTTAATATACAAAAACCAACTGTATTTCTATACACTTGCAATGACAAATCCTAAAATGCAGTGAAAACAGTTGCATATATGATAACATCAAAGAAGACGCTTATGAATAAATCTAACAGAAGTACAAAACTTATACTCTGAAAACTACAAAACATGGTTGAAAGAAATTAAAGAAGACCTAAATAAATGGAAAGACATCCCGTGTTCATGGATTGGAAAAATTGGTATTATTAAGATAGCAATAGTCTCCAAATTGGTCTACACATTCAGTGCAGTCCCCATCAGAATTCCATCTGGCTTCTTTGCAGAAACTGATGAGCCGATTCTAAAATTCATATGGAAATACGAGGGACTCAGAAGAGCTAAAAAATAATCCTTAGAAGAACAAAGTTTAAGGACTCATACCTCCCAATTAAAAAAGATACTATTAATACAAAACAATAGAATCAAGATAATGTGGCACTGGCATAAGGATCGACATATAGACCAGTGGAATAGAATTGAGAGTCCAGAAATAAACCTATTATACAGCCAATTGATCTTTGACAAGGGCCAAGACCACTCAATGGGGTGTGAATAGTCTTTTCTATAAATGGAGGTGAGACAACCATTGAAAATGGTGCTGGGATATCCATATACAAAAGAATGAAGTTAGATCCTGTTGGAGGTTGAATCATATCCCCCATAAAAGGCATATTCTAAAATTGATTGTGGTGATGGTTGTGTAACTTTGCAAATATATGTCATTGACTTGCACCTTTAAATAGGTGCGTTGTATAGTGTGTGAATTATATCTCAATCAAGCTGTCATTAAAAAAAGAAAGAAAAAAACCTAAAACATTCAAATAAATGAGCTGACTATATTAAATAGCTGTTTTGGTCCACCCTGTTACTTTGGTAGAATTAATGTGGTTTCTAAAGAGCAAAATTCTCACACGTCCCTTGTGAGTCAAGGACACTTTTAACTGGTATAGGTTAGGTGGACAGAAGTTTGTCTCAATTTTTTTCTTCAGGTAAACAGTTTTAAAAATATGCTTGATGGGAGCAGATGTGGCTCAAGCAGTTGAGTGCCTGCTTCCCACATGGGAGGTCCCAGGTTCAGTTCCCAGTACCTCCTTAAAAATGAAAAAACAGCAAGCAAACAGAAAAACCAACTCAGGGGAGCCAATGTGGCTCAGTGGTTGAGTGCTGGCTTCCCACATATGAGGTCCCAGGTCAATCCCAGCCCTAGTACCTCAAAATATATATATATGTGTGTGTGCATATGTACAGGTTAGTGGATGCAGTGGACTATTATTGGATGCAGTAACTATCAACTTTCTTTGGGAAGGCCTCGAGAACTGCTGGATTTTGCCATCCAGTGGAAAGGAGAGACATTGGAAACTTGATAGAAAACGGATCGTGCCCGAAGGGCCTCCTAGCGGGTTCTGCATTTGGCGTGGGCACACGTCTGAAGCCCTTGCCCTGTATGAACGGAAACACAGCACAGTGGCTTCCTACCAGTGCCTTCCTTTGGGGCTTATTTTGAGACAGTAAATAAGGTACTATTATTTTCCTGTGAAATTTCCTCTGTAAAAGTCTCCCACCCACCCCCACCCTCCTTGTGGTAATTTGCTTAAAGCTTTTGCTGTTTCACCTTCAGTTTCCCAGAGCCGGGGAAAAACGGAAGTAAGCACTCTGATTTTTGCATTTCATCGTTTCAAATTGTTTTTGTCCTCTGTGGTTTTATTGCCTGGATGCAGAAAACTCCTTTTGGTTTGTAAGCCATAAAAGATGAAATATTAATTTGATTTGATTTGGTTTTTGAATCCCTCTTGTGACACAGCTCGGCATTTGCTTTTATGCATTATTTTTAGCCAGAGCTTTGCAGAAAGCCAAATGAAAAGCATGGTTGTTTTCTCTGTTGAATGTACCTTTTATTACCTTTCCTTCAGTGCTTCCAGGACTTTGAATCCCCTGAGGTTGGGGCACTCATATTTCTCTCCTACTGAACAGTGTCTCCCTGTGTTGGCAAAGAGTTGAAGAAAGTGTTGTTAGGGGTGAGTGAGAACCATTTGCCCTAATAGTTTAATGCGAGCTTTATATAATTATTGCTGTGCTGAAGTCATCAAGCCCGTGGAGTTTAGAAGTGCCTAATTCGTTTGAAACTGTTTATTATTAATATCAGGTATGCTAGAAATTCTAGAGGATTCCCTCTTGGTTAGCAGCAAGTGGTCGCATCTGAGACACGCTGTGGCCGTCACAGAGTAATGACAGAGGAAGCCGTTGCTAGTGAGTCTGCGTCTGTCACTTTTTCCTCTAACTGAAGCTACTGAAGGGCAAAATGTGTCAGTCAGGCCAGCTACCTTCCTGGCTCATCTGGCTCAGGATAGCTCCTAAAAGAAGTCCCGTGGGCGCTTCCCTCAGCCAGGGCGCTTCTCCTAGTTCTCATCGCTTTCGTTGTGGCACGTGCTCTTCAGCCCATCACGCACAAGCTGCTTCTCTTGAATGAAAAGTCAGAGGGCATGATTTACGCCTTACCGCCCCTCCTTGCAATTTGGCTTAGTTATGATACGTAACATGATTTTAAAGAATAGTTTGTTCCTTGTCTTAAAACTGCCACAGAGTTGTAAAAAAAAAAAAAAGCACCACGATGAATCAATTCTAATGTTGCACCCAGTTCATCATTCTAATGACTCATTCTGATTTCAGAGTAACTCAAAGTCATGAGGTTTTGAGAATTAAATGAGGTACTATGGTAGAGAAGCTAGCACAGTGCCTGGCGCAGTTAGAATCTGTGTGTGTGTGTGTGTGTGTGTAGGCAGAATCCCCACCTCCGTGTGTGTGTGTGGGGGGGGCAGAACCCCCACCTCCGTGTGTGTGTAGGGTGGGGGCAGAACCCCCACCTCCGTGTGTGTGTGGGGGGGCAGAACCCCCACCTCCGTGTGTGTGTGTGTGGGGGGGCAGAACCTCCACCTCCGTGTGTGTGTGTGTGTAGGCAGAACCCCCACCTCCGTGTGTGTGTGGGGGGGCAGAACCCCCACCTCCATGTGTGTGTGTGTAGGCAAAACTCCCACCTCCGTGTGTGTGTGTGTGGGGGGGCAGAACCCCCACCTCCGTGTGTGTGTGGGGTGGGGGCAGAACCCCCACCTCCGTGTGTGTGTGGGGGGGGCAGAACCCCCACCTCCGTGTGTGTGTGTGTGTGTGTGGGGGCAGAACCCCACCTCTGCCCCCGTGCTCACCTGCCTGCCCAAGGCAGCTGTATCACCTGGAAGCCATAATGGCTGAGAGTGATGGTCCGTATTTGCTCATAGTGTTGTGTTTGCAAGACGTTTCTTTTCACCCAAGCTTAAGAAAACTTTGGGTGGGGAAATCATAGAGACAGTGGAATCTAGAGAGAAGAGCATGAAGGCATGTAAGGTTCTGAGGGCTGGTCTATATTAACTTAATTCACCACAGTGGGATATTCTGCGCCGTTGTGATTTCACAGTAGGAGCTACTGACGGGATGTGCCTTGTTACCTGCAGTGGCTTGGCAGTTAAGCCTTCGTTACTGCTGTTCAGTTTAGGATTTTGGTACAAGTGAGGTTTTTCAGGCAACAACCTGTATGTTTTGTGCCTATCAACTTTACACTGATTTTTGCCCCAACTTACACCCTAAATTTCCTGTGTGTAAAATGAAATATACCCTAGTTCAAGGAATAAGGAAAACTGAAATTAATGAATAAACCATCTGAAGATTTTACATAAGAAATTCTCTAACCTGATTTGTTTGTTCATCCATATCTTCCTCAGGCTTTAGAAAGTTCTAGAAAGAAATGAAGATAATGAAGATATGGTCTCTATAGTCCACAGGAAACTTAGTCTAAGTAGGAATGATGGAGAAGAAAATACAATAGATTGTGGCAAGTGTTGTGAAAAATCATTTTTCCTCACAACAGCACAGCTGAAGTTCCCTGAACCTAAGACGTTCTTGATGATTGATTTGCCTCATTTTGTCCTCTTCTCCTTCAGTTTGAGATTGTTTGTGTGTGCTCCAAATCCTGCATTATGCTTAGGTGTATTTTTGTGTCTATTTACAATACAGGTGCTGTGTACACATTGACAATAATTGAGGAAAGAGGAAAAATTCAGCCAGTAGCTTCTGTGTGTGGTAATAAACTGAACGCCATTTTTCATAAAGACCTTTTGGCTTTATGCAGCCACAGTTTTATAAGGGAGAGCAAGAGTATGACCCAGAACAAGTACTTCTCAAGTCTAAATTTATGGTTTAACAGTGCCTGACATAAGACACAGAGAGGAAGGAGTACCATTAACATGTCAGTTTACTTGGATAATAAGTAAATTAGGGATTTTCAACTGGAAGGTAGCAGTATGCTTTCATACCCTTTATGTACAAAGGGGTATCTTCTGCCTTGTCAATTCATAATTAGAGCAGCAGTGAGTCCTTTAGATTCAGATATAGGTACACAGTAACTAAATTTCTACACGTTTATGTGTTTAACACGTAGCTAAATGACAAAAGGTATATATTTTAAAGAATTAATAGAGGTTATGTTGGACCATTGATAGTTGGTAACTTATATATGATCCTGTAGATTACAAAGCATATGGAAACTTGCCTGATTATGGTTGCAACGTATTTGTGCACTGTTGAACTCATTCGTGTTAGATCCTGATATCCACGCTTGTTAAGATGATGATGGTGATGAGAGCCAGCGTTTACTGAGTAGATGCTACAGGTCAGACACTGCTCTCAGTGCTTCACGTGTCTTAACTCATTTGGTCCTAACAATCCTGTGAGGAAGGGTTTATTGTGATCCACCTTTTACAGATGAGAAACGTTCAGTAGCTTACCCAAGGGCGAGCGGCTTGAGGGGGCAGAGCTGGATATGAACTCCAGGAAACCAGCCGCAGAGCCCCCTCTCCAACCCGGATCTGAGGCACAAACTCCTGGAGTGACGCCCCCTACCCTCTACCGCCGTGGGCCCCCGGGCGTGGTCCCGTCTGTGCCCACCTCATGCACGTGCCGGAGGTATCCTTGGGCATCAGTTGGTTGTCTTTTCTCCGCCCGCCTGTCCCCCACACTCTGCAAGTCACAGCCGCTTGCAGGCTCCAGGAGCAGAAACTTGGGGCCGGCACTCCCACCCTGCCTGGGGGCGGAGAGGGGGGCTGGATCGGATGCAGAGGCTGGAAGGAGGGGGAGGCAGTGAGCAGTTTCTCTGGCGTCTGGGATCTGGGCCCTGAGAGGGGAGAGGCTGAACTGGGAAAGGAGAAGGCAGAGGGGAAAGGAGAAGGCAGAGGGGAAAGGAGAGGGCAGAGGGGAAAGGAGAAGGCAGAGGAGAGGGCAGTCTTAGCAGGAAGTTGACGGGCGGACTGCAGTGGGCTCACTAACATCAGCCCCTCCGCTCAGAGCTGCACTGCTCTCCACAGCTGACCCCAAACTACTAAACACACGGGGGCCTTGGGAAAGGGCCATGAGAAGGTGCTTCTGTTGCCCACCCCCCCCTGCTCACCAGCCCCCAGCCTTCCTTACTGGTCCCATAATGCCTAAAATTCCAAACACAGTTTCTCCCACACAAGCAGAAGACCTGAGCCATGTAAAATCAGCATGAAGGACCTGTCAGAACCTTTTGTTTGGGTAGAGTGGCAAGATTTAGGTGACATTGAGATGTCAGATGACGGACACCAGGAGATTTTAGTGGGTCTCTCTTGGGTGGTAATCTCGTATTTCCTGATGGCAAATTTTCTCCTAAGAGCTGGATGCTAATTAGGACGCATAGTTAAGTAAACTTGACTGCTTTTAATTATGACCTAGCTAGGAGCACGGGGATTTGTTTTGTTGTTATCCTACCGCAGTACCTGTCAGTCTGTAAGATCAATTGAAATATGAATTTTTTTAATGGACCGTTTTCATTTTAAATGTAACGCCTCGCCTGTTTCATAGCATTGGTGGTGGCTGTGTTTTACCTTAGCAAGGTAATCAGTCTGTCCTACCGAGCTGTCATCAGTGGGCTTAAAAGCTGCGGGGGCGCGTTGGTCCCCAGGGGCGGGGGTGCTAACGTGGAACGGGTGCCGGGCGCGGCGTCAGGACACCTCGGTTTCCGTTCAGATTGTCCGAGCTTTGCTGTGCACCGTTGGGTAAGGCACTTCTCTGAGACCTCAGCTTACTCATCTGTAAAATGGGCCATACCAATTTTATAGGACTATGGTGAGGATGAAAAGGTGAACGCTGGTGAGCAGGCGAAATGGAGCCCCTTGACGTGCCGCGCCCTCGGCCTCTGCCCCGCGCACGCGCAGTCGAGCCCACCGTGCCGCGGGCGGAGCTGCAGCTTTTGGTGTCCAGTATCATCGCGACCCGCTGCGCGCTCTCCTTGCCAACCCTCTATGTTTTCTTATTGAGTGTTCATTACTCCAACCCTTTGGCATATTTTATAGTTCTCAATATCCCTTCCTTCTAAAACTTGATTTTGTCTTTAGTTATATAGAAAAAAGTAAAGCTATAGAAGAAATTGCATTTACAACATTGATATCAGTTCTGTAAGGAAAAAGGCATAGAAAAAGACTGGAATGAAGTAAGCCAGGGGGGTTTGTTCCTCGGCCAACATGTGTTATATTCTGTTTCCAAAATAACGGAGGGAAAAAAAACCCAGAAAAGCTGCAGGTTGTGGCGCGCCCACCCCCTCCCATCCCCGACGCGTTCCCAGCCCAGACCCGGGAGGCCTCCCTCCTCTCCAGCCGACAGGACTGCAGCGCTGCTCACCGCACGCTCTCTCCATGTCTCAGCACATCATCTTTTCTCCCATATGCAGCCTTTCATTCCTTTATAGTCCATTTTCCTCGGAAGGTAAATATGCTGACGACCCCTTCCATCTTAGCAAACAAACAAAACACCCAATCCCCAAGTCCACCTCTAACCCTCCATCCAAACCCCTCCTTCCTTTTGCAGCCAAAGTTCCGGGAAGAGCAGCCGGGGCTCCCGGGCTCCCGCCCTGGCGACTCATCACTCGGCGGCCGCCTGGCCTCTGCCTTCCCCATGGCTGTCTCCTCTCGGCCTCATCTCCCCGGCGCCTCCCAGCCCTCGACTCTCTTGTCTGTTTCTCTGTGAAACTGTCTTTGGCTGAGGCTTGGCGCGGTCGTCCTACCTGGCCCACTGCGTCCTGTGTCTGCTTATGGGTCCTCCCTTCCCTCCACTGTGACAGACAGGCACCTCCGGGACCAAGTAAGGAAATCCAGTGAGAGGGTCTCAGAAGCTCCCCCAAGACCATTCGGCTAGAAAAGATGGAATGAGCACTTGAACTCCAGTCTTTGAGTCCAAAGCCCACGCTTTCCCATGTCATACACTATTTCCCAAATTTCCTCTTGCCTCAGTGGCTGCTCCTTTTCTCTTTTTTTCCTGTGGGCTTTTCTTTGTAGGACACCCTTGGCTTTGATTACATCTCCCCTCCCCTCCCTCTCCCCTCCCCTCCCTCTCTCCTCCCCTCCCCCTCCCTCTCCCTCCCCCTCCCTCTCCCCCCTCCTCTCCCCTCTCCCCCACGCCCCCAATCCAGTTGACTGCTCTTGGTGTAGATCCTTGCTATGGCTCATTTGAACTTTGTCTGACTCTAGTTTTTGGCCCCATCTAAGCTGCCTTCCTTATCACTGTCAGAAATGATCCATGTGGTGCACAACTCCCAGCATGGCAGACCCCGGCTCAGAGTTCCTCAGTGCCTCCCATCACCCATTCCTGGGACCTCATGTGGTCTCACTCTTCCTTAGCTATCTGCCCCATGTCCCAGCACTTCCCAGTAGCCTGTGTTCCACACTGCCCATATTTTGCACTGCTCTGAAACCCCAAAGCTGTTCGCTCTTTGCTGGTCCCTGGGCACGTTCTGTTTCATTTTTCAGATCTCAAAGATTCTGACTACTTCTATCAAGTGTCAGGTCAAATACTGCCACTTCTGTGAAGCCCTCCCTGATTTCTCCAGGGAAGAAGCAGGGGCTGCTTTTCCTGTAGCCTTCCTGTCCTTTGTATAATTGTTTCATTGTACTCTGTTGACTTGTCTTTTGTCTCTCTTTTAGATTGTAAGGTTCTGGAGGTAGGCACCATGATGATTATTCTTTAACTGACGAATATTTTTTAACATAGAGAAATGAATTAAAATATGGTAGAGATAATGAATAATTACAAAGAGAACACTTGTGTAATATTACCTAGGTCACAGAATGGAATATTTTTAGGACCAGGGGAGCCCCCTTGATCCTTCCTGACCTGCCCCCGCCCCTAACTTTGTTTTTGTGGCATTTATTTCCTGGATTTTCTTCACGCATGCCCCACCTGTGCGTGCATTCTTAATCAGTATAGTTTGACCTGTTCTTGATCTTTATACAAATGCTGTCTTGCCTTGTGTATTTGATTGCATTTGGTTTCTCTCATTCAACATTGTATTTGTGTGATTCACCCACATAGTTGTGTGTAGCTGTAGTTCTTTAATTTTATCGCTGTATAGCTGTACTTCATCATAGCGATTACTACATCAGTGTATCTGTTAACGGATGTTTGGTTTATTTCCAGTTTGGGAGTATTAGAATGCTTTCAATATCTCGTACTTCTTTTATGTGCCCATGTGCAAGAGTTTCTTCAGGGTGTAGCTCCAGGAATGGAGTCGCCAGGTCCCAGGGCGTGTATGTCTTCACCTCCACCACATAACCCAAACTGTTTTCAAAGTAGGTGTGGTACTTTAGACCCCACCGGTGGTGTTGCACGTTCCCATTGCTCTGCATCCTTGCCAACATGGGGTTCCGTCAGACTTTTCCATTTTTACTGATGTGAATGGGTGTAGAGTCATTCTGGTTTTAATTGGTATTTTTCTCTTGGCAACGATGTTTGGCACCCTTCCATTTGGGCATCCATCCGGGTTTCTTCTTCAGTGAACTACCTACCCTGGGCTTGGCTCATTTTTTGGACAGGTTGTTTGGTTGTTTGGACAGGTACGTTATTGCTTCACAAAGTTCTTCATGTATTCTGGATATAAGTCCTTTGTTGATCGTTTGTGTTGCAAAGAGTATCATACTATAAAATCACCCGTGTTGCAGCCTTACCGATTATAGTTATTTTTGCTTCTTTACCTTAGTGCTGATAAGTAAGTAGAAACAGAACAGCTAGAAAAGACAAATAAGTGCATATACAACCTCAAATTAATCCTGTCCTTCCCTTCTTCTCCCCAGGTGTTATTATTGTCCCCAGTGCCGGTGTCGGTATTGTCCTGGGAGGCTATATTATAAAAAAATTGAAACTTGGTGCGAGAGAATCTGCAAAGCTAGCAATGATCTGCAGTGGTGTGTCTTTGCTGTGTTTTTCAACCCTCTTTATTGTTGGATGTGAAAGTATTAATCTAGGGGGCATAAACATCCCTTATACAACAGGGTAAGTACACTTGAAGAGCCATTTCATGTTGTCGTAATTTAAGGGCAAAGCCCTGTAGTGTTCGTGTACCACTCGTCAGGCTTGCTTCCCTCGCCCCCAGACCCTCCTCCCAGCAGAGCATGTGCTCTTGGCACGCAGCAGCCGTGGTCTTCCCCTATTCTGTGCCCCTTTTGACTTTGACAGCCCGGCTTCCGTAGCATCTGATTAGAGCAGATGAGGAAATCCTTGTTGAATTAATAAAAACGGCTGTTTTTAATGTGTTGTGTAGCTAACGCAGTCGCATTGTCTAAAAACATAAAATTCAATGACAATTCCAGGTACCATCTTGCTCTTACTCAAGTCTTTACCCACTACTCCCTCCACCCCTCCAACCAAAGGCAGACCAGGTAACCACTTTATTCATTTCTTGTTTATCCTCCTGGAGCTTCTTTATGCAAAATATTATGAATATGTATTTTTAATTTTCTCTGGTTTACACCCAAAAGGTAACATTCTATACATCCTTTTTTTTTTTTTTTTTGAGGTACCAAGGGCCAGGGACCCTCATATGGGGGACACCAGTGCTCAACTGTTGAGCTGCATTGGCTTCCCTGCATTGGTTTTATTGTTTGTTTTGCTTGTTGTTTGTTTTTGTTTTTTTGGAGGCACCGGGAACCAAACCCGGGACCTCCCATGTGGGAAGTGGGTGCTCAACTGCTTGAGCCATGTCTGTTCCCCTGTACATACTTTTAAAAATGGAACAATGTAGTTTGGGAATCTTTCTATATCAGTAATAATAAGGAGAGTACCTCACCCTTCTATTGACTCGACAGCATGCTAGGCATTCATCTAAGTGCTTTACGTTTATTAACTCATTAATCCTGGTGGCAAACCTCTATAGCATAAAGGTGCTATAATTATTTTAATTTTACAGATGGTAGAACTGAGGTTCAGATCACATGTAGCCAATGGTGTGAGGATAAATGTTTAGCAAATGACTCTCCTAGGAGAAAAAGGCCCCCATTGGTAGCATTTACCAATTTCTGTGACATAACTATTTCCCGACTTGACTGGTTTCAAACCATCAACTTGACAGTGAGCGCTGAGTGGGAAGATGCTCAGATGCTCCATGTTATCTAGAATATCCATCACAGAGATATAAATAACCTAATCAAGAGCTTAGATAATAGTAAAAATTTAGTAAAATCATCAGCAGGTGATGATGAATTTTGAGCATTGTCTTTGTTTTTATATATTTTATTTAACTGTGAGTTTATATGATTTAATTTTTAATAATGACCATGTTAAATAAGCAGTTGGCACAAGCCCTGAAAATTGAACAGTCGGATCTCATGATCCAGTAGGGCTGCCTCCAGCACAGGGCTGGACGTAACCCCAAGGCATCTGGCAGTACTTTTGAACCACTGTATAACCTTCTGTTTTATTCCATTTTGTAATTTAATCAGTCTCTCATTGACAGACAGTTGGGTTGTTTTCAATCTTTGTTATCAAAAACAATGCTGCAGTAAATAACCTCATGAATATATCATTTCCCTCATGTGCTGAGTATTTGTACAATGAAATCCCAGAAATGGCATTACACTAAATATTGTCAAATTTCATCCACAGGGGTTGAACCAATTTTTACCTCCACTAGCCTACTTTTTATTTATTTTGCTTGCTTGGTTGTGTTAGAAGCTACCTTCAAATTGGTGGTGATCTTCCCTCCCCTTCGTACCAGAGAGTGCAAATTTTAAAAACTCGGTGGTTGCTCTCGGTGGGATAGGGCTTGTTGCCTGGTGGAACTCACTCTGGGTGATTGGAGTAGGCGGCTGGCATTTCACTGGGGTCGCCAGTATCTGAACCTGAGGTCTCATCTCCCGGTGCTTCAGTTCCTCAAGAGAAGAGTGCCCCCCTCTCTTGGCTGGGGCAGTGTTGGGTGGATTACAGATTTGTAGGTTAGGGGCTGGGATTCTAGGGGGGGTTGGGGAGATGGGCCCAAGTCCTCACTGTTTCATTTGGAAACTTTCACCTAATTTCCTTGTTGTCATAAAGGCCTCCTCAATGTGGTATATTCGTAAGTCCAGAGACTTTGGTTCACTTTCTCCAGATTGAGCAGATTGAGCCTTCTGATTGAGCAGAATGGGGATGGGAACCTGCTTAAAGTCCTCACTTGCATCACAACTTTCTTGCGTTGTTTTTCTTTGATCACTAAAGGCCTTCTCTTTGTTTTCCCCTTCACTGCTTGCCTTTATCTTGCTCGTATGTTTGTTTTATGTTTATATATATAATTTTAGTTCTCAGCCATACTTTGTTTTATCGAATCCTCATTTTTCTTGGAACCCTCTGTCCTCCTGCTTCAATCTGGACTGGTTGCTCAGCATAACTGATATCCTGGGACTTCCTTTCATAGATCTCTTCAATTGCACCTACTAGTTTTTTTGTGTTCTTTTTGTAAGACTTTATTTATTTTTATTTATTTCTCTTCCCTTCCCCATTGTCTGCTCTCTGTGTCCATTTGCTGTGTGTTCTTCTGTGTCTGCTTGCATTCTTGTCAGTGGTACCAGGAATCTGTGTCTCTTTGTTGTGTCATCTTGCTGCATCAGCTCTCTGTGTGTGCGGCGCCACTCCTGAATGGGCTGTGCATTTTTCGCACGGGGCAGCTCTCCTTGCAGGGCGCACTCCTTGTGTGGGGGGCTCCCCTATGCGGGGGACACCCCTGCGTGCACCCACTAGTTTTTATTTGTGTGTTTAACTCCTCATTTGGCCATAGAAAATTCTCAAATAACTCCCTAGGAAAGAATACATGGGAAGAAACACTGTTTGAGCCTGTGATTGTATTCAAGTATCTTTATTCTTCTCTCACATATAAGTGATAGTTTGATTGGGTATAGAATTCTTGTTTTAAAAAAAAGTTTTCCTGCGAACTTTGAAACCATTGCTTTGTTTGCCATCTAGCATCTAATATTATTGATAAGAAATTTAATTCTAGCCCTAGTTCTCATTTCTTTCTGGAGAACTTTATTTGGGAGATTTAAAGATGATCAGAAATTTCATAAGGAAATACCATGAAGGCTTTTGCCCTCACATCTGATCTGGGCTGGATCCTTCTTATAACTCCAGTTCTCAGAGAGGCCTTTCCTCATTGCTCAGTCTAAGGGATTCCACTCTTCCATTCATTCTTTGTCACATTCCTCCTCCTTAGTTTCCTCATAGCACTTAACACAATGTGAAATTATCTTGCCTAATTATTTGCTTTGTTTATTGTCTTCTGTCTCTAAAATATGAGTTCCTCAAGAACAGCTATTTACATAGTAGTTTCATCCCAACCATCTAAGACAATGCATGGTAGGTGGTGAATGAATAAATGATTGAATGCATGCCACAGCACAGGACTTTGTTCTTTCACTGTGCCAGTCACTCTCTGAGCGCTCTTAATCTAACACAGGTGTCTCCTTTATCTCAGGACCATTCTGTTCCACTGTCGCTTTAGTCAGTCTTTCCTTCATTGTCGTGGTTCCCTCCATGACTCCAGTTAATCAGATATTGGACCTTACCAACTGGTTGCCTATGTATTTTATGTATTCTCTAGTATTTCCTAAGTGTTTGTTTTTTCAAACCTTATTTTCTATTCCTTATATAAATTTTTAAGCTTTTATAATTTTTGGTTATATTCTGAGTGTTCCCTTTTATAGCATTGTGATGTCTTGGGAGGTAATATCTGTTTTACTCTCTGCCTAAATATTTAGATTTTCTTTACTTTGTTTCTGTGCCTTAGAATTTATCTTTTTGGTCTTAGGGGTCATTTTTTCTGTTGGTTTATTCTGAGCTTTGATTTTTGTATTTCTAGTTCTGTTCATTTGCTGAGATCCCATGGTCTCTTCCAGACCAAGTAGCTAGTTGGGATGGTTTGTTTATTTTTTTTATTTTTTATTTTTTACTTGCCATTTTATCCTTTTATTCAAGGTCAAAAGCAGTTTTTAACACAGTTTTTAATACATGTAGGCTGAGATATTCTCCTGACCTGAGTTGACCCTTTAATTCAAGGTCTCTTTCTACTTGCATCACCAGTTAGTGATTGGTAGTAATCCCTTGGTGCCAGGGAGGCACATCCCAGGAGTCAGGTCCCATGCTGGGGGTAAAGTAATGCATTTACATGCTGAGTTTGGCTTAGAGAGTGACCACGTTTGAGCAACGTGGAGGCTCTCAGGAGATAACTCTTAGGCACCCTGCAGCTCTAGGCCTAGTTCATATTTCTTTTTTTTCAAATTCTACTCAATTTATTCATTTAAAAAAAAATATTACATTCAAAAATTATGAGGTCCCCATTCACCCCCTGGTTTGTTTATTGTTGGGGTCAGCAAGGCTGGGGCTGGATAGAGCTTTCTCCTCAGTGGGACTCTGGCTTGGAGCTCTGACGTCATGCGGTGTGGGGCCACTTACTCCCGGTGGAGGGTACTGTGTAGGGTCGGCAGGGAGCGTGTGGACACTGTCAGGAGCCAATCGGAAAATGGAACCACTAAAAGCATTACGGGAATAAGCGTTTAATATGAGGGCTAGAGAAAGAGCTCATTGTGGGAAGAAATATGTGGAAAGAGCGAGGGGAAATAAGATGTGGAAGGAGGAAGTCAGAGAATCATGGAAATAGTCACCAACCTTATCTGCCCAAAGCCTGACAGGGGCCATGTTGTGTTGGGCTGCAGCACAAAGGGGGACCTGGTGGCGAGGTCTGTGGACGTGGCCGTCACTGCGAGGACACTGCCTCTGGGGTGGACTTGGGCATTGCTGTTGGTCAGCAGTGAGCTAGGCAGAGAGAAGCAGTGTCAGGTCAAGCTAGCTTCCACTGGGCACCTCTGGACCCAACTGTAATTGTATCCCAGGACCTCCCGAGGGCTTACTTTGATGTCTCGCCCACCTTCCACGTGTTGCCTGACTTCTTCTCTTGAACTAAGTAGCCTGACACCAAACGCAGAAGGGGATTTGGGACCTACAGCCCCCAGCCTCAGCTGGCAGCCGTGGTGCAGGGTTGGCAGCACTGACTGTTAGGTTATGTGCCCAAACCCCAAAGACCAGCACGAGGGGGCTGGTTCTGAGTTGTCAACATTTTAGCATTTTAAATGTCTTCCAGTTTCTCTAGAGAAGTGGTTTTTGATGGCTTTCTGGGCCCTGGGATTGGGATGGGGTGGGTGGATAGATGGGATTGGAAGGGGCCATGGATACAGTTTTGTCTCCCATGGGTCTCCAGGGAGTCCCTTTGCTTTCTAGTCCGCACCTCACTTTTGTCCAGTCACACGTGCTGGCTTTGAACTTGGAGCTTTCGGAGGTTCCCGGGGGCAGGCCGGCTCCTCTCACTCCCAGCAGCATTCTGTCCCCTCTCATAACCCAGGCCGATCTACTCGCCGTTTTCATAAAAGTCGGTGTCGCTCTTGCCATTTCTCTTCGCTGTGATGGCTTTGCTCCTTTTACTTCTCTGTTTTTATTTTAAGTGTGTTTTCGGAAAGGATGGAAGGCAGGCACGATGTCTTTCTGCTTCTAAACGCCAAGTCCCGTCAAGACTTTTAAAGGCCTTGCGTGGCACCCTGTCTGTCCTGCCCCCCCTGCACCCCCTGCTTCTGGCCTTCCCAGCACTACTGGGAAGAATTACATAATTGTGCTGATTGGCTCCATTACAAATTTATGAGTTCCAATCTTAGCTGGCCCTCGTCTTTGCTGAGCAATCCATTTGCTTAGCCCTTGTCAGCTTCCTTCCCCATTCCCCAGGATGGTAGTTCCATTTCTTACCCCTTTCTTCATGCCCTTTGTCTTATCCTTGTCTTAGTTTTCTTCGCAGACAACCTGGCTTTTCATGTTAGTGAGAAAACAGCGGAACCAAAAGTGAACGCTCCGAACTTCTCACAAACTCCCTTGTCAAGGATAGTATCATTTTCTAGCTGTGTGAACTTCCCAAATATTTACCTACTATAATGGGGCTTGATTTCTTCCTATGTAAAATTGGTGATATTGTCAATCTCACCTGGTGAAAAGCATAACTAAAGTAAAACAATTGTAGTTGAAAAAAGTGAAATAATACAGAAGGGTAAAAATGAAAAGTAAATGTCTCCTTCCTGCATCCTCAGCCTCCCGTTTAAAACATCCAAGTGTTTTAAACAAATGTGTCGTTTTGATGATGAGGGTTCTATGAGAGGAAGCCTGTGAGCCTTTCTAGCACAGAACTGAGTGCTTCGTATGTGCTGATACAGGCTAGTTCCTTGTCTTTACTCCCTTCCCTTCTAGAGGATGCAGTGTGACTCCCATTTCTTCTTTAAAGGATGGCCAAATGCCTGGCATTGACCTCTGTGCAGGGATGTGACTCATCTAGTGATGCTGCATCTAGGAAGAACTTGATGTCAATACGCATCTACGTATCTAAATCCATGATTTATGATGCACCTCTTCTCGTCTAATTGTCTTCAACAAAGAAAAAGCAACTTGGTTAGATGTGCTGGAAGCTGTTGCAAGGTCCCAGTCATTTTAGTATTTGCAGTCAGACTTCAACACAATTTGTAAATTAGCAAAAGAGAAACTCAGTTTCCATGGAGAATTTCCCTGGCTCCCTAAGTATTTCTAGAAAGATAGTCTTGAGAGTGAAGTAATGTAATCGCTTCCTGTGACACAGCCCCCCAGGTGTACTGCTTATCGAGTCGTGGTTACCTTTGGATGAATGAAAATGGGACCCTTTCTCTGAACAGGGCATGGGCTGCATTTCAGCCTAACTTTGCACTCTTGGCTGAGTGATTTTGTACAGTGCACAACCTGCTCAACAGCATGTGGTGGGCCTGCCTAGGTAAAACTCTTACCTGTTTGGCATGACTTTGAGATTTGTCTATGGGATTTTTTTCTCGTTTAAAGTCAATAAAGAGGAAGGTAAAGGGAATGGTAGTGAAGAGAGGAGACTTGGTTAAACTCCTGACTGTCTCAGGTATAAGGATCGTCCTTATGTACGTCTTTTTAATCTTACATTTCTGTCATAGGTGCTATTATCCCCATGTTTCAGCTAAACAAAAAAGGCTTAGAGATGAAGAGAGCTGCCCTCAGCTATCAGTTAATAAGGAGTGTCACCCAAGATTATCCAGTTCCATAGTTTGTGTTCTGAACACCACCTCCTTACTAAGAGGGTGATGGAGGATAGATCTGCTGCTTTCTGTACTGTACTGTTTTCTAGTATTCAATAGTAGTGAGTTACAGGCATTAAACTAAGTGCTTGGCACACCTACTACATTTGCCCTGCAGCTCTTGAAAGCCCGGCTGGATTGTCACCCTGGCCTTGAAGCATTACTAGCTGTGTGACTACAGGCAAATTATTTAACCTTTCTGTGCTTGGTTTCCACATCTTGAAGATAAGGGTACTGGGAAGTGCATGTGGCTCAAGCAGTTGGGCTCCTGTCTACCATATGGGAGGTCCAGGGTTTGATGGCCAGGGCCTCCTGGTAAAAGGCAACCTGGCCCGTGTGGTGAGCTGGCCCACGCAGAGTGCTGCCCTGCGCAGGAGAGCTGATGCAGCAAGAGGACGCAACAAAAAGAGACACAGGAGAGACAATAAGAGATGCAGCAGATCAGGGAGCTGAGGTGGTGCAAGAGAATGATCACCTCTCTCCCACTCCGGAAGGTCCCAGGATCGGTTCACCAAGCTGCCTAATGAGAATACAAGCAGACACAGAAGAACACACAGTGAATGGACACAGAGAGCAGACGATGGAGGGAGGGGGAGAAATAAATAAATACATCTTTAAAAAAATTAAAAATAAGGGTACCAATAGTATCTACCTTCTAAAATTGATGTGTGGATTAAATGAGGTACTTGGCAAATTCCTAAACCTCTCTGTGCTTCAAATCCTCATTAAGATGGGCTTAATAATAGTATCTATCTCTTAGGATTATAGAGAGGATAAAATGGGCTAAAACACAGAAATAGTTAGCAAGTGATAAATAAATAATGGTATTTTTTTGGTTTAAACAGGAGAAAGAAGTTCAGAAAGGTTGAGAAGCTTTCTTGAGGTTATACAGCTTAAAAATGGCAGAGCTAGGATTTGGGCTCAGATGCCTCTGATTCTGAATGCAATGCTTTTCATTATTGAACTATCCTAAAAGAAGGGAAAGACCGTCACAAAGAAGAAAACACAATGTATACGCCAGCTCCATTCATCGAAGCCGGCAAGGGGCTCCGGGTTCACGGCGTGGTCTGTCCTTCCGGCTGTGTGTGACTGGCCCTCCTTGGGTTGGCACTGCACCTGTGTGGCAGCTCAGGGCTGGAGGGGGTGAGGATGGTCCCGGAGGAATAACCTCTCCCCGGAGCCACGATGGAGTTGCTGTCTTTTTGTAGAGTGAACTTATGCATTATTAGTGGTGCCTGTAGAAAACTCCGATGTGAGAATCTGATGATTTTTCTTTGCAAAAGATCCTAGGAACTCTGGCCCATTTCCAACTCAAGTAATTATGGTTTTAGCACCTGAACTTTTCCTTTAGGGAACGTTTTGCTTCCCCACTGCATCTATTGAACTGTATTTTGCACAGGTGGGGCCTAATCATCTTGCAGCCAAAAGAGCTGAGATTTAGCACAAAACTGTACAGTGTAGGCAATACTTTATATAAATGCATTGGGTAATGTGAGTTATTGTGCTTTGTTCTCCCACTTTTTCAAATAACTTTTAAAAATGGGGTTAAATCTGATGTCTGTGTGCAGAATTTTTAGCCAGCACAAAGTTGTGATAAATCATTGAATAATTCGAGCTTTATCATCTTTCATTTATCAAATGTCATCCTTTTGAACTTAAAGTGGAATCTGTTATATCATCTTCTGGTTTAGTGACTTGAGGAACTGGGCCAGAACTTTTCCAGGGATGATTTCTTGAGCTCCGGGGTGACAGGGAAGTGTTCTTAGCATGGACGGGAGGAGTCCCCAGGCCCGCCCAGCGCAGAGATCTTCTCAGACCAGTCTCGCCCTGTGATTTTCCCCTCAGGCTGCTTCTCTCAAGATTGTTTTATTCTCCTGTAGAATGAAGACTATAGAATTTAAATAAATATAGTCTGTTAATTCAGACTGTCTTCCCTTCAGTGCACCTCATTGTCCTTGTCACCATGCCTATGTTGCCATCTTGCACCATGATGTGTCTAGATGGTATTCTGGCGGAAACTCTCCTGGTGAGTCGTGTTTCTGGACTGGTCGTACTTGAACTCTCTAAGGGAACCATTCATCTCCTCACCTGTGCTCATGGACAGTTCAACCTCCGGAGGGCACCCCCCCCCCCGGCCCCACTGTGTAATTTTTTGGGCACCATTCAAAAAAAATTTTTTTTAAATTTATTATAGATATTACTTATTTTAAAGGGAGTTCCCCAAACTAGAAGAACAAAAGTTTGCTTAAAGGATTTTAGATGTACATGCTTTCGTATTCTAGCTATTTTTATTAGTAGGTTTAGAGTTGATTTCTATTTTTGGTTGTATTTGGAGACAAAAGCAAAATTTGTTTTTATTTTAGGAGTATTGAGAGGATATGAAATATAAGCAAGTTTTCTCTCCCCTGAGTTTTATATTTTGTAAATGAAATATAAACAAATCAACAGGAAGTCTATAAGGGAGTATACAATTTCTGTTCAAACATATTAAGCTTTTTATTTCATAAACACCTATGACTATTATCAACTTACAACTGAGTTTATCAGTTTGTAAATTCATATTAACATAGTTAATAGAAAAATGGTTTATCATGTAATATGACTAGGAAATAAAATAGAATTTAAAACAGAATGTAATCTTGAGAACAGTGTTATTTATGTTAATCTGTAAACACAGTGAAAAATGGAAGGAAATATGCTAAAATCAGAATATTGGGTAAGCCTGGGTGACAGCGTTACATGTGATTTTAGTTTTATTTTCAGTCCTTTTTTGTTTTCCAAATTTTCTACAATGGATAGGTATTAATATTACTTTGATAATAAAGGAATTCAGAACAATCTGTATGAGGAACACAGGTATTTTAATAAAATGATTCTATATATGTGGTGGTTTATATAAGTTGTAGGTTATTATATGTAAACTTCAAGTTATACCTGGCTTGAATTTGTTGGCCCCAAAACTAAAGGGAGCTATAACAGTAACGTTATAACTTAAATAATAGTCATAACTTTCATATATCTAGTCCTTTAGTAAATCTTTGCTGTTCTGTATATTATCATATGTTCCCTTTAACTGGTTATTCTTGCTTTCCTGTCTATAGGCAGGAGAGGTATTAACAACCGTATCGTATGTGCCAGAAGACTCAAGTTCAGAGAGATTAAATGATTTGGCCCAAGGTCATATAGCTACTAAGTGTAAGTGGTTGCCTGAAACTAGATCCCAATCTAGTTCTTTTCCCACCATTCTTGTATAAGTAAATTAGAAAACTACTACTTTTTTTTTTTTTTTTTTTTTTTAGAGAGAGAGGTTGTAAGTTTACATTCCTGTATAACATACAGGATTCCCATACACCACCCCTCCACCAACACGCTGTACAGGTGTGGAATATTTATTACAATTGATGATTTTTTTTTTTTTAAGATTTATTTTTTATTTATTTCTCTCCTCTTCCCCCCCTCCCCCACCCAGTTGTCCGCTCTCAGTGTCCATTCGCTGTGTGTTCTTCTGTGACCGCTTCTGTCCTTATCAGCAGCACCGGGAATCTGTGTTTCTTTTTGTTGCATCATCTTGCTGTGTCAGCTCTCCGTGTGTGCAGCGCCATTCCTGGGCAGGCTGCACTTTCTTTTGCGCTGGGTGGCTCTCCTTATGGGGCGCACTCCTTGCGCATGGGGCTCCCCTACACGGGGGACACCCCTGCGTGGCACGGCACTGCTCGTGGGCCAGCTTCACATGGGTCAGGAGGCCCTCAGTTTGAACCACGGACCTCCCATGTGGTAGACGGAAGCTCTGTCAGTTGAGCCAAATCTGCTTCCTGATGATAGTACTTTTTTGTCGTACTGTGTTTGTTTTTTTTAACAGGACTTACCTTTGTTACAGTTGATGAAAGATTGTTAAAATAGTTCTGTCATCCATTATTTACATTAGGTATATTTTTCCACCCTATTATTAGTGCCTTGTCTTAGTATTGAACATTTGTTGTAATCCATGAAAGAACATTCTTATACTTGTTATATTAGTGACCCCCATTTACAGTAGGGTTTCCTGTGTTTTACACTCCCATGTTTCATCTCTTAATTTTTATTCTAGTAGTATATACATCCTAAAGTTTCCTCTTTTAACCACGTTCACCTATACATTTCAGTGCTGTTGATTACACGGTACCATCTCCACCATCCATTTCCAAACCTCAATTCCAGACATCATGGGGGCCTGTTCCCCTCTTCTTGCTTGGGATTGTTTTGCTTTTATCCATGAATACTTCTGCCGCGTGGAGATAAAGAGCGCACACCAACATTTCATGTGCTGGGCACAGTGCTGGAGAGTGGTTATACATTTGTCCATCTAATCCTCCCCACGCCTGGTGATAAGGACATTATAACCCCCGTTTTACAAATGTGAAATCTAAGGTTTGCAATACTTGTGAACCTTAGATATAGAATTGAACCCAGCTCTTTCTGATTTTAATGCTCAGGGGCTCTGAAAGCTGAATGCCAGAAAAAGCTGCATTAGAGCTTTCCCAGGAAGGAGAAGGAGCTAGGATGCGCAGCACGGAAGTCTTGTGCTAGACAATGCAAAACCACACGCAGTTTACCCAGAGCTGCCCTACTGGTGTCAGGGTTAATTGCATACGTTATTGGAGCACAGGTATACCTGAATTGAAATCCAGCTCTGAATCCTAAACTAGCTGAGTGACCTTCAGCAATATCTATCCTCTCCAAACCTCACTTTCCTCATTTGCAAAATGGTATGCAGTGATAGTGATAGTTCTCATGAGTAATGAGTGAAAGAGCTTAAGTGGTGACCTCAGTGCATAATTCTTGCAGTAAAAATAAGACTTGTTAATTGTTAACTTTAATAATGATGATTTATGATGATGATGATAATTATAAATGTGAAGCTGTGTAGCTATGTCTAGCTAAGGAAGGATTTTAATTTGAAGCCAGTAATTTAAGTAGAATTGAAAAGAAATATTCTTTTTTTTTTTTAAGATTTATTTATTTCTCCCCACCTTCTCATTGTTTGAGCTTACTCTCTGTCTGTTGTGTGCTTATTTGTTGTGTGCCAAAACTGGGACTTCCCATGTGGGAGGAAGACACCTAATCGCTTGAGGTATCTTAGCTCCCTGCTTTGTTGTGCCTCTCATTATGTTTTCCTGCTCGTGTCTCTTGTTGCATCATCTTGTTGCGTCAGCTCATCATGGCAGCCCATTGCATTATTTTGCTGCCTTGTTTATCTTCTTTAGGAGGCACTGGGAACCGAACCTGGAACCTCCCATGTGGTAGGTGGGAGCTCAGTTGCTTAAGCCACATCCACTTGCCAGAAATATTCTAATTGAAATCTTGAAGAGTGCAATTAATTGATGAAGATTAAGAAATTGAGAAAGATTCCTTTTTTTTTCTAATTAGTGTATGCAAAAGAGATTTTTGCCATGTAAATCATAATCTTTTCAATCCACATGGCTTGAGTATAGGATGTGTGGATTCCTACTTGTTATACCTTTTAATAGGTAAAAACTTAAGAGAGGGTAGAAGGAAAATTAGGGGGATCCTCTTTGATTTATGGAGACCAGTAGAAGTGTCAGATAGGGAAGGTCAGGTGTTCTTTCGGTTTGGGATGGGATGATGTGCTCTAATTTCTGGTGTCTGGGTTATTTATATCTGAATGCAACTGTGTCCTTTCAGAACCAGTGTAATGGCCCAAGGGCTATGGCATACAGCTTTTACTTATGTTAACCAACATTTGGTTTTATTATTGTATATTATTTTAAATATTAATCACTGATCCTTCACTGACTGTTGTAATAATAATTGGGCCTCACATCTGATGTTTTTACTTCTCGTTCTCTTTTTTGTCGGATTCCTGTGGCTGGTTTTCTTGAGGTTGCAGTGATATGCAGAGTGTTATTATACCTCTCATAATTTCCTCAGCTTTGAAACTAGCAGATAAAACTAGCAGATACAAGATAATTCCACATACTTCTTCCATTTCTCTTGTTCTATAATTCCATGATTTTTGTAGTAGGATGTGATGTGTGAGTCTCAGGCTTGCAACTTGAACTATGCAGTTATCAGGTATTTGCTAGTGGGTCCCTGTGTCTTGCTTAAAATTAATCCTACGTTTACTCATGAGTTAACATGAGCTTTTTGGTTGGATGTCTATCTTGTCATAAATGCTTTTAAAAAATGTATTTATTGGAAAGATGATGCATAGTCCCTTTGCACAAGAATTAGTGTGGAGTATAGCAGACCTTGTGCATTTTATGCCTGTAGTGTGGGTTTACTTCAAGCAAATGAGAGGTTGCTTGGTTTTACTCAGGTTTACACACCTTCATCTGCATTATAATCCCATCCATTTTCTAAAGAATAAGCAACAAACAAGATGTTGTTATTCTCAAAAATGACTTTTTATTCAGTCAGCACAATATAAGGGATTAGCCGTGTTAGCATCTTCCTTTATTTGTGTCACTATCACCTTTTTCCCCTAATGACATTTTAGTGAATGCATACTTCCTTTCATTGCTGTTTATATTTGTTGCCTGAATTGATTTTTTAGAGATTCTCATATTTTATCATTTCTTTATATCAAACATCATGACCTTATGGGAAAACAAGGACTCAAGAAAGATTTGCCTTCTTGTAATCAGTGTGTTTTACACATCTCTTGATATTCTTTTTGGGTTCCTTCCTCTTGAATGGAGAAACCTGTAACTGATAGGTGTTTGGCATCTGTGGCTGTCGTAAATGAACACAGAGGATGCTATTAATATGAAATGCCATGTGGTTTCTAAATAGCAACAGTAATAACCACATTGGTATGCTATTGAGGCTACCATTTTTAGGGACTAAGTGTACAGACATATAAAAGCCCTTTTATTTGTTTATGGCTTGCTGTTTAGTTCTTAAAATGCTGATGAAGGAAATCGTGAGGCACACCAGAAGCCTTTTTATTATGATTCTAGCTAACATAGTGATTTGCTTTGTAGCAAATCACTTGACCTCCCTGGACCTCCACTTCATCATGTGGCAGTTGGTCTAGAACTGGGTCTCTCAGCCTCAGCCCTCTGCATGCTCTTTGCCCCAGGGGCTATCCTGTGCATTGCAGAGCGTGTAGAAGTCTTACTGCCTCTCTCCACCATATGAGCAGCATCCCTGTGGTGGTAACAACCAGAACTGTCTCCTGACATTCCCAGATGTCCCCTAAGGACAAAATTGCTCTCGTTGTGAACCACCTATCTAGAATTGTGTTTTTTAAAGGTGTATTCTAACTTTAAGTGGTATAATTCTTAGAGTTTGCAAACTCCATGATTATCAAAGCCTTGTGATAACTTTTCTTCTGTGGAGTGACATGAATGAAAAATTGAGTTTATTTACTTTTGCCTTTTTTGGAAGGTGCTTTTTTCCCCCTATCCCGCCTTGCTGTTTTTGCTGTCTGTCTCCATTCGCTGTGTGATCGTCTGTATCTATTTCTCTTTTTGTCTTTTCTTCTCATCTTTCTCCTCTAGTGATTGAATCACTAGGATTCGATCCTGGGGACCTCTGATGTAGAGAGAGGTTCCCTGTCAGTTGATCCCCCTCAGTTCTTGGTCTCTGCTGTGCTTCACCTTGACTCTCCCCTTTTCTCTTTTGTTGCATCATCATCTTGCTGCGTGACTCACTTGCGCAGGCACTGGCTCACCATGTGGGCACTCAACCCACCATGCAGGCATTCAGCTTACCACACGGGCACTTTGCGTGGGCACTCAGCTTACCATGCGGGCACTTGGCTCACTGTGTGGGCACTTGGCTTGCCACACGGGCACTGGCTCACGTGCAGACACACTTTTTTTTTTTCTCTTCTTTTTCACCAGGAGGCCTCCAGGAATTGAACCTGGGTCCTCCCAAATGGTAGGCAGAGGCCCTATTACTTGAGCCACATCCACTTCCCTTGGAAGGCTTTTTTGATAAGGCTTTGATATTGCCGTGGATTTTCTTCTCCCAGTGAAAACTGAACACTCAGATGTCAAAGTGTGAAATAGGCCACAGGAGAAAGCCTTGGAATGAACAATGCTTTAGGTTTATAGATTGATGTGTCTAGTATCCTTCTGGATGGGAGGTACTCAAGGTAGTCATTATAGAGAAGCCCTGAGACATTACAAACTTTGAGAAATATTTTTGAGTGGATGGATGGACAATCTGCTCTGGCTCACTCAGGAGCTTTACGAATAGTATTTCATCAGTGATGCATATAAATGAGGGTCCCAGAAGCAAAGGAATGAGCACTACAGAGTCCCTTCAGTCTCCCCTGGGGGCCTATCTTAGTCAGGGTGCTGGTGCAAAGTACCAGAAATCTATTGACTTTTATAAAGGGTGTTTATTTGGGGTAAAGCTTACAGTCACAAGGCCATAAAGCATAACTTCCCTCCCCAAAGATTGCTGCCACGTGTTGGAGCAAGATGGCTGCCGGGCTCTGCCAGGGTTCAGCCTTCCTCTTCTTGTAAGGCTCTGTGGTCCCAGCTCCTTCCGGTCTCAGCTGTGGGCTGGGATAAGGCTCATCTCTCTTCCCAGGGCTCGTCTCTTTCTGGGCTCAGCTGCTCTGCTCACTCCACAAGGCCAGCTGTAAACTATCAGGCGAATGGCCCGGCTCTCTCCCCAGGGGTTCCAGCATCAAAGCTCAGCTCTCTCCTCCTCGGGTGTCATTCTCTGTGTGAGTGTCCACCCATCAAGGGGCCAGGGACTCAACGTCCTACTGATGTGGCTGACTCAAAGCCCTAATTTTAATTTAACCAAGTGAAAGAGAAACCTCTGAATTTAATACAATCAAAGGGCATCACGCCCAGAGGAACAGACCAGTTTACAAACAATCCATGTTTCTTTTTGGAATTCATCAATAATATCAAACTGCCACAGGGCGCCAACTCTTCTCTGCCATTTCCTTCCATGCCTCTTCTCAGCCCTATATACTTACTTGTCTTTTTCCCCCTTTTACAGCCACCCACTAGGTTTGATTTTGAATCCACATTTGGGCATTCCTAAACGAGGCATTGCTTAAACTTTCTTCACTGGCCGTTTGAAATGAATTAGTAATCACTTCCTTTTGTTTTTCTGGAGTCTAGTGTCATTCTTTGATAATTCATTCCAGAGCAATTGAAGTTTTTGGTCAAAGGAGCATGTTTGATAATTGTGATTCCTTATCATATTTTTTTAATGTAATATTTTTAAAAAATGAATTAAAAAATTTTAAAAAAAATTGTGATTCCTTGTTTCCATGTTTATGTCCTCACAAGGATGTTACTGATTTGGTAGGAAAAAGTAATTTCTTCATTTTATAGTAAAAGAAGCTGATGCCCAGATTTGGTAAGACATAGAACCAAGTGCCTCCAGGCAGGGAATAGTTACAATCCACTTAGAATTGCCTTGTCTGGAAGTTGAGACCAGACCTGGAGCACCGGAAAAAAAAAACGTAGACTTGTGAGGGAGGAGAAATAATTTAAAAAGTGTTGAATCTGGAGTACCAGGACATTGAACTATTTCTCTTTATGTTTTGTTTTAAACTCATAGCAGTGATGATCTAGGGCAGCCACCTGATGCGACCATTGGTTTGGAGTGAAGGGGGATATCTTATCTAAAATGGACAGCTCACTCATTATCAAAAACCTTCCTATTTATTTTTCAAAAAAAACCAGTGTTGCTTACAAGCTGCTTCTTTCCTCTCAGGCCTTCCCTCACCATGCCCCACCGGAATCTGACAGGAAGCTGCAATGTTAATTGTGGTTGTAAAATACACGAGTATGAGCCCGTCTGTGGATCCGATGGAATTACGTACTTTAACCCTTGCCTGGCCGGCTGCATCAGCAGCGGGAACCTGAGCGCCGGGGTGAGTGCGTCCCGCGGTCTGTCGGTCTGTCAGTCTGTCCGTCTGTCCTTCATCCAGCTTCCCTTGGTGAGGACGCGGGGAATTCATGTGCAACCCTGGCCACTTCCATCTCCCTTTTCAATGGGCTTCAGATAACGTACAAAATGGCTTTTTTTCCCCCTCTGTCTCCAACTTCTTTCTTTTTTATTATTATTTTTTAAAGATACATAAATCCCACAAAATATTACATTAAAAAATATAAGAGGTTCCCATATACCCTACTCTCCATACCCCCATCTCTTCCCTTTGATGAAAACCTTGAGGAAAGAAAACGATGCGATTCTATCGTTTTGCCCCGGGGGTGATTGGAGCATTTGGGTATCGTGGTTTGCTTCCATATCAGCTCCTTCCTACTTTACATTCCGTGCCAACTCAGGGAAGCTAGAGAAGCTCGAGCACTGGGCTTCCCGTTTGCTACTCTATGGAGGCCCGTGTCGGGGATTTGAAGGTCAAGGTGGCCACTGTGAGTGGCATGGAAGAGGGAAGAGTGAGCACCTCCCACCGGAGCCTGTGAAGATGCACAAGGGCCATTTTTCATAGACTATCAGTTCAGACTTTTTTTTTTAACTCTCAGGGTAAAGATATTTCTGTCAGTTCAAGAATAAGCTATTTTGAGAAATCCCTTCCCTGTGAATTATAAATAGGCTATAATACTGTGGGAAAAGGTTTTCTATATTATGTTCTCTTCTTTATTGGGCCTGGTTTGACTCTTTGCATAAGAGCAGATTGCAGGAGTCTGCTTTAACTAGAGGGGTAAAATGCACTTGCTTTTTCTGTGCAGGTGATAAGGGATTATATATACCTTTTGTCCCGTGTTTCTGGGATGTCACATTTAATATCTGAGTTTTAACCTATACTGATAAATTGACTACTCCGATGCTGGCTCCCATTATATAATCGGTGAGCGCCAGTGCGTGGCCATGTTGAAAGAGGCGGTGACTCTGCTCTTCTCGGGGAACGAGTCCTTCCTCGGTGGTAAGCGAGCTCTCTGGGGCAGAGCCCCTGTTCTTTCCAAAAGGCCAGCCAAGCTCTGAGCAGATGCTCCACAGTGCCCCCTCTTTTCACTCGGTCTTCTCACCACTGCGAGTGGTGGGAAGGTCACAATGACAGTGAGTTCAGCTGATGTCCATTCGGTAAAAAGCAACGAGCGAGACAAGAAGGTGAGTTGGTTGGTTTAACATCTGTTGGTATATTTGGCTTTGAATAAGTAACACCCAATAGCGTGTCTTTTTTTTTTCTTCAGTATTTTGTGTTTAGTAGAAACGTTGGCACTTAACTGAACCCCTTGGTCCCTACTGCTCACTCCTGGTCCGCAGACCCCTAGAACAGGGCCTGCCGTGTTAGCAGGTGCTTGTAAGTATTTGTTGAGAACAATGGCTTGTTCATTTGGGCTCATAGGTGCCTCCACACGGCGTGTCTTCTGCCGGGGACCAGGGCTCAGCAGCTCTGTGCTAGGGCCACAGAAGTGTCATTCGTCCAGAGGGCGCCATTCACCAGCTAATTAAAGGGACTGTTTAAATGGAGCAGCCAGTGAGGTTTCCTCATCACTGGTACAGAAGCCATCACAGTGAATTATTGAATCTTCTACAGTACTTAACAGACATTTACTTCAGGGCCCACTCAGTGCTCGGGGTTGCTCATGGTGCTCTGGTGAACACGGATGAAAATAAGGCTTGGTTCCTGTTTTTGAGGGGCTTCTCTAATTGGAGGCAGCGTATAACTATGAACAAAAACGAGCATATGAAATGTTAACGTCATACAGCTGAGTGTAGAAAGCCTCTTAGAAAAGTTTGGGTTTAAAAAACTCTCGACAGAGAGTGGATGTGGGTCAAGCAGTTGGCGCCTGTCTCCTGCTGGGACGTCCCAGGTTCAGTTCCCGGTGCCTCCGAAAGAAGACGAGCAGATGCTGCAACCAGCAAGGAGCAGCAGTGGCTTAAGCAGTTGCACTCGCCTCCCACACGGGAGTTCGGTTCCCAGTGCTTCCTAAAGAAGACGAGCATACAGACGAGGGAGCCATCTAGGTGGTGTATGTGTGTGGGCAGGGAATAAAAATTTTAAAAATCACTATAACTACAATGGTAGGAATATTCTTTGGGGAAAAAAGCTCAACAAGCAGATTTGGTATTGTTATTAAAAGAGACATACTTTGGATCCTGACTGTTGTCAACGAGGAGATGTTCAATGAAATATGTTTGCATTTTAAAAATACTAGTGTTATTTTAAAGCATTTTTACTTACGTTGCCTTAATATCTCCATGCCACATTTTGCTCTTGATTGGCTTACAGCTGATCTTTATTTTGTTGGCTTAGATACGGAATTATACAGAATGCGCCTGTGTCCAGAGCCGACAAGTGATCACTCCCCCCACTGTGGGACAGCGCAGCCAGCTCCGCGTGGTCATCGTCAAAACGTACCTCAATGAGAACGGCTATGCTGTGTCTGGAAAGTGTAAACGGAGCTGTAACACCCTCATCCCATTCTTAATTTTTCTTTTCATTGTCACCTTCATCACAGCCTGTGCCCAACCTTCTGCCATCATCGTTACACTCAGGTGAGCAGAGTATTCAACTCGGGGCAGATGACACACTTAAAGTTGCTAAGATACTTGTTCCAGGGCTGGGGTCTGATACGGTAAAGCAGGGAAGAGAGCCAATTGGATCATACAGCAGAGCCTTCAGACATTTGCCTGGTGAACTTAAGTCATGCATTTTTGTCCGTATCAGGGAGGGAAAGGAAGGTTGTAGCCTTTAATACACCATATAGGGACTGGATATGGCTCAAGTGGCTGAGCTCCTACCTCCCACATGGGAGGTAAGGGTTCAGTTTCCGGTGCCTCCTGAAAAACAAAAGCAAATAACAGGGAAGCAGATTTGGCTCAACTGATAGAGCGTCTGCCTACCACATGGGAGGTCCAGGGTTCAAACCCAAGGCCTCCTGACCCATGTGGCGAGCTGGCCCGCGTGCAGTGCTGATGTGCACAAGGAGTGCCGTGCCATGCAGGGGTGTCCCCTGCATAGGGGAGCCCCACGCTCAAGGAGTGCACCCGTAAGGAGAGCTGGCCTGTGTGAAAAAAGTGCAGCCTGCCCAGGAGTGGTGCTGCACACACGGAGAGCTGACACAGGGAGATGATGCAACAAAGAAAGAGACAGTTTCCTGGTGCTGCTGACCAGAATGCAAAGGGACACAGAGAGCAGACAGCTGCGGGGGGGGGGGGGGGGGGGGAAGGGGAAGGGGAAAGAAATAAATTTTAAAAATCTTAAAAAAATAAAAATGGTAAAATTAAAAAAAAAGAACAACTCAGAAAAGCCAATGTGGCTCAGTGGTTGAGCGCCAGCTTCCCACACATGAGGTCCCTGGTTCAATCCCTGTCCCCCAGTGTACTTCAAAAACAAAAAAAACAAGAAACTCCATCTGTTTCTTTGTTCAGTTGAGTCCTATTCCTATTGTTTAGTGCAACTTGTTCTGAGCGCCTTCGGTTGCACTTCAGGCCTTGAAAGCCATTCCTCTGCTAGCAACAAGGAGCCTGACCCCGGAAGAGAGCGGGAGGTAGTTTGAAGTTGCTAAATCATGCATACGGAAAAGGTTATTAATAGTCTCGGGATCAGTGACAGTTTATGCTGGGCTTGCAGTTTAAAATGCTGATTTCATTTAAAATTAAAATTAAAATTCTATCACTTAAAATTTTGGAGGGAAGTGGACTTGGCCCAGTGAATAGGGCATCCCTCTACCACATGGGAGGTCCACGGTTCAAACCCTGGGCCTCCTTGACCTCTGTGGAGCTGGCTCACGTGCAGTGCTGATGCGCGCAAGGAGTGCCCTGCCATGCAGGGGTGTCCCCTGTGTAGGGGAGCCCCACGTGCAAGGAGTGCGCCCCGTAAGGAGAGCCGCCTAGCGTGAAAGAAAGTGCAGCCTGCCCAGGAATGGTGGTGCCACACACATGGAGAGCTGACACAACAAGATGATGCAACAAAAAGAAACACAGATTCCTGGTGCTGTGGTCACAGAAGAACACACAGTGAATGGACACAGAGAGCAGACAACTGGGGGGGAGGGGAGAAATAAATCTTAAAAAAAATAAAGAAAAATTTTGGAGTTGAGTCAAGGAAAGGATAGACAGGGAAATGCCGTTTTTCAGTAATTCATACTGTTTTCTTTGCCATATCCCCTATGCATTCTGTTTTTGTAATTTTTTTTAAATAAGAAAGCACAGAATATACCTTTGATTAAAAATGTTGACACTAACAATTAGTGTCTGACAATTTAGTGGCAATTAAAAACGTTGACATAAAAAATTCAAACATGCTATTTAGATGTGTTGATGTTTGCAGTGAAGACTGCAGCAGGCCAAGGAAGGAGGACAGTGTGGCAAAGAACACGTCCATGGTAGGATGGGGGACAGCGTCATAAGTGGGTCCTTAGTCTTCCTTCTTCCCTACTCCCCGTGGCTCCTGGGAAGCCGCAGTGTTGGACACCAGGCAGGAAGCACCTGCAGAGGTGACATCGTGCAGTGAGAGCAGTTGGCCACGTGCTTGCTTTGTCTGTGCCACGTATGTCTTGGCTCCGTTCTACTGGATGCCAAGTTAGAGGTTTCCAAGCAAGCCATTCCTTGACAATAAAAGAAAAATGGGAAAGCCCTAATCTGCAGATATTTGTGGAGTAACAACTATGTGTATAGCACTAGGCAGATTGCTGGAAAGAAAGAAAGAAGTGGGGGAAAAGATGACAAGGCTACCTCGGATTCTCCATTATATACCTAGAACCTCATGTGTATGGGATAGAAATGATAAGGTACTTCATTAAAAAAAAAGATCAGTCATTAATATATTTACTCAAGTAATCTAATTCTTTGAACTTTAGTTCTCTAAGTGCTGTTAAAGAACCTCATTTTTTCAGTGTTCAAACGGGTCAAACTCACCATTTGGCTTCTAAACCAACATTTCAGAAGAAGATCCCTGTGGTCTTGGCTAATTCTAAAATGAATACACTTCAAATCTTCCTGCCATGCAGAAATTACTCAGAGCAAAAGTTTTAGGAAAACAAGAAAAAGTGAGGTGCTGACAGGGGCTCCTTCTGTTTCTTGAGATTTGACTTGTTTCCTGTACTTTTTTTTTTTTTAACTTTTTTTCCAGTGCTTTCCTTGATGAATTATACAAGTAATTTTCAGTGTATACACCTACCATTCTGGAAAGCACAGGCAAACAGAGAATAAGAATAAAATCAATAAATGGACTTTTTGGAAATAGCACGGATTTGGGAAGCTCAGTTAGAGCTGCTTCTCTTTCTTCAGCCATGTGATAACCTTTGAGCCTCCACCAGAATTCGCACAGAAACAGTTAATCAGTTTTCTTTAGGGTCTTCATTGGGGAGACCATTATTCAATGATATAGCGTTCAGCATCTCGTTTGCCTGTGTTAGTACATTTTAGCAAATTAAATATTTTGCCACAGCAACTCTGGTCTCTGGCTGTGCTCTCTGCTGGCTGGATTTACATTCGTTTTCTGGCAGCCACTATTTGAAAACGTTTCTTTCCTTTCTCTGTAGGTCTGTAGAAGATGAGGAAAGACCTTTTGCGCTGGGAATGCAGTTTGTTTTATTGCGAACACTAGGTATGTTCTTGAATTTTCAAGCCCGCCTCTTTGTTCCTCTTTGCAGATGGCAAATTCTCACTGCCCTTTACGAATGGGGAGTAAGTCATTACCAGCAGTAGCTGGGCTGTGAGGGTTCATGGTGTGGGCAGAAGGTCCTTATTTTCTGAGTTGAAGGAAAAGGCGAGCAGATCTCTCATATGATTAAACAAAACAAAAAGAACATTACATTGGTTCTACCCACCCCCTGCACTGGGCTAAATTCCCCCCAAAATTATGTATAGTAAATAATATTGAGCCACTTTGTGATGGGCTTATTGTCTGAGGGTTTTGTCCCATTATGCCTTTCTAAAAGTGATGGAAATTGGTTTTCATTTTGTGGGAAGTTTTCAATTCCTTACTTCTTTATGATGATTTTATTGGGCCACGCAAAGAGCATACCTATCAATTTGTTCTCTGAGGAAAGTAAATTAAAAGTTCTGCAAAGAGAGAAAGGGCCCCAAAACTGACACGAGGGACAGCCCTACAAGGCTTTTCCTTCTTAATGAGAGAGACCCATTTTCATTAGCACCAGGCCAGTGACGCGAGCCTCCGGGTCCACTTGTGCAGGAAGAGGGCCATTTTGAGTTTTACAAATACCCCGTCACCCTGCCGTGTCCTCTGGCGGTGCGTGGAAAATAAGTGTGTGAAGTAGCCCAGTCCTTTGATCAGTTTCAGAGTATGTTTGTCTTCCTCATCATCAAGCTTCTTTTTTTCTTTAAGTGGCAGCCTGATGTTTCCTTCAGCTGTTATTTTCCCCCCGCAATCAGTGTCATTGTGTGCAGGACAAAAAAATAATTTTTTATTTGAATTTTTCTTCCTCCAGCTTTGAAGGGTAAAAACATTTTAAGCGGCATTGTGCAACCCTTGGAAGCATTACTCTTCCCTGCTTTTCTCAGTTAGTCATACGTTGAGGGTGACGGCCCAGGCTGAGGTGGTGCTTTCCTTGTGAACACCAGAAGGGAAAAGTCGTACTAAGTGGCTTTTTTGATGTTGTTGTTGGTACCAATAAGATTTTGGAAGTAATGTGTTTAAACGCATGTTGGTTGAAGGAAATTCTGGCATACTTTGATACAGATAAGAAATTTGTCCTGTATGTCTCTTCGAAAACTTAAGAGTGCTATTTTCAGAGAAGGAAATTTGTTAACCAAAGGGGTGGTTGAATTGAAAAAGGAAAGAAAAAAGCCAGTTGCTCCTTTTTGCTTTGCTTGTCTCTGTGCGGTGGCGTTGGGTTTTGCTGTGAAAGCGGAGGTGAAGGTAAGTCAGCAGGTGTTCACTCTAGGGATACGTGGATGGAGAACATCCCAGGCATTTATTATTTAATTTAACAATTTCTTAAGTTCCGTTGATGGTGAAAAAGTATAGTTTGCTGACAAACCAATTTCCATTTCCCCAAACTCCAAAGGAAAAAAGAATTTTAAGTACTTTAATAATTAATTTATTAATTGTAATAAATAGGCCTCATTTTAAATAAATCCATCCCATTAAGTATATCAGAGCCTCCTGGGTTTTAACTTACCTCCCCTTTCTCCCTTCTTTTCTCCTTTCTGCCCCCCTCCCTTCCTTCCCTCTCTCCCTTCTTCCCTCCATCCCATCACTTCCTTCTATCAATTCTTACTAAGGATCCATGAACTTCCCTGAGTTGGGGTGACAGATGTGCATGTGATAGGATATGGGGGTATATGCAAAATGCAGTGGAGTTTGAAGACATCAGGAAGTTGAAGGAGGGCTAAATATTGGCAAGGTGGGCGGGCTGGGGGTGGGTCACATTTTACCAGGGGCATACCATGCAGTGAGGGAAGTCCTGGGGGTAAACTTTCTTCCTTACAGGAATGTAGAGAAATGTCTATCTCACAGCCCGAGCAATGGAACTCCTACTCATCCCAGATGTTTCACAAGCTTCAAGGATGACTTTTATGCTATAATTATTTCCACACCCCCAGTGTCATTATAAATTTGCCATTTGATGTGGCATCTGACTTACAGGGAAAATGCTCTCCTCATATTCTTCCTACATCCAAGCACTATAACTTAACCCCACAAAAACTAAGTGTACCGAATTGTGATGGGTAAGAGAGTTCCAGTAGAGCCTCTTGAGTATTTGGCAAATCAGATTTTTAAGTGTAAAAGGATGCCCTAGTGGCATTTTTAGCAAAAGGTATTTTTAAAATTAATAGGCTTTTTAAGAACAGTTTTAGATTTACAGAAATATTGAGCAGATAGAACCAGAGTTCCCGTATACCTCCCAACCCCTCTCATACACACATCACAGTTGGCTTCCCATTAACATCTTCCAGATTTCCTTAGTTTTTACTTGAGGTCCGTTTTTCTGTTCAGGACCCCATATTCTCTCTAGCTGTCAGGTCTCCTTTGCGCCTCTTGGCTGTGTCGGTTCCTCAGACTTTCCTTGTTTTGGATGAGCTTGACAGTTTTGACATATGTTGGTCAGGTATATTGTGGGACCCCCTCTCATGGATTTCGTCGGTTTCTCTTGATTAGCTTGGGATTATGGGGTTTGGAGAGCAAAAGTCATTTTTCTGGTCCTAAAAATCAGTAAAACACCTACAGACAGTAAGATTGTATTTACAATTTAGTTACATTTTTATAATAAATATATCCTGATAATATGTGACAGGTATTTTAAATTGTTCTGTAACCCCAAAAAAAAAAAACCCTCCCCTCAACGTTTTTCAGAACCAACAAGCACCTCTACAAATCCGTTCTCTCTTATAAGTGGTGCTAGCTACTTACCTCTCTCTTTTCCTCCACCACTCTAGCGTACATTCCTACCCCGATTTACTTCGGTGCCGTTATTGACACCACCTGCATGCTCTGGCAGCAGGAATGCGGAGTGCAAGGCTCTTGTTGGGAGTACAACGTGACATCGTTTCGCTTCGTCTACTTCGGCTTGGCGGCCGGCCTCAAGTTCGTCGGCTTCATCTTTATTTTTCTGGCCTGGTACTCCATTAAGTACAAGGAGGACGAGCTGCAGAGGCAGAGGTGGCGGGAGGTGCCCCTGAGCACGGTGAGCCAGCTGGTGGGCCGCCCTGCCCGCGCCGGCGCCGCCAGCCCCGCGCGGACCAGATCCTGCCCCGCATTTGGCGCCCAGGGAGAAGCCCACGAAGAGACTGGTCTGCAAAGAGGGCTCCAGGCCACAGCCCAGACCTACCCCGGGCCCTTCCCGGAAGCAATAAGTTCCTCGGCAGAGCCCGGGCTGGAGGAAACCCGGGCTGCATTGTAGCCTCTCTCTCCTGAAGCTTGAAAATGGAAGACTTCAGTTTTGTTGGTTGAGTTGAATATGGCGACTTGAGAAACACCTGTGCCTTCTTTTCTTTTTCTTTTCTAACCTCTAAAGACACTATCCTCACACCAACGAAACCCAGTGTGAACAGCCACTGCTGACTGAGGGCTGGATACCTCATCAAGACGAGAGCCTCTTCCCCCTTCTCTCCAGCGAGGAGGGCTTTCAAGATGGGTCTGTGACCATTTCCGCTATGTTAGTTGAATGCCTCGTGCTCCAAGGTGGTGTAAGACTTGAGGGTATCTGGTGAACAAAATCCTGGGAAGGGTAATGGCAGTGTATACCATTAGCATACAATTCAGACAAACCATGACTTTGCATTTTCAAATCAAAGTTTTTAGCTAGGAACACCTACTGTGAGTTCTGCTACAAAGCACAAATGAATTTGCCTCAACTATGCAATTTGATTGGAAAAATGTAAGTATGCAGCATGTTACTTCTGCTTTCTGACCCTAAAGCGGGTACCTTTTTGATGAGAAGAAGCTAACCTTTTCCTAAAGTACTGTTAATAGCATTTCAAGCCATAGCAGCGTCATAAAGCAGGTAGAATTTTTCAAATGCTTCCGAGGAACAATACGCATAGCTTTGGTAAAAGGACAGTTAAATGTCATTTTGTAAGACACATTCTCTATCCGGCCTGTCATAAGGTAGTTAAAGAGGCTGCTGACTAAAAAATCTGATAGCTGAAAAAATAAACTCCAGTATTCTTTCATTAGGGACTTTAAAATAGTGTGCTCACTGAATGGTTAGAAGCTAATTTGAGATGAATAATATGGAAAGGAACTGATGGCTTCCTCATCCAAGGAAATTGCTGCTGAGCCTCCTTTGGATCTTCAGGGCTCACATAAGGGTAGCTAAGAATCGTAGCCTTGGTGCTCAAAGTAAGTGGAAAAAGAAATTCTAGAGAGTAAGGTTGAGTCCTACCTAGCCATTTTAGTTATGTCCTTGGAGGGAATGGCAAACGTTTGTTTTGTTTCCTTTCTGTATAGAAATTTGCTGTGTCTGCTTCTGAAATTGAGATATTAAATCAAAAAAGCTGTACTTGGGATATAAAAATCACTTTGAATACAGGAGGGAGACCTGTGAGCTGGACCTAGAAAATGATCCTAAGTAACGACTGGAAATTATTTATAATAAACCAGTCTGTCCAACTGAATCCCACTTTACCAGATAGCGTCATTTTACTCTTCCCTTTGATTCCTCTCTACTGTAACATTCCTGCTCATAAGAGAAGAACGTTTCTGATCCTAAATGCATTTCGAGTTCATTATCCATCATTCTTTGCAGTCCCCCTGAGGCCACCCTTTTGGCTTAGACTCCACACAGAATGTCTTCCTCATGGGTCTTAAAGTAAATGCTTCCTGACGCCACTGCGGACTGATGTGTTAGCTCTCAGGATCTGGCTGCTTAGGAAAAGAATTATGACAACTCAGATTTGGGAGGGACTCTAAGGTCTAAATGGCAATATAATCATGAACTGCTTCTGTCAAGGATCCCGTGCATACGTAGGGCTGATTTGCGAAATGGTTGTCTTGGTTGGTTTACACTCTTCTGCAGAAGAGATGGCAGTGGCACAACTCTGTCCTGGTTCAACCTCATGCCCTCCAGCCTTGGCAGCACTGGGGGAATCGTGAGGATATTTTTGAGTACAGGGTTGTTTTCCTCTTTACCTAGAAACAGCACTGGCCAAATGGTTCTCTTGGTTTGAGTGCAGTTTGAAAAGAGAGTGATCGCTTGTAGATGGAATAATGTAGAAGAGGGGTGGAGCCATTGTTTTTAGGTGTGAGGATTTCCCTTAGGCCTTTGGTCTTGGTGCTCAGCGTCTTGCTTGGTTCAGTGGTCAGAACCACGGTGCCTGTGATTGGACTCCTGTCTGTCCAGCTTTGATCAATGTGGTATCTTGAAGGACGCCAGAGAACATTCCTGAGTGACCTAGTATCTACTCAAGGGCTCAGATTTCCTCTTCACTTTCTATTGACCTATGGATCCTCCAGAAGAAAAAGTTCCTTTTGGTGGTGGAGCTAGAAATGTGTATTTTGGAGAAGGATGGCGTTTTCTCTTTTTCTGGTCATCAGGAAACACATTGAGAGAATTTTGGGGAGCTGAGATTGTGTGTTCAGACACCCATTTCTGTCTTCTTAGTACATTTTGAAAATGAGCCACTCTCAGAACTCCAGGACAGGAAAATTATGATTTAATTCAATGGTCCTTGACTGGGTGCATGTTACGTGCCAGGTGTCTTACCCGATTACCATCTGTTAGCCTGTGAATCTTTGTGGGATGGTTGGGACAGGAATAAAAGAAACTGGCCAGGACTGTGCACCAATATGTTAATCTCCTCAGTATCTGATACCAGGTGCTTCATTAATATGTTGGTGGTGAATGTAAAAAAGTAGTAAAAATCATGGCAAGTAAGTTCTAGAACATCTATCAATTATGAGTTGTTTCAAAAATGCTTTGGACTCTGGTAGCATCATTGGAATAGTATATAGCCAAGTAAAGCTACTCTTTTCTAGATGACGCCATTTAATTGTACATATATAAAATCTTAATAGGTTTGTTAATAAATTGGTCATGTTGCTGTATAGTCACAACTCCCATTGTAAGTTTTAATTGGCATTCTCTATGTGTTTAGACTTCCTATTACTTGTTTTTGGAAAAGGTCATCTTGTTCCTTTATAAACTCAGCAAATTAATGTATTATTTGGCTTTATATGCAAATATAAGAGCCTTGAGTTGACCCTATTAATTCAGAAACTCCTAGGGGGTGAGGGGTGGCCTGGCTACACGCTCCTTTGATTATCTTCATTAGCATGAAATCCCTTTTTTTGGAAGGCAGATTTAATTCTTGAGAACAGTCCAAAGTCATTCAGAATTGGAGAGTGGGGTGGGAAAGAGGCTCAAGACAAAGAAACAAAGTAGCATTTGTTGAGTGTTAACTATTTGCAGAGAATTTTGCTAAGTACTTAATATATATCATTTCTGATCCCTCTGGGAACCTTTCAAGATAACGTTTTAAGGTTTTTTTTTAAAGCAGGTACTGAACAGTGGCTCAGAGAGGTTAAGTAACATGCTTAGGATTGTAGAGAGTGACAGAATCAGGGTTCACAGCGCTCACTTCTTTATATCATATGATGTGCATTATGGTTTTTGGTTAACAAAGGCCGGCTGTGACTCTACATTGGGAGGTTAAAGCATTTCATCTTTTAATGTGGCTTGGACACTGTTCTTGAAGAATAGAGAAATGATTATTGGTGTAAAATAGGAAAAACTGGAAAACATCAAAATTTAATATTGAACTAGCCTTTAAAGGCAAATTTACATTTATTTAGCTAAGTGTTATATTAAAAATTATCATGGCATACCTCAAATATTTACTTATAATTCATATTTAATGCAGAACCAATCCAATTTAAGTGTTAACATCACATCTCAGTATAGTTTCTGAAATGAAACATGGGGAAAAGTAGTTCAGATTTACTGAATCTGAGCTTTAGGAATTTCAGGTGGATGTATTTTTTTCTTTACCTTCAAAATGTTAACATTGCAATTAATTATTTGATGAACATCAGTTTTAAGTTTCCTAATAAGGATTTTAAATGAACGTATAAAAAGTACACACCAAATCATGGCCCCCAACGTTCTACCTTCAGTAGCTGTGGTAGCAAACTGCAGCGTGCCCTTGGGAATGTTGAGCACGGGTGGGGTGTCCTGTCCTGGGGCCCGGGGGAGGTAGGTAGAGGAGCCTTACATTCTCACCCAAACACTGAGAACATCCTCAGGTCTGCAGTTGCCTTCGTCAGTGGGACTGGAGCCAGAAAGTTCCATTTTGGAGCTGCTTCATAGCACTCATGCGTGCGCTAAAGAGAAGCTTCCTGGTTTAGATGGACCTGAAACATTTGTAATACTTTGCTGGTGTGTCTGGGAGCAGTAGGTGAGCCCAGGCCTGCGGTGATGGTCAAGTATACTGGGTGATTTTGTGTGTGCATAAAACATCCTCAATGGCTCAGAAAACTGTCAGCAGATGCCTGCATTCTGAGTATCCTAAGTAGCAGATAGATATCAAAATAAATCCAGAATGCCTGACTATGGGTTTACTGTTTCTCTTAGACAAGAAAGTAGCCTTTCCATGTATTTGCATTTCCCATTTCATGTAGCAAGGGGATGGCGATGGCTGGCAGGCGCACGGGGCGCCTTTTCTGCCTCTCTCTCCACCACCTTCCAGGATGCTGCTAGTTGTATCTTCCCAGACGTTTTCTACCTTGGAATCAGATCCATATCTGAAGAGGTTTTAAGCACTTCATTTCTCCTCTATCCTAGGAAGGATCTAATAGGACAAAAACCCTTCTTAGTCATTTGCTTTTGCAACATTAAAAAAAGCCTTGGTGCTAAAAGTATCTGATGATGCACGTTCACCACTAAAGAGCGCCACCGAATTCCCAGTAGCTCACTCCTGAGGGACTGCATGTGCTTTGCTTTTGGGAATCTGGAGAATTTCTCAGTGAACAAGCACTCATTACTGTTATGACTGTAGTTGACCCACGGACTCTAACCTGCAAAAAAAATTAGGAGTGTAAAGGGGAATACTTTTCTATGGAAAACTCAGTGCTTTTTATATTTATTTGAGCAAGATGAATTGGATGCTAAAAATAATTTCAGAGAGAGGTAAAAGATTTCAGATAATCTTATTTCTTTTCCAAAACAGCTTACGACCTTGTAAGGTGTTTTTAACATTGGGGTTTTGAAGGCATTGTCTTTTTCTGGTATTTCACTGTTATATGTTAACATTGAAGGAGAAAATGTTGTTGAAAACTAAAGTGATTGGCAGGGATGTATTAAACCAAAAGATGCACAAAAGAAGTTTAAGTCCAAGTTTGTATTTTGAAATGAAAAATGAAAAATTATTGGTAAGATTTATAGTGGGCCTTTTTCCTAAAATACCTACTTCTACCTAAAACCCCAATGGTTAATATAGAAGCATGAAATAGGCAAATCAGCTTCTAAATCTTTAGTTTCAGGAAATGTAGTACTGTGTCAAATAAACTGGCATTAGGATGCTATGGAGTGTGTGTGTATGTGTGTGTGTATACACAGTGTGTGTTCATGTATGTAGAGTGTGCTTGTGATGAAAGACTGTTACATAAAGGAGTTTGATTTTGTGATTTTAAAAATGAATATTTATTTGAAGACCTCTAGGTTAATTTAAAAGATGTATCATTTCCTTGTGTTTAATGAAACCTATTGTTAATGTACTAGTAAACTCTGATTTATAACATCTTGAATACTTGATCATTGAAAATTAAAAAAAAAAAAGGCTTGAAAAACCAAATAAAGTGTGTTGGATTGAACTTAGTTTATCTTTTAGGAATTTTGTTGTTTGAAGAGATGGAACCGTGATGCCAATGTGAATTCCCACTCCCCACAATGAAGATGCCAGAGTTTGATTTGATTACAAGGCCCATACCACTTTCTCCAAAAAATGGCTGGAAATAATTCCTTACTTAACTGTCAACTCTGCATTGAAGCAGAATGAACTATAAACTCCTAGGATTGCAGTTTAAATATCCTCATGTAGAACATTTTTCACTGAGTCATCAAAGAATAATTTTAAGTGATCACTTACCTGTTTAAATTCAAAATAGCACTTGCAGCCTGCAGAGTCTTGTGCCTTGGGTATGATTTGTATTAGACAGAATAGGGTAAGTTATGCTTCAATAACATGCTACCCCCCAAATCTCATTGGCTTAAAAGCACAAGGTTTCTCATTCACGTGGGTCTGTTCCACATAGGCCTTTGCGGCCCCACCTGACAGAGGCACTACCATCTTGAAGCGACACCATCTGGAACTTTCAGGATTGGTCTTGATTGCCGAGTCAGGGAAAGGAAGAGCCTAGAGAATTCCAAAGGGGCTTTCAATATTTCATTGGCCTTAACTAGTCCGATGGCCCTGGCTAACTACTGAAAATGTAGGGGAGCCAGTGGTGAGCATTGGTTGGGTATTGATCTTTGCCATACAGTAGAAAAGGTTAAAAATGATTTCTAAAGAAGTCCAATACATGCTAAAAACTGGTAAATAAAGGGGACATCTCAAGCATAACAAGAGAGATTTCCAAGGAGTGAATCTCTAAACTTGGTCAACAAAGCAGTCAAAAAAAACCAACAAAACCCTCCCTTCAACCTCAACTGAATGTCAAACTGATCTTTGCTTAAGTGACCGGAAGCCAGCCCTGTGGTGCTGACTCCACCCCGGGAGAAAGGCCCTGTGTGCTGAGGGCTCTCCTGATTGACAGAGTTTTCTAAACACACTGGCATCTAAAACTTTCGGTGAGAGGCGGAAGGAGGTAAAGGCGTTATGGAAATAACAGCATGACTCACGGGCTGAAGCAGAAAGTGGTTATATTTAGAACCCTGCCTTGAGCACCCTATAGATGGAAAGCAGGTAACTGATTGCCATTTCTCCCTCGCCCCACTGCACACCTAAACTAAGGGGTCAGAGTGGTTCAGGGTAACAGGAGTTATTGTTGGGGGTGGGGTAATGACTTCAGAGTAAATCTTACTCGCCCCCATGGCTTCCTCAAGGCAGCCAGTAATGCAAGTAGCAGTCCCTGCCTAGAGCTGCCAGCTACGCCTCAATTATGTGTGCATTTTTAGGCAAGGGTTTTCTCTGGAATTTCTTACTTTTTCCCAACTTTCAGAGTATCAGCAGAGCCAATTTGGGCATTGCGCTTCTTGACATGGATACATTAGAAAGATTCTCTAAGAAATGGGGGGAGAGAAAAGGTTATGAATGTGACCATCTTCCTTGTTTTAGCCCCAGACTTAGTACAACCTCCGTGCTTTAACAGCCATCAAAAAGCATACAGTTCCTTTTTTCTTTTTAAAACTGCCGGACAGGCAGAGAGGGCCTCTGTGGCTTTGGGAGCCAAAAAATAAAAACCATTTTTAATTCACAAAGTTATTGGAAAGCAAGGAGATCAATAGTCGGCGCTCACTTTTAAATGTCAAAGACTGAGGCAGTTCCAACTCAATAACGGCATAAATCAGTGGAAAGCTAAAACCATTCTTGGTCTGCCGCGATGGCTAAAATCCTAGGCCCTGAAGAGAGAGTGAGCCTGCCACAGATCAAGTTGTCCTGGATGGTGTTTTGTCATAATGGTAGCACGGAGAGAAGAGCTGCTCCTTTAGAAATCACTAGAAGCAGCAGCTTTGCCGGGGGCCAGCCTCCGGCTCTGAGCAGAGATGTCTTTAGTTGCGGTAGAGCGACACCTAACGGCTGCAGGAGAGAACACGCGCGCCACTCAGTTTCTAAGACCTTTGGGTTCCTGGGCTCTTGAGGGTGCGGGGTTCTTGGTGACCAGAAACGTATTACACTGTGGCAAGGTTGATGCTGAAACCTGTTAGAGGTTGGAGTGGTTCCACTCTAGCTGTGGTCACCTGCTAGAGGCTGGGAGACGGGCTAGGGTGTGGGAGACAAGGGACAAGGGGCGTGGGGGAGCTAAGACAAGTGTTGGACCCGAGTCCGGGGAGGCGCAGTGGTATGAGGACTAGAAAACTCATCACAGAGGGGAAACACCTTTGCTCACACTTCCATTTGCCGGCAATAAAGCCAGAACGGCCCGGCGCCGAGGAGCACAAAGACTTCGCTCTCTGTCCCCGACCCCTCTGCAGGGCTCTCCTGAACATTGGGCATCAGGGAAGTCTCTAGTCCCAACAGGAAGAATCTGATATTTGAAAAAAAAATTCCTTCTAATTACTTCGTACATCAGGGGCTCCCTCTAAGGCACCAGGTCCTGTGCTGGCAAAGTCTCAGTGCCAACAACGCAACTTAGAGAAAGGTGAGTCCACCAGATGCATCTAAACGGTCATCACAGCAGCGTAAGTTTCACGGTGGGAGGTGGGGAAGGAGCATGTGGCCAGCGATTCTCAAGCCCCAGACTTGGTACATGTCAGCGCTTGCTTTCTTGAGAGAGGGTGGAAAATGGGGGATATGATATGTAGGGGAGTGGTACTCCAGGGAAGTTTACTTGAAAGAAGTGAAATGATGGGAGCATCGAAAGACGGATGAGGTCTCTGTACGTTGAGATGGGGCACTGGAGTAAATATTTTGGACAGAAGGAAAGATGTAAAATTAAAGATAAATTCAGCCCTGGGAAGGTGAGGCGAATCCAGGGGAGGGGGCTTGGGTGTTAAGTATTGACCTCTTCTATTTTAACCAAAAAACCCCACAGATGCTGGTATCTTAGACTTTTTTTAAAAGAAGGCCGGGAGGGACTTCAGAGAGGACCTGTTTTGGGCATGGCCAATAGGTTTCTCTCTGGCGCTCCGGTACCAATTCAGTAGTACTGATGGTAGCTGGCCAGAGAGCCAGGTTGAGGACTCTAAGGCCACAAACCCTCTGGCTTAACGGGCAGCGTCCTGATGGAATGATGATGCCTGCCCTGGGCACATTTTGGTAAACGAAAGCACCTATGCTATGTATTTGTCGTCCTTGATCCAAACCTCTTATTTACAGTAGAGGGAGCTGTTTTCAAGATGTTCTGTGGCTTTTCCAAGGTCAACCAGAGAGTAAACATTTTGACGTAGCTTAGGTCATCTCTAGCTTCGTGTCTGTTTTTCTTCCCACTGGTCTTTACCCCACAGGCTCCCCTGCTGCCCCTCTCTTCCCCGATCTGGGACCCGGCTGTGTGCACACGTGCGCCGGCGTGCCTCCGGGGAGGTGGGAGGGGCTGGCCCTCACCTCTGCTAAATCTTTTTCCCTGTCAGTCTCTACTGCGGTGAAGCAGCAGCCCAGAATTAGCTCGGCCCTTCTGTGCATCAGCTTCACCGAAAGAGGCCAGCTGGCCAATTTCGAAGGGCGCTTCGAGATCTGAAACGTCTCTCTCAGGCCCCTTCTTATTCAGTATTTTAAAAATCAAACTAAAATGGAATTTCCTCCAGGTTCACAGCATTTGTCCTACTCACATCTTACAGGCAAGAAGGCACAAAAATAGGCCTTTAGGCAACACTGTTATTTCGGACTCTGTTCTCTTGAATGAAATTATGGTTTCCTCAATTATTCAAGGTTCAATTGGCAGGTCCCCAGTTGTTTTTTTCCCCCTTTATTCTGAACTTCTCACCGATTGTTAGCCCCTCTAACCGAAGTGGGGAAACCTTTCCTAGTACCTTAAGGGATTTGGAGAAGGAAGCACATGGCATTTATCAGTCAGGAAACTTGAGGGCTTGGAGGGTTGTCAGTTCTCCACGGGGCATGGTCCTCAAAGAACCCCAACATGCCTTTGGGGGGTCGGATCCTTTTCTTCGGGAAGGCTTGGTCTGTGCTTCTGGGGACTGGGTATGTAGCTTGCGGGGCCCAGTGCAAAATAGAAAAGCAAGGCCCCTTGAAACCCATCAAGTGGGGGCCTGTGTGGCTGCACACATTCCGTGCCCAGGAAGCCAGTCCCGGGGCTACTGCTGATCGTCGTGAGGCACAACTGCTTTGAAATAAAAATATTCTGTAACACAGACTTTGGGCCATTTTTGTAAATGTGGCTAGGAAGTCAATAATGTAAAATGAAATCAGAGTTCAGTTTTATTGTGAGGAATGGATGTACCACAAAAACTTGTTTGATATCTCTGAAACAGGTACAGTTTAAACAACTTTTATTTCAAGAAATATTGCTTCTAGACTTTCCTGAAGTCAGAATTGTTCTATAAAAGTGTCACAGAATAGTATACAAGATTAAAAAACAGTGTGCTTCCTAATAACTTGAAATCTTTTTACAAAGAACATCATTCATGATCATAAATATGTTTATTCTGTCATTCGGCCAATGACACACATCTGATAAACAGCTAATTTTAACATATATACAGAGCCTATGATAAAGACTTTCTTAAAGTTAGCAAAGTGTCAACTATTACAAATTAAATTTTCTTTAAAAGAATTTACCTTAAACACTTAAAAGAATTATCTAAAAATACAGAACAAAAGAAAAATAAAAGTATGAGTCTTCTTGGAAAGTTGAGCAGGTCAATAACTCAATGAGGTAATCCTTTTGCTGGTATTGAAAAATCTGATACCAAACAGGAATTATTCTCAAGAATACAGATTTTCTAAAGCAAATTTGAACTATGCCTTAAAACAGAACATGCTGAGGCCTTAAAAATAATCATACAACACAATGTTATGAAATTAACCTCACATATGGTACGTTTCAGTTATGAAACATTTATGAGTTTATTTTGTTGAAAAGCATTCCTTGTATGTAAATTCAAAACTAAACATATTTTCTCAACACTTAAGTTTATTATCCAGGCCAAGAAAGCAAAATAAAAATGAAAGAGGAAAAAAAAAAAGATAATCAGTTCTTTTATCCTATCAAGAAATCAAAATCTTGCTATCTTAAGGAAGTGATGCAAGGTAGATACAGAGAAAAAAGCAGGCAATCTTTGTTTGGTTATTTATTCCTTTATTTTTACTGCCAACATCATTAGCCAGGCCTTTCTGCTAATCAAGTTTAGCAAGTCGAGGTAAAACATGCAATATTTTCTGGCAAAAGAGTAATACCAAACAATATGTGATCCCATACTGTGTGTTGTCCGTGGGAGTTTATTTTATTGTCTCACCGGGACCGGTGAGACTGTTACAAGCCTGTACAGAGAAAACAAGACTAATGAAATGGGGCATTCGGACATCAAAGTGCAAAATCACTAACTAAACACAATTGGAAAATTCCAGTGGTCAAAAATGAATGAGAACTCCATTATGCAGGCAGCGGAAGTGTGCCCAAAAACCCACCAATGGAATCAAGTTCTAGAAACGTAAGAAGTCACGTTTCTTGCCATCTTGGTCATTTATATATGCATGTCCCCACAACTTTCAAAAGATAATACTGCTTTAGTACCAAAAAAGGAAAGAAACCCTCTCTCTCTTTACTTTTGAAAAACAGTGAATTGAACAGTGCGTCCGTGTGTGCGTGCACACTTCTGCGCGATGTATCTAGGACAGCTTGGAATGTTGGTAGCCACGACTGCCTTTATTAGTTTACAAATAAAAAGTTAAAAAAATACTGTGTCTAGGGTAACAATGTCATCTAATCAGGGAGAGTGGAGGAGGCACTGCCTTCTAGACCCCGGAAGGTCCCCCTTCGGCGACTCTCCTCCGCCCGGGGCGACATCCCGTCCGCTCTGCTGGAGTTGGAATGCTGCTCCCTGGCGGGCAGGTTGCTCAGCTGAGGAACGGAGGCTCCATCAGAATGCACGGGAAGATACAGCTGACTTTCCAAAACCTCTTGGCCTGGCCCAGCGTCCCGGTAAAGTTCCTTCTGAAGCCTGCTAACGGGCTGCCGAATGGGGCTGCGCTTGACGGCGAGCTCCGTCACGCCGTTGCTGCTGACATCGGTTTCCAAACGACCTCTCTCTCTCTGTCCCATCCATTTTTCAGTTTTATGATTCTTCCAGTGTTCAGAATTCAAACTACTGACTTCTGGAATGTCGTTATTCCATTCAAGTTTATTCTCTGGACTTGATGTTGGTGGGTTCAAATGCAGGGTTCTGAAGTTGGCCGGTGCGGTCAAAGGCGGCGATTCCCCAGCCACGCGAGTCGGGGCGTCGCCTGACGCAGCAGAGGCCACCTCTGCCGGCACCGAGCGCGCAGGAGCTGCAGCCTGGACCCCATCGCTGTGAGCAGTTTTAGTCTTGTTTGTTTTGTTCTGTTCATGGTGACTGTTCAGCAGTGCAAATGCTCTATCTACATCCTTCAAGTAATTAGTCCAGTCAGCCAGACTAAGTCTATGGTTTTGTCTGTACTCATAGATGTTTTCACTGACACTGTATAAATCCTCCAGGCCTTGCCAGTTGATGTTTGTGTTGAGATGGGGCAGATTAACCTTCCCATCCATCCCATAATTGGCCTCTGTGGAAAAACAGAAGGATGTGGATCATTAGTGGAGAAAATATTTCCTACTTATTCCAAACAAGCAACTGACATTGTTTTCACAGAGCAGATCACTTCAAAATATAATACTAAAAATGATTTTCCCCAAGAGATGTTATAAAAAAGTGGCCTTAGGCTACAAGGGAAAATTGGGAAAAGGATCAAACGAATGGAAACGTCTATGATAAGCACAGTTGGTGCCAGAAATGGCTCTGCTACTGTCAGGCAGGGTGTCTGCATTTTACTCCTGGCTCTCTCAAGCCAACCCTGCTAACAGGAGGACGTCAGAGGGGTGGGTGCCTGGGTCTTGGTCCCCCCACTTCAGTCACGTGTGGGATGGTTGTGTGATAAACCTTTACCACTGAGAGTTGATGGGTGAATGACGGACTCAAAAATATTTTAATGAGGCATGCAAAGCGTAGCAGGGTGTTTTTAGTCTACATTCCCTGGCACTCAGTATAAAAAGTTAGAATACAACTAAACTCTTCCAAATAAGTTCTTGGATCTGTTTGTTTGTTGTGCTTTTCCCCCTGAAAGTTCCATGTCGTGGTGAAATCAATCCAGGAGTGTTTTTCACAGTATGGCAGGAGGGCACCAGCTCTCCCCCCCTAAGACCCTTCCGTACCACTGCCTACGACACCAAGACCCCAGTCCTGCAGGAAAGACCACTTGTTCTCCAGCTGCAGCCATTTTCCTACGTGCGCCCTGCGACTAAGCATGTCCTCAGGCTACGCGTGCTCAGCTATTACTATGTCTGACTCGGTCCTGCGAGCCTTTATTCTCATTATCCTAAGCCTGCCTGCCTTTGTTAGAGTACTAGAACACTTTCAGACTCTAGTTAGGGGAGTCAGATCTAAGGCCCGCAAGCCTGCTGTTCTACATCGCACTTTGTATTAAAGACGCTTCCTCTCTTTGAACCCCTGCGGTCCCGGGATTGGCTCTTCAAGGGCTCATCGCGCAGCATGCCCACGCTGGTTCAGTATCGATTTGGTGATCAGGTGGAACCAGGGGTCCTTCAAGGATCTGATGGCCTGAAGCTCTGGAGCCCCAGCTGGACAGGTGAGCACGGTGATCAAGCCCAGAGTCTATCTAGATGGGTTAATCTAGAGGCTTGGCAGTTTCTGAGATTTTCCTCCCTGCTGGCGTGCCAGGCTCACTGGGGCTTCCGCGTTTCAAAGGGAGGAATGGTTCCAGGTCTGGACATCTGACTGGGTGAGGAGGTCTCAAGGTGAAAGTGGATCAGGAAAAAAGTAAAAAGGGTTCCCTGGACCAGGGACTGCTCCCTGGACACAATCTGAGACCATGGGTCCTGCTTCCAGATGATCCCCCTTGTTCTGACCATTGCGCTATCCTGAATTTTAAAAATATGGGACTCAAATCGTCCCTGAGAGCACTGGGTGTACTCTGAAATAGATCAATTTTAAGTGTGAAGAGTCTGTTTATAGTGCATGTTTATGCATTGTTCAGTTAATCTGTTGTTACAACTCTGGAAATGGGAAATTCTAACAATATCCCTAACATTCCTGAATGTAGCCCTTTGGGCTGCATTTTGAAAAATTGGGAAGTTTTCAGTTATCAACCTATTAAAAAAAAAACAGGAAATGGTTTATTTCCATAATACAGTCTGGCCTCAAAAGGATTTAGAATCAGGCAAGAAATGGCCTGAGAATGGCTCTATAGAAAAAACACACTCTATTACAATTAGAACTGTGTGGGGAAACGGACTTTGGCCCAGTGGTTAGGGCATCCGTCTGCCATATGGGAGGTCCACGGTTCAAACCCCGGGCCTCCTCGACCCATGTGGAGCTGGCCATGCACAGCGCTGATGCCCGCAAGGAGTGCCCTGCCATGCAGGGGTGTCCCCCGCGTGGGGGAGCCCCACACGCAAGGAGTGCGCCCGTGAGGAAAGCCGCCCAGCGTGAAAAGAAAGAGCAGCCTGCCCAGGAATGGCGCCGCCCACACTTCCCGTGCCACTGACGACAACAGAAGCGGACAAAGAAACAAGACGCAGCAAATAGACACCAAGAACAGACAACCAGGGGAGGGGGGGACATTAAATAAATAAATAAATCTTAAAAAAAATAAAAAATAAAAAAATAAAGAACTGTGTGTAAGAGAGAGCAGAAATGGGATGTGATGACATGTAGTCAATCATTTGTCTCTCTCAGCAGTATTTTTGAGAAAATACAAAATTTTACCTGTAAGAACGATCAGGGAGGAGAAGTGTCCTCCTGACTCAAACCTGAAGGACCCAACAGAAGGCTACTTCCTCCATCCATCCCACCTCTGCCCTGTACCACGGGGCCGAGGCAGGAGGGGAGGGAGCCTCCTCACCTCCACTGAGCCCTCTTTACTGGAGGTACAAGAGCCTGAGACAGGAATGGCCTCCCCTGCCCACACCTGCCAGGGTGCTCCGTTTGGCCCGGGTTCCTCTCTAAAACCGGCACCTGTGCCGCTGGCTGAACACCTACAGGAGTTCATGAGCAGGGAGGCCCTAGAGGATCTGTATATGTGCAAATCAGACTCGTTCCCCTGGAAAAACAGTATTTACTCTATAGGGAAAACCCCAGGAAAATGGAAAGCTTAGTTTATTTGTAACCTAAATGGGCTGATAATTCAAGCCTTGTTAAATACCCTGATAATAGGAGAAGAGCAAAGGATAGTGATGGAAAAAAGGCAGATAAAAAGCAAGGAGAAAATCCTGGCAACCCAGTGTATGCTGGAGCAAATTTGCAGTACTGATAAGGGATCCTGATGGAATCTAAATGATGCCGGCGAGGGGGCTGAATAAGAGCAGCATAAAGAACGCATTGCTGTGGGCCTGTGGAATGGAGTCCTAAAGCCCGAAACTTACAAAAAAATTAATGAGGTACTACAAGCAGCAAAGGAAAGTTCCTCAGCTTTCCTTGGAAGAATTTATACTACCTACCACAGTACAATGATACAGATCCAGAAAGTCCAGAGATTGCCAGAATTTCAGTATGATGGAGGTGTTTTGAAGCTGTGCTGGGTCCCAGAAAAATCATGTTCCGAAAGCTAACCCATTCCTGTGGGTGTAAACCTGGTGTAGGGAGGACCTCTGATTCGGGCACTGCAGTAAAGTGTGGTCCAGGGTGGATCTCAGTCCTCCTCCTGGAGTCCTCTATCAGAGAGTGAAATTTAGACAGAGAAAGAGAAAGCCACAGGAAGGAAGAAGCTGAGTGAAAGCTGCAGAGGGAGTAGCCAGAGGATGAACCTCTACAGAACCTGGAAGAGAAGGGAGAGGCCAGGAGATGCTGCTGGGTGCCTTGTCATGTGGCAGGAAAGCTAAGGACCAAGGATAACAGGCAGCCGGTCCGAGAATGCCAGTCTTCGGGAAGAAAGCATCGCCTGGTGATGCCTTGATTTGGACGTTTTTCTCTGCCTCGAAACTGTAAGCTTGAAAGCTAGTAAGCTGATAAATCCCCATTGTACAGGCCAACCCATTTCTGGTATATTGCTTTTGGCAGCCTTAGCAAACTAAGAGAGATTTTGACACCAGGAAAGTGGGGTGCTGCTATTGCAAATAAAAAACATTTAAAAGGATTTTAAATTGGGGAAACCGTAGAGGCAGGAAGAATTGTGAGAGGCTTGATAGGAAAGGTCTAGATTGCTCTGAGGAGACTGTTGGTAGAAATATGGACCCTTAAGGTACTACTGATGAAATCTTAGACAGAAATGATGAATGTGCCCTTGCACTGGAAGAAAGGTGACCCTTGTTTTAAAGTGGCAGAGGACTTGGCAAAGTTGAGTAGTGACAGTGAATGGAAGGCAGAATTTGAAAATGATGAGCTTTGATATTTACTTGAGGAGATTTCCAAATTTAGTGTGAAAAGTGTGGCCTGGCTTCTCCTTGCTGTTTATAGTAAACTATGAGGAAAGGGATAAGCTGAGAAATGGTCTCCTGGGCTTGAAGAAACCAGAAAGTGATGGTTTGGAAAATTCTGAGCTTTCAGAAAGCAAAGAGCCCCATGCGAGGATTTAGCTGAACATGACACCAGTCGGTCATTTCAGTGCAAGTCAGGGTCGGAAATGCTGTTATCCAGAAAGGTTTGTGGAAAGTCCTACGGTCTGAAGTCGGGACCCCTGTGGACTACACGGGAAACCAACATGTTTATTGCCAAGATCTGTATGAATGGAACCACTGCCAGCCTGAACTAAACACGACAGATTGAAGGAAAAATGACTTCAGGGCAGAACCATGGAAGCTGAGGTCTGGACAAAAGACATCTTCTTGGGCCAAGAGAGCGAGCCCACCCACGTATGTGGAAAGAATGAGTATGCCCCAGAGCTTGGGGAGGGTGGCCCTTTGTTCAGGAAGACTATCACCCCAGCTTTCTCAGATGCTAGGGGGATTGTAGAGAGGCCAGCCAGGTGCTTGAGGAGCGTGGCATCACTCCAGTGCTTGGAGATACTGGAGCCCTCACTCCAGCGCTAGCAGGGCCCTAGGAAAGGGTGGGGCTGCTGATCCATCAAGACTAGAAAACAAAGCCTCATTCTAGAGGTGACCCTCAGACCCTGAAATCTAATCGAGTAAGGCCTGCAGGGTTTCGGTATTGTGTGGGACCCCCGTTTTCCTTCTAGTTTCCCCGTATGGCAATAGGAACATTTATCCTATGACTGTCCCTCCTTTGTATATTGGAAACAGGTCCACAGCCGGAGGGGAGTTTTGCACCAGGACAGGCCATACCTATAAATGATTTTGATGAGACTTTGTACTTAATATCGTTACTGAAATTATGTAAGACTTGTTGGGATATTGTGATAAAATGAATGTATTTTGTGTATGGAAAAAAACACATCTTTCTGGCATCCAGAGGGTGGAGTGTGAGATTTTGAGGCTGTATTACCCCAGTAAAACCATGTTCTGAAAGCTAATCCACTGATTAGGTTACTACAGTAAGCGCTGGCCCAGGGTGCGTCTTAATCCTCTTACTGGTGTCCTGTATAAGAGAATGAAATTCAGAGATAGAAAAAGGCACAGAAACAAGAAGCTGAAATCAACAGAACCTGGCAGAGAAGGGAGAGACCAGCAGATGCCGCATGTGACCGAGGAGTCCAGGATCACGGGCAGCTGGTCTTCGGGGAGAAAACGTCACCTAATGATGCCATAATTTGGCCTTTTTCTTAGCCTTGAAACTGTTAAGTTAACAAATCCCCCTTGTAAAGGCCAACCCATTTCTGGAATATTGCTTTTGGCAGCTTTAACAAACTAAAACTATGATCTTTATTACTCAGAGGTTTCCTGATGTAAGAAAGAAGCTACAGAAAATTGACAGAACTAGGACTGCCAATCTTTAGGTTGGTTGGAATCTTCTCTACAGTTTGTAACAACAGGGACCAAGTAGAGAAGACTGGTACTTAAAGGGCTTGAGGAGCAGTACCTTAACAGGCAAACAACACTTCTCAGGGGATGCAGGGCAACCAGGTAAGGCCCCTGGGCCCCCCTCGGGGCATGGGAAAATTCCCAGAGAAATTAGGAACCTACCACTGTGCCTGCTGTGAAGAAAAGACAGATTGCCCTGGCTGTCCCCAGGGAAAACCCAAAGGGAACCTGCGTGACCCAAATTCCAGATTCCTCAAGGAGATGCCACCCACCTGGACCCGGAGAGAAAGGCTCTGCTAGAAGAGACAGCACTTCTCTGTCTCCCACCCGGAGCCTTGGGTAACAATACAGGTGGGAAAACAAGGCACTGTCTGCTTTGTTGATAGAGAAACCACTCAGTACTAAAGAAAAAACAAGACGATTTCTAACCGATCAGCTACTATAAGAGGACTATCCAGTAAAAGTGCGAATAAACTATTTCCATAGCCATTAAAACGTTTAACTGGGACCAAAAATGTAAAGCATAGTTTTCTGTACATCCTGAATGTCCAGTTCCTGTGCTAGGAAGAGATCTGATAACCAAATAAAATACCCAAACAATCTTTTCTCCAGATTGTCCACAGAAGTGCCTCCAGGACACGCGTGTACACTGCAAACCTCACTGCGTGTTTATTGGGGAAGATAGACCACTCCTATTCCTGGAGAAATCCTGAAAGCTGTAAAACCCTAGGCGTGAGCTGATGGAAAACCCAGACGTGCAAAAACATTAAGACGGATTCAAGTAAAACTCCACCAGCCAGCTACTGTGTGCCATGTGTAGCAGTTGGCTTTGTTTATGAATTCCAAAAATAGATATTGGATTATGTTTGTAAACTGGCCTGTTCCTCTGGGTGAGTTCCCCTTTGATTGCATTAAATTCAGAGGTTTCACTTTTACTTGGCTAAATTAAATTTAGGGCTTCCGTTTGGCCACATCAGTGGGAAGTTGGGCGGGAACTCAGAAAATAACATGGCAGAGGACATTGAGTTTTGATGCTGGAGTCACAGGAAGTAAATACACAGGAGAACACAGAGCAACAGACACGGCTCTGTAGACAGGCAGGGGCCCCGGGAAGAGAGAGCACCTGACAGAGATGCCATGTATCAATGACTGAAAAACTAACTGTAGAACCTAAAATGCAAAGGACCATCCAGAAAGTAAGCCAAAGCTGTACCTCCTCCCATTAGAGGAGTTTAGGCAAGAAGCACATCTCCATGTAGAGACTGGCAAGTACACTTTATTGTTATGCCTAAATCATAAATTTGTAGAAATCATAAACATCATGTTTTTGTAGATTCATTCACAGGATCAGTAAAAGCTTTTCCCTGCAGAACGGTACGAGCTTCAGAAGTAGCCAAGGCACTTCTGAAGGAAATAATTCCAAAGTTTGGAATGCTGTTTTCAATACAAAGTGGTAATGGTGGGGCTTTTGGATCAAAAATTTCACAGGAACTGTCAGGAGCCTTGAGCGCATGTTGACAGCTACATGCATCATGCAGACCTCAATCTACAGGAAAAATAGAGAAAATGAATCATACCTTGAAAACAACAGCCAAGCTCTGGCAAACTACTCTCTCTCTGGATACGATACTGCCGGTGGCTCCAATGCGGTAAGAGGAGCACCCAGAAGCAGGCTCCTTAGCCCATTTGAAATGGTATATGGGAGATCATTCCTGAAACAAGGTGGTATGTACACCTGGACTGAACTACTCCAAGATGTAGAGACTAAGATTAGAGGCAATTCATTACTATGCCTCAAGTCGGTTCTCTCTTCCCACAGATGTTCCCTTACATTACCTTAAGCTTGGGGACTGAGTTCTGCCAAAGAAATAGAAAAAACCAACATCCAGCAGACCAATTAGGAATAAAATGGGATGGTTCCTATGATGTTTTATTAACCACTCACTCCTGTGTCAAACTAATGGGCGTGAAACCATCAATTCACCATAGTGGAGTAAAATTAGCACCCCCAACCAGTCTACTTCTCCTAGACTCCTTCACAGAAAGAATACCAAAAATCAAACTACGAGAAACGCCAAGGAAAGAGAAGGGGACAGACCTCCAGCAGTCAGATACCAGTGTACACCCCTAGAAGATGTAAAATACATCTTCAGGAGAATAAAGGTTAACAGACCTGAAGTTCCATATATTTTAGCATTTACTCTTGCTTGGATATTATTAATTATAGTCAAAACTTTAATGAAGGGAAGCGGACTTGGCCCAGGGGTTAGGGCATCTGTCTACCACATGGGAGGTCCACGGTTCAAGCCCCGGGCCTCCTGACCCGTGTGGAGCTGGCCCATGTGCAGTGCTGATGCGCGCAAGGAGTGCCGTGCCACGCAGGGGTGTCCCCGCATAGGGGAGCCCCACGCGCAAGGAGTGTGCCCCGTAAGGAGAGCTGCCCAGCGTGAAAGAAAGTTCAGCCTGCCCAGGAATGGCGCTGCACACACACAGAGCTGACACAACAAGATGACGCAACAAAAAGAAACAGATTCCCGTGACGCTGACAACAACAGAAGCGGACAAAGAAGAACACGCAGCAAATAGACACAGAGAACAGACAACTGGGGTGGGGTGGGATGGGGCGGGGTGTGTGTGTGTGAATAAAATAAATAAATCTTTTTAAAAAGTTGATTTATTTAATTAAGAAAAAGGGAAAAAAGAACCTAAAATGGAATACAAGCAGAAATAAATGATTCTTAATCTATTTCACATAAATAATATAATCATAATAAAGGAGGGACAATGACTAGTTCCAGTAACTTTGAACATATTTCTTTGACTATATTCTCTCTCTCTAAAGACAGAAAGAACTGTACAAACATATTCCACCCTCGTTGTCTTTGCAGTAGAGTAAGTTAGCAATTCTGAAGCTGCTGTGTATTGCAGCATTTAATAAATGAGTTACTATAGAGGATAATGGGAGCTACATGTTGAAGAAGTTGTTATAATATTAAAAAAAGGAAGACTAGAATGAACCTTGTGGTGTTAAATTAAAAGAGGGGTATCAGTAGGAACTCATAGCAACATCCACACTTCTGTATAAATATCTATAGCTACTGGAATAGATTTAGATACACATGCATGTATATATCTTGCTCTGTCCACCAAAATGGTCTAGATGCAAATGCACCTCAATAGCTAATTGTATATACATCAAACCTAGGTCTTCATTCCAAATATTATTCCTCATTAAAAGGAACTGGGAGTCTTTGGAGAAATGGGTGATTCCAGACAGGGGGCTGAGAAAATACAAGATGAACGTGGAACATAATGCTAGGTCAAAAAGGTGATAGGGACATGTCAAAAGGACAGGGAAGCCTCCTGCAAGGAGCACGCACTGGCCAATTCTGGGACATTTTGAGTACCAAAATAAATCATGGTAGAAAAGAATATTAATGCAATAAAATAAGACTCTATGAGCCCATTCTGATATAAATAAATAGGGGGGAAACAAAACATCTTCCTTACAGTAGAATACCACCTAAGAAATGCAGAAGAAATGAGAGTTAGAAAAATCACCATTTTGCAGCCATCATATTCATACTGAGTTGGCCAAAAATCATGAATGGATACAAAAGCTAATGGATGAAAGTTTCGTGAGGAACAGGGTATTCACAGGTTCTAAAAACATTCCCTCATCAACTATTTATTAAGTAGAAAAGAAAAAATAGTAATGTTATAGTGGATTAACCGATCAAATACTACCTTAACCAAGTAAGTAAAGTTAAGACCACCAAACAGACAGAGGTAAAGCACCTCCTCATTGGATCTCTCTAGGCTACAGCATTACTTATGTGGTATTCCTGCCAAAAATTTACCACCTCTGTCCAATCATGAGGAAACATCAGATAAATCCCAAATGAGGTACATTTTACAAAGTATAATTGGCCAATACTCTTCAAAATGTCATGAAAGACAAGGAAAAGTTAAAGGAGACTTAAAAGACATAACAGTATCCTGCAAATCTATGATCCTGGATTGGAATCTTAGATTAGAAAATAAAATGAAGCTGATCTGCAAACATGGCATTATTGGGACAATTGGCAAAATTTAAATAAGAAATGTGGATTTGATAATTTTATCAGTATTAAAATGCCTGATTTTTTTAAAAAAAAGGTCTGTGCATGTGTGTGTGTGTGTAGAAAGAGAATAAGAGAAAATGGTAAAGGAATTGGGGCACAATTTCTCTGTACTAGTCTTGCAAAGTTTCTATAAATGTGAAATTATATCAAGACATGAAGCTAAAAATTTTATCAGGCATTAGAATCTAAATTTTCCATGTGTCTGTCCTGATTTTTGCCAATCCACACCTCACAAAATGAAACCCTTTTCTTGGGGCAGTCTGAAGAGTATGGATAGATTTGTTCTGAAAAGTGAGCTTTCAGAATAAACATAGGTGATTTCAAGTTGCAGGTAATCATAATCTCAATCCTGGATATAGAAAGGTTGTGAAACTACTAAGGGAAATTCAAGAACATACCCAGGTGTCAATCATAGCCACAATTCTGTTTGGGTGACACTTGCGTATAAAAACATACACAAATAATTATATCACACCATAGTCTACAGATGGGTAATGTAGAAAGTTTGTATGCATGGAGTCCAACTCTTGACAGAGCAGTGTTTGAATCAACAACAGTGAACAGTGTCATAAGCAGAAACAGTTGTTTCTACTGAGACAGCCTGGCTCTATCCCACTTCCTTATCCTCATCTCTTCTCTCCTTCACATGCCTCTGTCCTAGCTTCATGCAACCTTGTACAATTTCCAGACAGCACCAGGCTCTGCTCCTATTTCAGTGCTTACATTTATTTCTAGAATGTGCTTCTCTGCCTCATTTTCCTTGTCAGTTCTCGATCTTCAAGATTAAATTGGGGGAAGTGGATTTGCCTCAACGGATAGAGTATCTGCCTACCACATGGGAGGTCCAGGGTTCAAACCCAGGGCCTCCTGACCCATGTGGTGAACTGGCCCACGCTCAGTGCTGATATGCGCAAGGAGTGCCGTGCCACGCGGGGGTGTCCCCCTCATAGGGAAGCCCCACGCGCAAGGAGTGTGCCCTGTAAGGAGAGCCGCCCAGCACGAAAAAGGTGCAGCCTGCCCAGGAGTGGCGCCACACATGTGGAGAGCTGACGCAGCAAGATGACACAACAAAAAGAGACACAGATTCCTGCTGCTGCTGAGAAGAATATAAGCTGACACCGAAGAACACGCAGCGAATGGATACAGGCAACAGACAACTGGAAAGGGGGGAAGGGGAGGGAAATAAATAAAAAATAAATCTTAAAAAAAAAAGAAAAGATTAAATTGGGAAAGAGGGCAACTTCAGAAAGATGCCAGCATGGAGACTGGCAGGGTTCACCTCTCTTCCTAAAAACAGGGAGAGAAAAGGCAGAAACTGTCCAAAACAACTGCTCTAGAGATTTGTAGCCCAGGGGAATGCTGTCTACTATCCAGAAGGGAGTAGGATAGGGAGATGGAAATGCCAAAGCAAAACCTGTGAGTGAGCTTCCCCCACGAGAGGGAATGGTGCCCATAACCCAACCTCAGTACAACCTAGGACTAGCTGCTGCTGACACAAAGGGGAACAGAGGTTCTTCCTCCCTGGGAGAAGGAAGGGCACAGGCGAGTGCCAAGTGTACCTCCTGATTGGTGAGTTTGGACTGGAAAGCCTGGCTCTGAATCACAGCTACAGCTGACCCAAAGGGGGACATTCCATGAACATATCACCCTGTGGAGGTTGGAGAAAATAAGATCCCCTTTGGAGCTGTAGGGGAAAGGTTTGCTGAAGAGTGTTATCTGTTGGCAGGCCAGGAAAATGAGTCCCCAGGAATTTGAAGTGGGGAAAAAAAGAAGCTTTTAGGTGTCTTTCCCATCATTCCCCACAGGCCCTTTGAAATTGGTCTGAACTCATTAGTAAGTCCCTGGTCTGTTGGAAACTGAGGCACAATGGCCTCTCAAGGAAAGACGTGCTGTCTCCATGACTACGCTTGCAACCTAAGGAATGCAGTGATTGGGAGTTCCCGGCAAATGGGCTGAAGCTGTTAAAGGCTAAAGGAAAAGATGAGCTCATACCTTTTGTAATGTACAGAATACTTAGACTTTGCACTTTGAGATAAGTTTTAAAAAAGAAAATTCTTTAGACTATAGGTAATGTTGATTGTTAATACGTGTTGCTCCTTGATGTCACGTACACTATGTTAATGCTAATGCTTATGCTTAATGGCACATAGGCTGCTGTGGGCCTGCTTGTAGACACGTGCACTGTGGTATATAAAGAGCCCCTTGTAATCAATAAAGTTGTCTGATGAGCTTGAGAAATCAATGCTCTCAGATCCCCTGAACCCAATCTTTCTTTGTCTCTCATTCCCAATATCCTCGGGTCACTGATTAAGACTCCGACACTGGTCCTATTTTGATCAGCTAAAAATGGGCAATTTAAAATATCTAGAATTGGGAAATGGACTTTGGCCCAGTGGTTAGGGCGTCCGTCTACCACATGGGAGGTCCGCGGTTCAAGCCCCGGGCCTCCTTGACCTGTGTGGAGCTGGCCCATGCGCAGTGCTGATGCGCGCAAGGAGTGCCGTGCTACACAGGGGTGTCCCCCGCGTAGGGGAGCCCCACGCGCAAGGAGTGCACCCATAAGGAGAGCCGCCCAGCGCGAAGGAGGGAGCAGCCTGCCCAGGAATGGCGCCGCCCACAGTTCCCGTGCCGCTGACGACAACAGAAGCGGACAAAGAAACAAGACGCAGCAAAAAGACAGAAAACAGACAACCGGGGGAGGGGAGGGGAATTAAATAAATAAAAATAAATCTTTAAAAAAATAAATAAATAAAATAAAATATCTAGAATAAATTAAAACAGATGTCAAAGAAGAGCCACAACACAAAACCCATCAACAATAAAGTCATAGCCAAGCAAGAAAACTGACAATTAGTGTAAATTCACCATCATAATCAGATGCCTAGACATTAGCAAAAAATTACAAGCCATATTAAGAAATAGGATGATATGGCCTGGTCAAAGGAACAAATTAAAATGTTAAATGAGTCACAGAATTTGAAACAACCAGTGAAGTTCAAACAAAGCTCCTAAATCAATTTAAAGAGTCGAAGAAAAAAATATGGCTACAGAAATAAAGGATATTTAGAAGATACTGGGTGAGCATAAAGAAGAATTTGAATGCATGCACAGAGAAATAACAGTGCTTATGGGAATGAAAGACAATGGATGAGATAAAAAATGCATTAAAGGAAAATGTTCTAAAATTGACTGAGGTGATGTCAGCACCACTGTGATGAAAATTAGAGTCACTGAGTGTACACTTTGAATGGACTGTACAAAGCATGGAACTGTATAACACAGTGAAGTGGTGGAAGATGGACTGTGGTTAACAGAAAAAAAAATGAGAATGTTCTCTCATGAACTAAAACAAGTATATAATACTAATACAGGGCGTTAATAATCAGGTGGGTTGGGGGAAAATACACCAAGTGTAAGGTGTGGATATATAGTTAGTAGTAATATATTGACGATACTCTTTCATAGTTTGTAACAAATGTTTCACAACAATTCAAGATTTGGTGGTAGGGTGATGTATGGGAGCCCTGTATTATAATATGTATGCTTGTTTGTAAACTCACAACTTTTACTATATACTTACTGTTTATGTTCGTGTATGAATGATCTATTTCAATAAGAATTTTTAAAGGAAAAAAATGCATTAGAGGCATACAGCGGATTTGAACTAGCTTGAATTAGCAGAGGAAAGGATCAGTGAATTAGAGGATAGGAAATCTGAAATTGAAAAAACAGAAGAAGAGATAGAGGAAAGAATGGAAAAAATTGAGCAGGGTCTCAGGGAATTCAATGATAGCACAAACTGCACAAATATATCATCATGGGTTTTCCAGAAGGAGAAGGGAAAAGAAAAGGGCCAAAAAAAAATGTGAGGAAATAGTAGCCGCAATTTCCCAACTCTTATGAAAGACATGGATATCCACATCCAAGAAGTGCAAAGGATTCCAAATAGTATAAATCCAAATACTAATTTTAGACACTTATTTATCAGGATGTCAAGTGACAAAGATAAAGAGAAAATTTAGAAAGCAGCAAAAGTGATTTATCACATACAAGGGAAGTTCAATGAGACTTAGTGCTGTTTTCTCATCAGGAACTACAGAGGCAAAAAAGGCAGTGTAATATATTTAAGATACTGGAAGAGGAAAACTACCAGCCAAGAATTTTTTTTTTTTAAGATTTATTTATTTATTTGTCTCCCCACCCCTCCCCCCCCCCCACGCCAGTTGTCTGTTCTCTGTGTCTATTTGCTGCATCTTCTTTGTCTGCTTCTGCTATTGTCAGTGGCACGGAATCTGTGTTTCTTTTTGTTGAGTCATCTTGTTGTGTCAGCTCTCTATGTGTGCAGCACCATTCCTGGGCAGGCTGCACTTTCTTTCGCGCTGGGCGGCTCTCCTTATGGGGCGCACTCCTTGCCCGTGGGGCTCCCCTACATGGGGGACACCCCTGCGTCAGCCAAGAATTCTTTATCCAGAAAAACTGCCCTTCAAAAAATGACACTGAGGGAAGTGGGTTTGACTCAACGGATAGAGTGTCCACCTACCACATAGGAGATCCAGGGTTCAAACCCAGGGCCTCCTAACCCATATGATGAGCTGGCGCATGCCCAGTGCTGATGTGCGCAAGGAGTGCCGTGCCACGCAGGGGTGTCCCCTGCGTAGGGGAGCCCCATGTGCAAGAAGTGTGACCCGTAAGGAGAGCCACCCAGTGTGAAAAAGGTGCAGCCTGCCCAGGAGTGGCGCCACACATGCAGAGAGCTGACTCAGCAAGATGATGCAACAAAGAGAGACACAGATTCCCCGTGCCGCTGAAAAGAATATAAGCGGACACAGAAGAACACATAGCAAATGGATACAGAGAGCAGACAACTGGGGGGTGGGGAAGAGAAAGAAATAAAAGGGGAGAGAAATATATAAAAAATAAATTTTAAAAAATGATACTGAGTTTAATATATTCACAGATAAACAGAAACTAAGATAGCTCATTAGCAAGATGCTGGCTCAACAAGAAATATTAAAGGGAGTTCTGCAGCCTGAAAAGAAAAGACAGGAGAGAGAAGCTTGGAGGAACAGATAGAAGTGAAGATGATCAGAAAGTGTAACGAAAAGGCAAAAAAACCCAAAAATAAGATATGGCAAATGAAAGCCAAACTATTAAAATGTTGAAGTAAGGAATCCTTTAGAGTAATAACATTGAATGTTAATGGATTAAGCTCCCCAATTGAAAAACACAGGCTAGGGACTGGGTGTAGCTCAGTGGTTGAGCATCTGCCTCCCATGCATGAGGTCCCAGGTTCTCAATCCCCCTATATCCTAAAAAAAAAAAAGACACAGGCTAATAGAATGGATAAAAATTATAAACCATCTATATACTGTCTATAAGAAACGCACCTTAGGTCCAAGGATACAAATAGGCTGAAAGTAAAATGCTGGAAAAAGATATTCGATACAAACAGTAACCAAAAAAGAGTAGGGGTAGTTTACAAATAACAGACAAAATAGAGTTTAAATGCAAAAATGTAAAAAGAGGAAAGGATATTATATATTGATAAAAGGGGCAATCTACTAAGAAGAAATAACAGTCATAAATATTTATGCATCTTACCAGGGTGCCCTAAGATACATGAGGCAAACACTTGCAAAACTGAAGGTAGAAATAGACATTTCTATAATAATAATTATAGAGTTCAATATACCACTATCATCAATAGGTAGAACATCTAGACAGATGACCAATAAGGAAACAGAGGTGAACAAAATGATAAATTATTGCAACCTAACAAATATATACAGAATAACGCACTCCCAGACACCAGGACATACCGTCTTCTCAAGTGCTCATGGCTCTTTCTCCAAGATAGACCGACCACATGCTGGGTGACAAAACAGGTCTCAAACATTTTAAAAAGACTGAAATTATATAATGCACATTCTCTAATCATAATAGATGAAGGAAATCAATAATAGGTGGAGAACAGGAAAATTCACCAATATATGAAGGTTATACAACACTCTTAAACAATGAGTAGGTCAAAGAAGAAAGCGCAAGAGAAATCTGTAAATATCTCAAGATGAATGAAAACAAGAATACAACATATTAAAACTTATTGTATACAGCAAGGGCAGTGCTGAGAAGGAAACTAATACCCCAACATGCCTACATTAAAAAGGGAGAAAAAGCTAAAATCAAAGACCTAACTGCACACCTGGAGGAATTAGAAAAAGGATAGCAAACTAAGCCCAAAGCAAGCAGAAGGAGAGAAATAACAAAGATTAGAGCAGAAATAAATGAAATTGACAATTTTAAAAAACCAATCAAATAAACAAAACAAAAAGCTGGTTCTTTGAGAAGATCAATAAAATTGACAAAACTTTACCTATCATCTTAAAGAAAAAAGACGATAAAAAAAAATAAAATCAGAAAGGGAGAGGAAACATTACTATTAACCCCACAGTAATAAAAAGGATCATGGAAGGATATTATGAATTCCATGCCAGCAAATTATACAACATAGATGAAATGGATACATTTCTAGAAACACACGAAAAACCTTCACTGACTCTAAAAGAAATAAAAGACCTCAGTAAACCAAGCACATATATCAAGAACCTCCCAAGAAAGGAATGCCCAGGACCAGATGGCTTCACTAAGAAAAATTAATATCAATCCTGCTCAACCTCTTCCAAAAAACTGAAGAGAAGGGAACACTACCTAACTCATTCTGTAAAGCCAACATCACCCTAATACCAAAGTCAGAGAAAAATACTAGAAGAAAATTACAGATCTCCCTAATAAATATAGATGCAAAAATCCTCAACAAAATACTTGCAGTTCAAATCCAACAGCATATTAAAAGAAGTATACATCATGATCAAATGGACTCTATCTCAGGTATACAAAGGTAGTTCAACACAAGAAAATTATAACATATCACATTAACAAACTGAAGGGGGAAAAATCACATGATCATCTTGATTGATACAGAAAAGTATATTTGACAAAATCCATCATCCTTTCCTGATAAACACACTTCAAAAGATAGCAATAGGGGAATTTTCCTCCTATGATATAGGGCATATATGGAAAAAAAAAAACAACCCCAAATCATACCCAGTGGTGAAAGGCTGAAAGCTTTCCTTCTAAACTGGGAATAAGAGAGGATGCCCACTGTCACCACCGTTATTCAACATTGTGCTAGAAGGTCCACGTAGAGCAATTAGGCAAGAAAAAGAATTGAAATGCATCCAAATCTGAAAAGAAGTAAAACTCTCCTGTTCACAGATAACGTAATCCTATATTTAGAATATTCCGTAAAATCTACAACATGCTATCAGAACCAATAAACGAGTTCAGCATAGTATACAAATTAACAGCACATGCTAGAACCGGACTGCCTGGGTCTGAGTCCTTGTTGCACTACTTATCAGTTGCATAACCTTGGCAAAGTAGCTTAATCTCTGTAACTCAATTTTTTCACGTGTAAAATGAGAATTATAGTAGTACTGACCTCACAAATTTCCTGTGAGGGTTAAATGAGTTAATATATGTAAGGCACTTAGAATAGTGCTGGAACATAGTAAGCCCTGATATAAAGTTCGCAAATGAGCCCCAAATTGGAAAGTGATGGATTCTGGTCTGATCCATTCTGACCCCTCAAGCCCTATTTATGTCATCCAATCTGATCAGCCCAAATTCCATCGTATTATTTCTCCTAGTTCACAACTCTTGAGTGTCTCCCTATTACTCTCAGGATAAAGACTGAGTCCTTTGACATGGTGTGTATGTTCTGGATTTCCTGGGGCAGTCGTCCCAGTTTATGTTCATTGTTCTGACATCCTGTCTAAGACTTTTGGAATTTTAGTTTAGAGAACAGTTTTTGATTATAAATATTTTATAGCTCTCTTGACAGATTAATTACATACATCAAGTTTATAAAATTGTTAGCTATTTGTGAATACATATTCTTCCATAAAAAGTTTAGAATGATGCTTGTTGAGTTCTAATAATAATTTCGGGTAGATTTTTGATTGGGTGGCATGGAATTTATAGTAAAATTGGAGGAGAAATGGCACATTTACATAGTTTTCATTACATCCAAGAGCATGGAGTAATTCTCCATTTACTTAGATCTACTTGTATGAAAAAAGAAATTTATATAATTTAAAATTCTTTTTTAGTACCTACTTCCACAGTGGAAATGATCTCCCTTTGGAAGATAAATTATTCGGTACCCTACCTATCACGCTATCCTGTGTCTGGGTCACTCCTATGTTTCCTTCAGGATGCAGCATTCATGCCTCCTCATCAGGAATTTTCCTTAATTCCCTGAGATTGGGTTAAGGGCCTTCTCCATGTGCTCATCTAGCACCATATCTTCTCCCTGTCAAACCACTTTGCACACTGAATTATAATACTTGACTCGAATCCCCTTGAGGGCAGTACCTTACATAGAGGAAGTCACTTGGTACAATATTTGTTGAATGGAGGAATGAGGATGAATTTTTTCCTCTCATTTTCTTCTCTCTGTTGAAACAGACTAAAGGTGAATTTCATTCTAGTGTTTGGGGAGGATCTTAAGAGTACTGCAAATGCTACACTTTAGATTCTTCTCCAATGGAACAAGGAATGTGGCACTTTGGGTAGAATCCATGGGAAAGTAAGAAAAATTTAAGAACATTGTTTTGGACTTTAGGCTAACCCAGATCCTAACCCTGACCAGGCCAGCCCCTGCTGTGTGAAAATGTGTTTCCAAGAGGACACATGGCTTGGCTAGCAGAGTTTCAGCTGGATCTTGGTGCCGACTTGTTCTTCAGAGGCACACGTCTGTGCAGCGTGCAAACTGCATGATCATACACGGTAGCCCTGGCTCTGATCCAGACCCTAACAACCCAAACCCTCAGTCCCTTCATTGCCTTAGGAGGCCAATCTCACCGCCAGCCCTTTAACCCCAAACCTTGACCCTGACTCATCCCTTGGTAGAGCCCTATATGAACTTCAGACTTGATCACATTAAAGAGAAGAATCTACCCGTGCTAACAAGGCAGCTGACAAGTAGAGTCCCTGGGTGTAACAGAGAGGTGAGAACAAGGGGAGCTTCATAAAAGCAACGTAAAGGAGGACAGTGAAGCTTGTTTTGCTCTTCCCATTCAAGAGGCTTAGGCAGGTCAGAATATGGACTTGTTGGCTTAACTCTTGGTTACCAATGAATGATGATAGAGATGGTGAAGGTGCCGATGCATCTTTTTTAAAGAACTTAATATATTTACTATATATAATTAAATATTTTTATATATAATTAAAAATTTATATAAATTATATAATGAATATGTTAAAATTATATAAAATATACAGCTTATATAAACATACAAATATCTCTGGAACTTATTATTCCCTTCCACATACTGTTTTATTCATCTAAATGTTTTGCATGCCATATTACACTTAACTAATAACACTCATCATTTACTGGGGGCTTGGTCCATGCCAGATTCTGTTGTAAGGATGCTCAGGAGCAGTGGAGATTTGAACCCAGCACAGTCTGGTTGCAGCACCCATGCTTGTACAGCCTCTAACACAACACCTAACAGTTAGATCTGCAGGGCACCAACTGTTGCTGTAGGGGGAGGAAAATCAAAACTAGCAAAAGCCACGCGGACAGACACACAGTGGCTGAGGGTGGAGTGCAGTGTGTTCTGCTGGCCTCCAAGTGTAAGCAGGAAGCTAGAGTGTAAGCAGGAAGCAGCCCTGCCAGTTTAAGGCTGCCAGGAACGACTGCTGGCCCTGTGCGGCCACTGGACACCAGGAGCTCGTCTAGGACATCAAAGGACAGCCGCATCAGCTGTCCTAGGCAACAGGGAAAATAAACATCCCATCAACCCGTTGATCCTACTCTATCTTGCAACACAGCTAGAAATTATTGCTTTTAACTCAAGCCAAAAACTGGGTTCTGGGTCATGAGTGACACTTTCTGAGCTGTGCCTTTACTCTGAGCTGGTCCTAACTGGAAAACGACAACTGTGAGTAACCACTGGCATTACAGCTGACCCTGCTGGCCCTGTGGCAGCTGCACATGCCACAGCGAGAAGCAGGACAATGAAACGAGTGTGGCACAAACTTGCTTCTTGAAAACCAGGGCACATCTAAAGACTGATCTTTGAAAATTCATAAAAAGAAGGCAGTTTACAAATACTTATTTAGTCAATCTCATACAGGATAATTTTCTTAAGTACTCTGCTGAATTTTCAAATTCTTCAATTTGGCTTTTATTTCTTTAGCATTCTTTTGTGGTCAGATTTCACAATTAAAGTACATTTTAATTAGTTTTATTTTAAAACATAGAATTTTTAAAGCATGAAGGCTTCTAAGAGTCCTTAAGCCCAGCAATGGAGGGTCCTGGTAAATACCACGGTGGGGCAGCGGTTCTATTTAGCAGATCAAAGCATAAAGGAGATTGGTCGGAAGCTGTTTTCCTTCAATCCAACATGATACAAGAAGCAGGCAAGGCCACATCAAAGACTGCACTTAAGTCCAGCGAGTCACCAAGTGGTGACTCTTCTAATAACCCCATCTCATGATTTCCTGCCTGAAAAACAGATATCAAATGAAAGATGGTTTGTTTCAGGGAGTATGCAATGGGGAGGCCTGAAAATGCCAGCAAATTTGAGTTATAAAGTATCCTTAGATTTGTCATCTGATAAGGAATTTAGACAAAACATAAACAACAGGTAACACCATGTCACCGTTATACACTTGCTTTCAGTGATCCCCTCATTGGAAAAGACAATTCCATCAACAATTGTTTTTGAGTTGCCAAGGCTGTGTCTAAATGGCCCCAGAAATGATTGATTGATTTGGCGCATTTAATGGTGGTGGGAGGAACAGGGATGGAGGAGAGTCCCGGATGCCTGCCATTTAACTGATACACCTGAAGTATGGTTAAACATACTTAAACTCAAGGGCGCCCCGGGATGACTTCCCAGAGGATAACCCTGGGACTCAGTCCTGACCCAGGCTTGTCTTAAACTACTCACTGATATCCTTGACCTCTTTCATGGCAGATGTGAAAGAGGTCCAGATGGAAAATCTTTTAGCTGTAAAACTGAGTGCATCGTAAAGTCAATACTTAGTGTTGTGTCTATTTAAAATGTCATAATTTCTTAATGTGACCCCTGGGCAAAATTGTCCTGGACTATGGAATACTACCACGTCAGCCCATTTTCTGGGTTAAACCAGTTAAGAGCGGTTCTTCTTCTGCTGTTTGGGTGCTAGGAGTGACATGGGGCTAGTATGGGGTCAGAGTGAGGAAAGGAAAGAAGAAGAAATGCAAGGATAAGAAAAAGAAGAGATAAAGAATATGTATATATTTATGATATATATGTAATAAATAAATGATTATGAAACATCCTCCCAAGACCTTCTTCCTTCATTTTTGTTTGTTGGCACCCCCCACCACCTTTCCTATTGTCATTTAGCTTCTAGCTGGAGCGATGAGCTGCCCCTAAAAGCCAGGACCAGAGACAGTGGCTCAGGAGGCTGGACAAGGAACTTGGAACAGCAGTGTTCTTCGGTTTCTCTGAGAAGATATGGATACGGACGGAGCCAGTTCAGTCTACATTTCATTGGCAGAGTCATTTGTTAGGGCACTGATACATCCTGCCCTCAGGCTCCCCACAGTCCCCCCTTGCTGCGCAAGGCACGTTTCTAACCTACTCGCCTGAGGTCTGTGTGTGGAATAGAAAAGCAGTAAGGGCTGTCATTGCCAGTGGTCCCCTGGTACCTGGATCCCCCCACCAGAGCACAGCGAGGTAAGGGGGGTGAGGGTGGGCTGCAGGTGGTTTACAAAGCTTCCGAGCATCGGGCACTCCTGCCTTGGCTCTATTCCAGCAGCATCACGCATATGCTCTGTCAAGGCCTTGGTGCCCTGACGCAGGTGCCGCCTCCCCAACTCAGCGCCCTCCTGCAGAGCCTTCTCAATCTCATCACCACTGCTTCTCACCACCAAGGTTGATTAACAACTGTTAACAAAGACGCTCCTTCTATTTCCTCCTACCTCTGCTTTAGAGTGCTCTTGAAATCCCCATTTCACCCCTTGTGCCTTTGATGTTACACTTAATAAAAGCCTCCAACTAGTGTCACAGCGCCTCCCCACCAAATCAACGTGTCAGCGTCATAAGAAACAATCCCCCTGACCCCCAGAACTCCCAAGAGGTCATTTTTCCCCCTTCACATCATTCCATGCTTAAAAGCATCATCCAACAAGCGAAGAAGCATGGGGGTGAGTAAATGCTCTGAGAGGCATCTTACTGTGACAGTGAGCTGATTTAAAAGCAAAATGACAGATCTGGAACCAATGACAAAATATGGTGGAGAATATGGTTAGAACATGCATGCTCCCCAAGCTATGTTCTGTGCAACATCATAAGAAACAGAAATTAGTTGACATGTCTGGGTCATGCAATTATTGGGAAAGATGCTGCCGAGGAGAATAAAAAAGTGTGAATACCTGTGTAGGTCATAGCTTCCTCCATCTTTATTTCCTGATATAGGAAAATACAAGAGTAACTTATGTTAGCTTTAGGACTCATAAAACCATTCACAATGCAGTTTTCCATGCATAACATCTAAATCCTAGAAAGAAATATATTGTGTTAAATACAGAAAGTGCTGAAGTCCAGCAGAGATTTTCTATTAGGTTTAAAATGGGGATTGAGAGCTTTAAATAAATAGGTTTAAGATACCAAAAACAGAAAAGTTTACATGAAAAACGGGTGGGGGTAAGGAAAAGAGAAAAGCCAATTTAAAAGTAGTAATAAAAGTACCTCCAAAGTCCATGTAATTCTCAGTAAAAATTAAATTTTGGTTATTTTTAGATGAAACACTTGAAAAAACCATGCAATAATCATCTCTTAGGAATAGTCTAGATAGTAGAGAGGCCTATTTGAAGCATAAACAATAGCAACTGGCTCCACCTGGTGTGTCATTTATAATTAAGAGAATCTATCAGATTTCACTATGTAGAGCTGGTATGTCATCACCAAGAAATAAACCTGCTATGTTCTTTTGGGGAGAAACATCTAGATGTAATATTTCTAGTGCTTCTAATAGTTGGTTCGGATTTCAGGCCTTAGTGGGCAATTATATTTATTTATTTACTTATTGGTAAGACTGGAGGAAAAGGTCAACAGATAAGCAGGATATCTGAGAAGATTTGAGAGGAATGGGGTCAGTGGCCAAAAGACCTATCTTGTGAGGCCAGTCCTCTCCTGGCTAGCAATTTACTCCACTAAAGTGTTAACAGAGAGGTGCTGACTGATCACTGGGGCATGCCCCCTCCCACAGGATGTACATTATACTACAGGACTGCCATAGACTGAACGCCTTTAGGAGCCTATACTGGTAGAAAGGGCAGGAAGTGACGTAGATCACCTTGGGATGGGAAAGGCCCACACTTCAAGTCACATGACCCAGAGAACTGCCTACTTTAATTGCTAGTGATGCTGACTCTGGACCAGAAAACTCAACTGCATAACAAGGGGCTCCTCGAGGTTCCTGCCCACTGCCTTTGAACTCAGCTCTTCACCAATTCCAATGCCAGTGCCCTGACCAGCTTCAGGTGTTTCTCTTTCCTTCTATGGACTGTTGGTATTTACAATTCTACAGGAATTACAGGGAGAAAATGAGTGTTCTCATATACTGGGAAAGAGCTGGGGCCAACACAAAAAGAACTGCATCCCCCATGAGCCAACGGAGAAATAAGTTGGTTAGTTTAACATTGCAGAGCAGGGAGGGGGATGTCTGATTCATTCCATACAGACCCCCTTACCCTTTTAGACCCCAAATTAACAAGCTGCTCAAATCTCTCTAGTTTCAGATGCTAACCAGATCGATGCCTTGGAACATTCTTAAAGAGACATGGGGAGTATTGGCAAAAGAAATCTAATTCACTGTGTCATCAGCAGGGATCCAGATGGGGCAGCTCCAAACTCTGATAAGCAAAAATAGGATATATTGTACTCTTCCATCCAAGTTGCCTTAAAAAAAAAAGGATAACCTCTTTTGCCTAGAGTATATATCATGACTATTGACAGCAATAACAAATAAATCTCTAAATCTTTCATCCCATCTTCTAATAAATGCTTCTATCAGGAATCTAGGTTTACTATTAAAATAGACCCGTCGAAAGGACTGGAATGAAATGCTCACAAATAGTTTCACACATTAAGTTTTTCATTAATGCATCCAGAGCTAAATTAATGATGAAAAAGATGTTTGGGATTACCTGGAGATTTTCCCCTGTAGGTATCCCAAACTATTTTTTTCTACACATATAAAAATTTCAAAGGCAAAGATATTTGTAATACAAAGAATCTTCCAGGTAATATTAAAAAAAAAACATTTTTTTCCTTACCAACTTCAAGGCCCTTTGGTCGTGGGTTGCACTGCTTATAACCTTGACAGCTTCTTAGCTCCATCAATTGTACATGTAACTGATTCAAAATGCCCCGTTCTACTGTGTGAACTGTATTTGTGAGCTGCAGATGAAGAGGTCAGAAAAACATAATTAAGCTTATTTCCTGGTTATTTTCAACAACCTTCAAAAAATGAAAACATATTGTCTTACCTGGTAAGGATCTGTATTCATATCGAAATACTCCAAAAAGCCGGTAGCAAACTCACAGAAGAGAAAGTTATGTGTCTCATTAACTGTACGCAAACACCAGTAAGTGTTATTGTTAGAGCTTGTGCAAGCACAGAAAGATCCCACTATTGGATAAAAAGAAACACAACAGCGAAAAAGAGAATGAAAAAAACTGAGGCACGTCCATTTCAATATATCATGATCTTAACATCTTAAGGTTCACATTTCCTTGTAAAAACTGTGGTTAGATCTTAAAGACAATTACACTTTTTCCCTCCCTCTATACAAATTTTCCATGAGAGTAGGTGAAAATGGAAATGAGATGGCAATTCTATGATGGGGATCATTGGCTGAAGCTGAAGTCTGCCTGCAGTGAGTTTGCCTCCCCTTAGCTCTGTCAGGCAGAGGACTCCAAAGTAGGATGAGTGATTAGAGTATGGGAAGAAAAGCATCAGAACTCCTATTTATGGTTATTTTTAGCTTTTTTAAAAAGGGGAAAAAATGGTTGCTATAGAAGTAGAACTGGTGCCTTCTCTTGTTCTGTATGTTAGATTGTCACAGTCACAGATGGTACATGGTAAGTCAGGGGATTCCAGTGTGAGATTTTAAGAAGGCTGGAGTCCAGCCCAGTGGATCTAGGGATGATGTAATTTGTAATCATCTTAGGCTTTCATGAAAAAATGGAACAGAATAAAGATATCAAAGCATATCACACATACTAAGGATTATTACTTCTTGAAAATTTTTCATAATGTTTATCTATATATACACACATATGCATTTATGCACACATACATATATATTTGTGCATGGCTATACATATGCACAGAATTCTAATGTACAATGAATTTTTTTTACTGTATCTTCTGAGAAAATTCTAAAGGCCACTATCTAGAATATAAGTACAGTGAATACCAAGATTATGTTATGTACTAGAAAGCATCAAATCTGGTACTTTTTTCCCTCCCCCTCCCTGATTTTTTTTTTCTGTGTCCATTTACTGTGTTATCTTCTGCATCTATTTCTCTTTTTGTCTTCTCTTCTCATCTTTCTCCTCTAGGATTCACTGGGATTCAACCCTAGGGACCTCTAATGTGTAGAGAGGTTCCCTGTCAATTGCGCCACCTCAGTTCCTAGTCTCTGCTATGCTTCACCTTGACTCTCCACTTCATCTCTCTTTTGTTGTGTCATCATCTTGCTGTGTGGCTCATTTGTGTGGGCACTGGCTTTCTGTGTGGGTACTCAGCTCTCCACATGAGTACAAACATGGGCACTGGCTCACTGCATGAGCACTCGGCTTGCCACATGGGCACTGGCAAACCAAGTATCAAAGAAGAGCCTTAATGAAAAGCCAATCAACAATAAAAGGTAAGAGAGAGAAACTGATCGTCAGAATAAACTCATTAAGATAACAGATGCCTAGACATGAGTAAAAAATTACAAGCCATACTAAGAAACGGGAAGCTATGACCCAGCCAAAGGAACAAATTAAAAAGTCAGAGGAGACACAGATTTGGAACAACTAACCAAATATGTTCAAAAAAATTTCCTAAATCAATTCAAGGAAATGAAGGCAAATATGACTAAAGATAAAAATGATATTAAGAAGACAATGGGTGAGCATAAAGAATTTGAGAGCACACAAAAAGAAAAGTAACAGAACTTATGGGAATGAAAGGCACACTAGAGATAAAAATACACTGGAGGGAAGTGGACTTGGCCCAGTCTTTAGGGCGTCGGTCTACCACATGGGAGGTCCGCGGTTCAAACCCCAGGCCTCCTTGCCCCTTGTGGAGCTGGCCCATGCGCAGTGCTGATGTGCACAAGGAGTGGCGTTTCACGCAGGGGTTTCCCCGCGTAGGGGAGTCCCACACGCAAGGAGTGCGCCCCGTAAGGAGAGCCGCCCAGTGCGAAAGAAAGTTCAGCCTGCCCAGGAATGGCACCGCACACACGGACAGCTGACACAGGATGACGCAACAAAAAGAAACACAGATTCCCAAGCCGCTGACAACAACAGAAGCAGACAAAGAAGAACACGCAGCAAATAGACACAGAGAACAGACAAACTGGGGGGGGGGAGGGGAGAGAAATAAAATAATAATAATAAAAAAAACACTGGAAGCATATGAATCAGATTTGAACAGGCAGAAGAAAGCATCATCAACTAGATGCTAGGACATCTGAAATCTTACAAACAGAAGAACAGATAGAGAAAAGAATGGGAATAAATGAGCAGGAACTGAATGACAACACGAAGTGTACAACATACACATCATGGGTATCCAAAAGAAAAAGAGAAAGGAAAGGGGCAGAAAGAGTGTTTGAGACTGAAAGAAGGCTGAAAATTGCCCAACTCTCATGAAAGACATAAATACACATGTCCAAGGAGCAAAATGTACTCCCCAAACAGAATAAATTCTATTAGACCTATGCCAAGACACATACTAATTAGAATGTCAAACGCCAATGACAAAGGGAGAATTCTGAAAGCAGCAAGAGAAAACTGATTCATCACATACAAGGAATGCTAAATAAGACTAAGTGCCGATTTGTCATCAAAAACATAGAGGCAAGAAGTCAATGGTAAGACATGTTAAAATACTGGAAGAGAAAACTACCAGCCTAGGCTTCTTTATCTGACAAAACTGTCCTTTGAAATAAAGGAGAGTTTAAAATATTCACACAAACAGAAACTGATAGAGTAGAGTTTGTTAACAAAAGACCAATACTGCAAGAAATACTAAAGGGATTTCTGCAGGCTAAAAAGAAAAGGCAGGAGAGAGAGGCTGAAGGAGAGTGTGGAAATGAAGATTATCATTAAGTGTAACAAAATGGGTAAAAAGAATAAAATATGACATACTGAAAACAAAGGATAAAAGGGTTGAAGTAAAAGCCATTTAGAACAGAAGTTCTTAACCAGGGGTCCATGGAAAGATTTCAGGGGGTCTGTGAGCTTGAATTAAAAATTCAGGGAAACGGACTTTGGCCCAGTGGTTAGGGCGTCCGTCTACCATATGGGAGGTCCGCGGTTCAAACCCCGGGCCTCCTTGACCCGTGTGGAGCTGGCCATGTGCAGCACTGATGCGCGCAAGGAGTGCCGTGCCACGCAAGGGTGTCCCCCGCGTGGGGGAGCCCCACGCGCAAGGAGTGCGCCCGTGAGGAGAGCCGCCCAGCGTGAAAAGAAAGAGCAGCCTGCCGAGGAATGGCGCCGCCCACACTTCCCGTGCCGCTGACGACAACAGAAGCGGACAAAGAAACAAGACGCAGCAAATAGACACCAAGAACAGACAACCAGGGGAGGCGGGGGGGAATTAAATAAATAAATAAATCTTTAAAAAAAAAAAAATTCAGAAAACATATTCTTGTGGGGACGTGTTGGTGCAGATGTGATATATTTATTAAATAATACACAGTATAGTGTGGACTTTAGTAAGGGTCCTTGGTTTTCACCTGACTGGCAAAGGGGCCCATGGAACAAAAAAGGTTAAGAACTCCTGTTTTAGAGTAAAAACACTGAATGTTAATGGAGTAAACTCTCCAATCAAAAGACACAGGTTGACAGAATGGATTTAAAAATATGATCCATTCATATGCTGTCTACAAGAGACTCACCTGAGACCCAAGGATACAAATAAGCTGAAAGTGAAAGGTTGAAAAAAAAAAATTCCACTCTATCAGTAACCATAAAAGAGCTGGGCTAGCTATATTAATATTAGGGGAAAAAGTAGATTTTAAAAGCAAAAATGTTATAAGAGACAAAAGGATGTTATATATTAATAAAAGGGGCAATCTACCAAGGAGGAAAAATCACAAATATGTATGCATCTAACATGGATGACCCAAAATACATGAGGCAAACACTTGCAAAACAGAAGGAAGAAATAGACATCTCTACAATAATTGTTGGAGAATTCAATACACTACTCTCATCAAGAGACAGAATAATTAGCTGACAAATAAGAAAATAAAGAACTTGAATAAAATGATTAATGAACTAGACCTAACAGACATATATAGAATGTTGTATCCCAAATCAGCAGGTTATATATTCTTCTCAAGTGCTCATGGATCATTCTCCAGGGTAGAGCACATGCTGGGTCACAAAATAGGTCTCAATAAATTTAAAAAGATTGAAATTATACAAAGCATTTTCTCTGATCACATGAAATGAAGCTGGAAGTCAAAAACAGGCTGAAATGAAAAATTTAAAAATATATGGAAGTCAAACAATCAGTGGATCAAAGAAGAAATTGCAAGAAAAAGCAGTAAATATCATGAGATGAATGAAAACAAGAACACCACATATCAAGGCTTAAGGAATGTAGTAAAGCAGTGCTGAGAGGGCAATTTATAGCCCTAAATGCTTGCATTAAAAAAGGAAGACACACCTAAAATCAAAGACCTAACTGCACACCTGTAGGAACTAGAAAAACTACAGCAAAGTCATCCCAAAGCAAGCAGAAGGAAAGCAGTAACAAAGATGAGAGCCAAAATAAATGAAATTGAGAACAAAAAAGAGAGAATCAGCAATACCAAGAGTTGTTTCCTGAGAAGATCAATAAAATTGGCAAACCCTTAGACCAGCAAAGTAAAAGAGAAATGCATATAACATCAGAAACAAGAAGGGGAACATTACTACTGACCCCAGAGAAATAAAAAGGATAAGAGGATACTAGGAAAACTGTATGCCAAAAAATTAGACAACTGAGATGAAATGGACAAAGTCTTAAAAATACACAAACAACATACACTGACGACAGAAGAAATAGAAGACCTCAATGGACCAATTTCAGGAGATGAGTCAGTCACCCAAAACTTCTCAACAAAGGAAAGCCCAGGATCAGATGGCTTCATAGGAGAATTCTACCAAGCATTCCAAAAAGAATTACTATCAATCCTGCTCAAAATCTTCCACAAATTTGAAGAGAAGGAAACATTGCCTAACACATAATATGAAGCCAACATCACCCTAATACTAAAGCCAGAGAAAGATACAACAAAAGAAAATTATAGACCAATCTCTTTAATGAATATAGATGGAAAAATTCTCATCAAAATACTTGCAAATTAAATCCAACAGCACATTAAAAGAATTATACAGCATGATCAAGTGGGTTTTATTTCAGGTATACAAGGGTGGTTCAACATGAAAAGCTACTAATGTAATATACTACATGAACAGATGAAGAGGAAAAGTGATCATCTTGATTGATGCAGAAAAGGCATTTAACAAAATCCAGCATCTTTTTGTGATAAACATATTTTGAAAGATAGCAACAGAAGGAAATTTCCTCAACTCGATAAAGAGCTTATATGAAAATACATAGCTAAAATTGTATGCAATGGTGAAAGACTGAAAGTTTTCCTTCTAAAATTGGGAACAAGACAAGGATGCCCACGGTCACCACTGTTACTCCATATGGTGCTAGAAGGTCTAGCTAGAGCAATTAGGCAAGAGAAAGACATAAAAGACATCCAAAATGGAAAGGAAGAAATAAAACTTTCACAATTTGCAGATGACATGATCCTATATTTAGAAAGTCCTTAAAAAGCTACAAGAAAAGTCTTAGAGCTAATAAATGAATTCAGCGAAGTGGCAGGATACAAGATCAACACACGAAACTCAATAGTTTCTGTATACTAGTGATGAATAATCTAAAGAGGAAATAAAGAAAAAAATTCCATTTACAATAGTCACTAAAACAATCAAACATTTAGGAATTTTTTTTTTTTTTAAGATAGATACTGGGGCCATGGATTGAATCCCCCGGACCTGTATATGGGAGGCTGGTGTTCAACCACTGAGCCACCTCGGCTCCCCTGAGTTGGTTTTTTCATTTGTCTGCTTGTTTGTTTTTTTTGTTTTGTTTTGTTTTTTAAGGAGGCATCAGGAATCAAACGTGGGACCTCCCTTGTGGGAAGCAGACACTCAACCACTTGAGCCACATTTGCTCCTTAGGAATAAATTTAACCAAGGATGTAAAGGAACTGTATTCAGAAAACTATAAAACATTTCTGAAAGAAATCAAGAAGACCTAAATACATGGGAGGTCATTCCTTGCTCATTATTGGAAGACTAAATATTGTTAAGATGCCAATTCTACCCAAATTGATTTACAGATTCAAACAATCCCAATCAAACTTCCAACAGCCTACCTTACAGAAATGGAAACATCAGCTGTCAAATTTAATTGGAAGGGTAAGGGGTCCTGAATAGCCAAAACATCCTGAGAGAGAAGAATGAAGCTGGAGTCTCACATTCCTGACTTTAAAGCATATTACAAAGCTATAATGGTCAAAATAGCATGGTACTGGCATAAAGGTAAACATATTGATCAATGGAGCTGATGTGAGAGTTTGAGAATAGACCCACATGTTTATGGTCAACTGGTTTTTGGCAAGGATGCCAAGTCCACTGAACTGGGACAGAACAGCCTCTTCAACAAATGGTGCTGGGAGAACTGGATATGGATCCAAAATAATGAAACAGGACCCTTATCTTACTCCTTACACAAAAATTAACTTGAAATCAATCAAAGATCTAAACAGAAAAGCCAGTACCATAAAACTCCAAGAAGAAAATGTAGGGAAGCATGTTCAAGATCTTGTGGTGGGCAGAGGGTTTTTAGACTTTATACCCAAAGCACAAGCAATGGAAGAAAAAAATTGGTGAATGGGACCTCCTCAAAATTGAATACTTTTGTGCTTCAAAGGAATCTGTCAAGAAGGTGAAAAGGCAGCCAACTCAATGGGAGAAAATATATGGAAACCATGTATCTGATAAAGGTTTAATACCCAGAATACATAAAGAAATACAACAACTCAAAAATAAAAAGACAAATAACCCAATTAAAAAGTGGGCGAAAGACTTGAATAGACATTTTTTAAAGAGGGAATACAAATGGCTAAAAAGCACATGAAAAGATGCTCAACACCACTAGCTATTAGGAAAATGCAAACAAAACCACAAGGAGGTATCATTTCATGCCTACCAGATGGGCTACTATAGAAAACAACAGAAAATTCCAAGTGTTGGAGAGGACGTGGAGAAATAGGAACACTTATTCATTGCTGGTGGGAACGCAGAATGATGCAACTGCTGTGGAAGATAGTTTGACAGTTCCTCAGTAAGCTAAGTTTAGACTGGCAATCCTATGTTAGGCATATACTCAGAAGAACTGAAAGCAGGGACACAAACAGACATTAGCACAGCAATGTTCACAGTGGTATTATTAACAATTGCCAAAATACGGAATCACCCAAACATCCATCACCAATGTATGATTAAACAAAATGTGGTGTAAACATATGATGGAATATTATTCAGCTCTAAGAAGAAATTAAGTCCTAATGCATGTGACAACATGGATGAATCTTGAGAACATTATTTTGAGTGAAATAAGCTAGCACAAAAGGACAAACACTGTATAGTCTCACTAATATGAACTAATAATAATCAGCAAACTTATGGAGTTAAAATCTAGAATATAGGTTACCAGGAGATAGAATGAGGGCTGAGAACAGGGAGTTGAAGCTTAATTTGTGCAGAACATTTAATAAGATTGACTGTAAATGTTTAGAAATGGATGGAGGTGATGGTAGCATATTACATTATAATTCAGTACATTGCTGAATTGTGGGCGTGATTGTGGCTGAAACAGGAAGATTAGGGTTGTGTATATCACTAGAAGGAAAGCTAGAAGATGAAACATGGGACTGTGTGAGAGTGAGGCCTGCTGTGGACGATGAATGTGGTTAATTGCACAAATATAAGGATATTCTTTGATGAACTAGAACAAATGCATGTCACTATGAGAAGGCATTAATATGGGAGAGTATATGGCAAAAAAATATACCTAATGCAAACTGTGGACTATAGTGAACAGTCATATTTTAATATTCTTCCATCAATTGTAACAAAGGTACGACACCCATGCTAAAATGTCAACAATAGGAAAGTGTAATCGATTGTGGTGATGAATGCACAACCCTGCAATTATACTGAGAGCCACTGATTGTACACTTCGGATGGGTTGTATAGTATCTGAATAAAAGTGTTAAAAGAAATAGTAAAATGCTATGACTTCAAGAGTTTACTTGGTCCTCAGAGTGACTGTAAACATAAATGCAAACATGGACACTGAGATCAAGAAGCATCAAAACAGAAAGATAAAATTTAAAAGTTCTCAGGGATAGGTGTTAGATGACCCTTAAGGATGGTCTGTGGATTCCTGGGGGTCTTCAAATCTCAGTTTGAGAACCACAGACCTGGGTGGTCTCCAGTGAACCTTTTAATTCTAAGAGTCTGTGTTTCATCCACTCTATGGGATGGTGAGCCTTCTACCCAACAGTGAACCACGAGAATGAAGGGTATTGTTTCTATTCAGGGAATAGTGTATACAGACAAATAAAGCAAACATAAGCACTAATTTTAAAAGTACACAACTGTTATTATTCTACATCCTCAGCAATTCAATGTGAAAACTAAACATTTTGTCGTGTCCCTATTCTGTAAACTGTAGGATACTATTCCCACCGTTTTTTTTAACTTCCTTTTAGTGTAGAGTCTGCACTTGAAATAAAAAAAAAACCTATTTGGGGCAAAACTGTTTCTCCATTCATTTGGTTATTGAGCCATGTTCCTGAGTAGGAAGTCTGCCAGACGCTGGGGACTAAAATCAAGGGAGAAGCTTGGCCCTTTAAAATAAAATACCACGACCACCAACAAAAGTAAGTTTTGGCACAATGATGTGAGTTGACTCCACAGAAAAGAAAACATGATGCTTCCCTCTGGAATGTTCCTCTGTTCCTAGTCAAAATGCCTGTAGCACGAGCTGCTCTATCTCTGCATGGTGGCAGCTAAGGGGCATTTCGGATGAACTCACAGCTCCAGAATGGGGCCGTCTGCCAGTGGTTGTTGTCGTGCGTGAAGCAGGTGAGGCCGGGAAGGCTGCACTCATCTCCTTTCCGCTGGCGCTTCTTCTCCTTCCTCTCCTTTCTCCTCCTGCGGTTCTCCTTAAAAAGCTGGAGCTTGCTGTCTACTTCCTGAGCAGCCTCCCTATACCAACAGAAGGGTTTTTTAAGTGACCAGAGAGCACTTTCTCGATTAAAACTATGATTGCTGCTCTGCATCTCACACAAATATTTGTGTTTTAATTTTTGCATAAATGTTTTACACATGTTTATGACAGAACACTTTTTTCTATATTGACTGATTTCCTTCTAGTCATCCAACTTGGCAAAGTTGGTTATGCCTTTAAGATAAATCCGCATAGATTTCAGGAGTATATTCAATACATACAATACATATGTATATATGCACACACTTCCATATATTATGGGCTACAGTCCAAATCAAATAATTCAATAAAAGCTTTCCTTGTCTCACACAAATATTTGGATGCATGATAACAGACACACAATAAAAGATGACTTTTATTTTTCACAGAGGGCTTCAAAATATAATCAGCAACAGTGAAAGGAAATTCATTAAATGGCAGTCCTCTTAAAACTTTACTGAGACTTAACAGGATCAACCTCTTCTTCCTTATTTATATGCAAACACTGATGGAAATAAATGTCTATGTGAAATCAGTGGGCTTCATCTTATAGAAGTCACTTAACCTCCTCATGGCTCAGTATCTATCAGTCATAAAGTCAAGAACTGATTGAATTAAATGGCTTGGACGATCTCTAACTTTTTTGACAAAATTCTACAAAATAAGCTTAGAAAGTTTTCTTTTATTTTTTTTATTACCTTGGTTTTTCCATAAAGAGCCCAAACATTGTCGAGGCTCAAATATTAAATCTCCTTCACCTGCAAAGTTTACTTGTATTTTTAAAATATGTATATTTTTTCCATCTTTCAGAATAAAACATTTTTGCAGGCAGCTTAGAGTCCACATCTCTCAACCACTCTCTGTAAGAAGTCTACTCATCCATTTAATGAGAAGGAGAGTGCATACACAATCAGAGTGACCTCCACTTGGCTCTTTCCAAAGGACTCTGAAAGCATCACTGTGGTCCCTTGGCAGGGTATCTGTCTTTTCAATTTCTTGAGCTATACGCCCACCTAGGTGAACCTACTTCTTCCCAAGTGTCACCACTTAGAACAGAGTCCCTTCAGCCTTTCAAAGTGCCTCATGGACAGCCCTCACCCCAGCAAACATGGAAACTGGTTACTTACTTGAATGGGTGAAGATGGCTCTTTAATTTCCCTGGCTTTTTCACACCCTTCTCCCTATTGTAATAGCTGCAAGTCAAAGAATTAATAAGTGATTCTTCATAATCTTTCATTTGATTAAACAATTCATTTTAAAGAAAGAAAGCAAAACAGAGCAAAATAGCTACTTTGTTATAATTCTTTTAACTTAATGGGACTTTTTTCTTCTTACCTTCTGCTAAGGTTTATCGCATATTTAATTTGATATAAATAGCTCAGGCCGTTATAATATATGATAATGCATTTAACTTATTAAACTTTTAATTGGTAAAAGAGAGAGAAAGGCTGAGGGCTGGTCACTTTAGCATGTGCAAATGTTAGTGAGTTTGGGAAGTAGACACTGGAATGGAGAGATGCTTACTTCTGTTTACTACAGACACATTCTTCAGGCTTTCTTCTCTTTAGGTGTCCTCTCACTTCTCTTAGATTCTTAATTTTATCTTGCAGAGCCTCAATCTGGAAAACATATATTTGAACAACGACCTTTAAGGATCAGAATTTCCTATGCCTAGTACCTTTCTTTTCACCTTATTTTCTATAATTATAATGCTCAGCTGAGATGCTAATTAGTTTGGAAATAAGCTGGGCACAGAAAATGGTTACCTCAATAGTTTACCCAATGTGTTTATAAATATGAACAGATGTCTCTTTTACAATTAAATTATTTTATCACAGAATTTCAAAAGGTCACTGAGTTAATCTTCATTCTCTTCCCACACTCATACTGTGTTCTCAGGCATGACTATCACTAAATCACGGGAAAAAGATAAATAGCTTGATTGCTTTCCTATTTTTTTCACATAATTATTAAAAAAATGAAGCATACACAGAGTATGTTCCACCAAACAGTTATGGAAGGGCTGGTAAGTCAAGTTTCCCAGCCGTGGCTCACCTCTTTATCAATATATGCCTTGTGATCCTTCCAGGCTCTGGATGAGTGGTACAGCTCTCTCTCACAATGGATTGTGTCATTTGGAAGAATAAAGCACCTACAGAGGCAAATAAATGAAAAATATCAGAAACAGTGAAGTGAGTGTAATCATCTCCTAAACTTTTTTTTTTAAGGAGGTACCAGGAATTAACCTGGGACCTCGTACCTGTGAAGCAGGTGCTCAACCACTGAGCTATATCCTCCACACTCTTGAGTGGGATATGAGCAGTAACTATGGAGCTGACGGATGGACAAGGAGGTGGGGATGTTTCCTGGCAACAGATATGGGCAAAGGATGGTGTCAGAGTGAAATCACCAAAATCACCTTGCAAGGCGGCTTTCAATATCCATATCCTCATAAACAGGTACTGTCAAAAAGCTCCGTGTTTTGAAAGTTCTAGCAAAGATATATTGGGGGGGGGGGAATGCAGTTTTCACAGTCATAATGGAAATGGCTTATCTGAAGAAGTGCAGCCAGAAAGGGTCTATTCATCCCACTCATTTTGTTCAAAAGAGCTTGCCTTGAGTTTCCTATTAATTTTTTTTTTCTTTTCCTTTTTTGGCTTTTTAATTTTGTTTTATTTTTAATTTTTATTCCTCAGATTTTTTTTTGCGGTACCAGGGACTGGGGATTGAACCCTGGACTTTGTATGTGGGAAGCCTGCACTTACCCACTGAGCCATATTGGCATCCCTGAGTTGGCTTTTTAGTTTGTTTGCTTTTGTTTTTTCAGGAGGCACCAGAAACCAACCCCAGGACCTCCCATGTGGGAGGTGGGAGCTCAACTGCTTGAGCCATATCTGCTCACCCCATTAAGTTTTGAAGCAAAGAAAGAGCCTGAGAGAAGGAAAGCAGGTGGGATATGGGATCAATCAATATGGTAAGAGAAACAAATCCTGGTTTAACTCTTTCAGTGTATAGCATTAAAATCTACAAAACACAGGGAGTCCAGATGCAAAGATAAAAATCCTGGCAGAGGGAAGCGGATGTGGCTCAACTAATAGAGCGTCCACCTACCATATAGGAGGTCCAGGGTTCAAACCCAGGGCCTCCTGATCTGTGTGGTGAGCTGGCCCATGCACAGTGCTGATGCGCGCAAGGAGTGCCATGCCATGCCAGGGTGTCTCCTTTGTAGGAGAGCCCCATGAGCAAGGAGTGTGCCCCGTAAGGAGAGCCGCCCAGCACAAAAAAAGCATAGCCTGCACAGGAGTGGTGCCGCACACGCGGAGAGCCATGCAGCAAGATGAAGCAACAAAAAAGAAGATTCCTGGTGCTACCGAGAATGCAAGTGGACACAGAAGAACTCACAGCAAATGGACACAAGAAAGCAGACAATGGGAGTAGGGCGGGTGGGGAAGGGGAGAGAAATAAATAAAAATAAATTAAAAATAAATAAATAAATTCTGGCAGAGCTCATAATATCCCCTGACCCCCAGCCCCATGACAAAGTGATGAAATTCAGGAGAAAACAAAGATGTTGGCTGATAAATTTAGAAAGAAAATATTTCTCTACCAGGAATGTAAGCAGATTTTAGAAGGAGCCAAAAAACAAACAAACAAAAACCAAGTGAGTCCACTAAAGCTATGCTAGAATCACCTCCTTCCACATCTTATGACTTCCAAAGGTTAGGTGCTTCTGCATCCTGCATCCCTTCCTAATCTATACCATCTCTTACACAGGACCCACCATCCTCCATTGGGCTGGGTTTCATTTTTTTTTTTTTTTTGAGGCACTGGGGCGAGAGATTGAACCCAGGACCTTTCGTGAGGGAAGCTGGCATTCAACCACCAAGACACATTGGCTTCCCTGAGTTGGTTTCATCATTTGTTTTGCTTGTTGTTTTTAGGAGGCACCAGAAACTGAATCCAGGACCTCCTAGGTGGGAAGCAGGCGCCCAACAGCTTGAGCCCTGTTGCTCCCCTGTGTTCCATTTCTTTTTTTTTTTTTTTAAGATTTATTCTTTTTATTTATTCCCCCCGCCCCCGCAATTGTCTGCTGTGTCCATTCGCTGTGTGTTCTTTTGTGTCCGCCTGCATTCTTGTCAGCAGCACTGGGAATCTGTGCCTCTTTTTGTTGCATCATCTTGCTGTGTCAGCTCTCCATGTGTGCGGCACCACTCCTGGGCAGACTGCGCTTTTTTTGTGCAGGGCGGCTCTCCTTCAGGGGTGCACTCCTTGCACGTGGGGCTCCCCTAAGTGGGGGACACCCATGCATGGCACGGCACTCCTTGCGCGCATCAGCACTGCATGTGGGCCAGCTCCACATGGGCCAGGAGGCCCTGGGTTTGAACCTTGGACCTCCTATGTGGTAGATGGACGCCCTATCAGTTAAGTCAAATCTGCTTCCCTGTGTTTCCTTTCTGAGGCTGTGACTGGGCCACTGCTCTGAGCAACAGCAGCCCTGCCCATGGAAGAGTCTCCACTCGTCCCAGTGATCGTTTCCATCTGTTTTCTAGACTCCTACAAAGCTCATGCTTAAGGCACACTAAGGAGTTAAGATGTGAATGTCAAGCATGACTCCCGCTGAATCAGCCTTACTGTGAACTTGAACCCAAAGCACGTGTCCACACGTCCGGGTGCCCTATTGCTCCTCACCTGCCGAGCGCCACATGGCCCAGCTCCTCAACACCACATTGCTGGGTGGTGTGACACGCAGGGGCAAAGGGCAATAACACGGACGAAGGGCTAACTCTGAACTCAACCCCAGAGAACCCCCCAAGCCTACTTGTGGGTCACCCGGACGGTGGTGGGCAGCCCCACGGCGTTGCTGCCGTCAGCCAGCATCCCGTCTCTGTTCCCACCGCCGGTGGCCCGGCGACCTCCTGGCCTCCTGTGGCCCTCGTCGTGACGCTTGGCGATGCTTCTGGGTCTCAACACTTGCAATTCTTCTTCTTCCAGGTTTATGTCGTATATTTCGCCTTCAAATTCGACGGACAAGGAGCGTGTCTGCCGAGTATGGACAAATCGCGGCTTGTACTCTGTAAATAGGGGCAGATACATTAATATGGATGCACAGATGGAGTTTAGGAGGAAGACGACGATTACGCGCACGGTGAGTATCTTAGCAAGGGACACACAGCACGTGCAGCTTTGCTGAGGCATCACGGTGCTGGGCACAGCTCAGGGGAACGCACGCCTGGGAGAGCCTGGACAGGACCTGGCTTTGCCACCACGTGGCAGGGTGACGGCTGCTTCTCTGGGCCTCAGGCATTCGTCCCTCCAGCGAGGGCGCGAGGCTGGGTGATCTCTAGGATCCTTTCCACTTCTGGCAGGTTCTGACTTTTCAAAGTTAACTGCTAAGACCAGTTAATACCCAATATGGTATTAGTAATAATAACGACTAGCATTTATTGAGCTTTTGCTAAGCATTATTCACTTTATATTCATTTCAAATCTACAGTCTTGAAAGACAGGTATTACAATAAACAGTTTACATAAATGAACTCATCTGATTGCCAAAATCTGGTGCTATTATCCCTATTTTACAGATGAGAAAACTGAAGTTTGAATGTAACACACGTTTTATAAGGTTACACAGCCAAAGTTTTGGGAGCTAGAACTATACATAATCTACCACACTCTAAAGTCTGTGGTCTTTCTGCTTCTTCAAAAAGCTAAATGTGTTAGCCACATTCTGTTTCCACAAATAACAGAGGATTGCTTAATAAGAAAACTCAAATTTTGCAAAGGCTTTCAGCACCCAGTGGACTTTTAACACCTGTCACCTGGAGGACAATGCTGGGGGGGCAGCATGTTCTCTGGTCCTTCACGAACACTGTCAGGTGCCAATGATATGCAAGGTAAGGACAAATATTGGCCATTTATCAGACACACTTGGGCTTTGTTGGGGTGTAGTCATATGGTCTTATTCTCTAGCCTGTGGCTGAAAGAGGAGGAAGGGGAGCACATCGGGCGTGGAATCAATCGTCACGCCCCTGCTACAGCTCTCTGCAGGGTCAGGCTCCACTGGCAATTCCCAGATGAGGGATCGGCCTCGGGACAGTCAGTGGGTCACTGGAGGGCACTCACGAGTTCCATCATTGAGAGAAAGAAGAAACCTGACCTCTGCACTAAAATACATATGCTTCCACGCAGCTTGAAAAAGCTGTAAACGTCTCCTGTCTGTGCCCAACACTTAAAGATCAACGTTCTTTGTGGTCAAGCTGAGGGAAGCAGCAGCTCCCTCTCCGCTGGACAGCAGTGACCGGCTTCAGTTAGAGGGGAGCACCAGAGATCCCTGTTGATTTTCCATTTGAAAATCAAGATTTGGGTGAATTATTAAACCTGGCATTTAAAATCTCCAAAATCATGGTTCTTGGCCTTTTGGGTTATGGAGTCTTTTAAGGATTTGTTGAAAGTTAGGGAGATCTTTAAAAAAAAAAAGTGCACATACATAGAACATAGATAAAAGTTTGTGTAAAATGTCAGGGGGTTCATGACCCCTAAAATCCAACTGTGAGGTCTGGTATAAAAACACTTGCTAAGAGATACCAGATTTTCAGGAAATTCTAAAGGGAGAAAGAGGCCTAGAAGAGAGTTTAGAAATGAAGATTATGTCAATAAAAGTAATTAAAAGTATCAAAAGAGTGGTGAAAATAAAATATGACAAATAAAACTCAAATAGTCAGGAATATACTTAACCAACAATGTATTCAGAAAACTGCAACTCAATGTTAAATCAAAAAAAGCCTAAATAACTGGAAGAACATTCCATGCTCACGGAATGGAAGACTAAATATCATTAAGATTTCAATTCTATTCAAATTGATATACAGATTCAATGCAATCCCAATAAAAATTCCACCAGTATTTTTTTAAATTGAAAACATGATTATAAAATTTATTTGGAAGGGTAACAGGTCCTGAATAGCCAAAAACATCTTAAGAAGGAAAAGCGAACCCTGATCTCTATAAACTTTAAATTATATTACCTAGCTCTAGTGGTAAAAACATAAAGACACATAGACCATTGGAACCAAACTGATGGTTCAGAAACAGATCCTCACATGTATGGTCAAGTGATTTTTGACCAACCTATCAAACTCACACAGCTTGGGCAGAACCGTCCATTCAACAAATGGTGCTGAAAGAACTGGATATCCATAGCTGAAAGAAGGAAGGAGGACCCCTATCTCATGACTTACCCAAAAATTAACTCAAAATGGATCAAAAACCTAAAAATAAAAGGAAAAACCATAAAGCTTCTAGAAGAAAATGTAGGAAAATATCGTCAAGACCTGGTGGTAGGTGGTGGATTCTTAAAGGAGATAAGAGGAGGACTGAGATGGACTACTGATGTTTAATGTATGCAGAAGTTTTAATTAGCTGTACTATAAAAGTGTAGAAATGTATAGAGTGGATGGTAACATATGGTAACAGCTAGTTTATAAATAGGCATGTGGCTGAAAATGGTAGTCTGGTATGTAAATGCCAATTGACAGAATGCTAGAGAATAATCTAGGAACTGAAGAGCACAGTAAACCATGAGGTGGATGAGAATTGTGGTTGATGGTACAGATGCAAGAGTGTCCTTTGTTAGCTAGAGCAAATGTACATCACACTTTTGCAGGGTCGTGGGAATGTGCAGAAGCATGGGAAAATACAAATGGAGTGACCTATGGACTGTGGTTAGCAGTAATAATATTCTTATATCCATGCCAAAGATGTACTGTGTTGATAATGGGGCAGTATGGAAAATGTGTGCCAAATGTACACTATGGACATGGTAACAATTAGATATTATCTTATCTGTAACAAGTGTTTCACCACAGTGTGGTGTGTTGATAGAGAGGTGTTGTTTGAGAATTCTGCACATGTGCATGATTGTTTTATAAGTTTACAACTCCTGTCATACAAAATATATTTTAAAAATAATAATAGGGTGGGTTGGGGGAAAAACACACCAAATATAAGGACTGTAATTAGTAGTAAGATTTTGATAATATTCTTTCATAATCTGTAACAAATGTTTCAGGACAATGCAAGGTGTTGGTGGAGGGTTGATGTATGGGACCCCTGTATGATGTTATACATCTTTTCTAAGTTCACAGCTTTTACTATACACTTATTGTTTATGTATGTTCATATAAAAATGATATAAAGGTAATAATAATAGGGTGGGTTGGGGAGAAATACTTTGGTTGGTAGTGATGTTTTGACAATGCTCTTAATCATTAGTCAAAAATGTTTAGTGGGAAGCAGACTTGGCCCAGTGGTTAGGGTGTCCGTCTACCACATGGGAGGTCCGTGGTTCAAGCCCCGGGCCTCCTTGACCCGTGTGGAGCTGGCCCACGCACAGTGCTGATGTGTGCAAGGAGTGCCGTGCCACGCAGGGGTGTCCCCCACGTAGGGGAGCCCCACACGCAAGGAGTGCACCCCATAAGGAGAGCTGCCCGGCGCAAAAGAAAGTGCAGCCTGCCTAAGAATGGCACCACCCACACTGAGAGCTGACACAACAACATGAGACAACAAAAAGAAACATAGATTCCCAAGCTACTGACAACAACAGAAGCGGACAAAGAAGACGACACAGCAAACAGACACAGAGAACAGACAACCGGAGCAGGGGGGTGGGGAGGTGGGGGGGAAGGGGAGAGAAATAAATAAATAAATAAATCTTAAAAAAAAAAATGTTTAGCAACAATGCAAGGTGGTAGTGGTGGGATGAGGTACAAGAGTCCTATATGATGTTATGTTTGTTTCGTAAGTTTACAACTATTACTGTACACTTATTTATGCATGTTAATGTGTGAGTGATATACTTAATACATTAAATAAACAAAACACTTGCTAAGGTCTTCCATTGTTTTAGTGAAATGTAGAAAGGAATCTCCATAGAAAAGAGTCACTTTGCATATTATTCCACTAGATGGCACTAGATGCATTCTTTTATGGAGGGTGCTAGATTACAGGTTTTCATAGTTTTGTAATTAAAGATCTCTCAGAGCTGCTTATTTGAGGAAAATGCTAGGCATTGCTTTCCATATTGGATTCGATTAATTTGGCCCTGTCATCCAATAAGAGGCAATGATATGACAGAAATATATCAAGTACTAACACACAGATTAAAATAAATGCCTTAAAAAAATAACTTAATGCTTTTCCTCTTAAATGAAATACCTAAGTACTGAAACCCTGGCATTTGTTTTCTAGCAATGTAAGGCAGACAAATCAGTATGTTAGTATTCGGTCAAACTGAAATTGACCTAAACCAAACCTCGCGGCCTTCGGTATAACCACATCATGGCTCCTTTATGTGTGGGGATGCTTGGTGTGTGGGGCTTTTATTGAATATATTTTCATTCTATGCTTAAGTGAAAGATGCTTATAAAGCAAAATTTCAAACTAATCTCACGTTTCTTCTTTTGAACAGAACAACGGCTCACTTTTGGCCCACTGGCATGCAAACAGCTGCCCAAACTGCATTTTGATAATACCTAAAATGTAGGGGCAGCCCTTTTGCCCCTCTAATGTCCATTCCCACAGGCCTCAGCCTGCCACCAAGGCAGCCCCAAGCATGTGGCTTACTTGGAGTCCCTTGGTTTCTCAGGAACTGCCTCTGACTCTTCCTCTGGCTCCTGCTGGCACGGAAACTGGCTTCTGCACAATCGCAGTCCTTGTCTTTGCCGTGGAAGCCGCGAGAGTAGAGGTTCCGCGTGCTCTGCCTGGCCGTGAGCAGGTCGCTGGGTCCCTTACACTTGTGAATCCGAAGCTTGCCGGCCGTATCCTCGATGCACTGCCACTTCTGCAAAAGCCAACGCGAAAGCGGGTTACCGATTCGGACCCAGGTGTTATTTATTAAGAACTGTTGCTCTCATCTTTGGCAATGCTGGTGATACCTTTAAAGAGTGAATGGGGAAAGGCAAACTTTCAAGTGACCCTGCAATAACTCAGTTCCCAATTGCCTTGATTATTCCTTGCATTGTAGGCAAATGCAGATGACAATGAAACCATTGGAAACCAGAACTACCTCAGTGGCCCAAGAGCCAAAAAATGATATCTAAATCCTTAGCGCCAGACTAAACAGAGTCTTGAATGAAACATGTAAAAGCCCTTAATTCACTAAACCACAGGACACAGCTGTCAGCGCTGTTTTCAGCAGACCCCTCTTTCCCTAGAAAAACAAACTTGGCTGCTTTCTTCTCTGCCTGTGAATTTCTAATGCAAGCCAGGGAAAAGTGGTACATGAGCAAGAGGGAAATGAGTTTAATTGGGACCCCGCACAGGGATAGCCAACTTCACAGACCCCAGACATTAGAAAACTTACCAGGCTTTCTTTCATGCCTTTTCCTTACCCACCTCCAAACACAGAGCCCTCCAGAAGCGCGAGCTGCTCTGCAAGAAGCATGCTTCACCTTCCGGAGAGATATACGGAGTTGGCCTGTTTTCTGGCGTGAGCCTTTCAGCAAGCCTCCTGCGGTTCCTTCAGTCCCCATTCTCAGCAAACCAGGGCACAGAATGGGGCCTAAGCACTGCCCTATGCATCTTTCGAATCATTCTGGCTGAGGTCAGGCCTCTTTTCCCTGGGGGTCATTATATGGGATCCTCCACACCGTAGGTAAGGACCTGAGAGCCTTTCTCCCGCTTTTTCTTTTCCCCTCTCTCCCTCCCTAACATGCTAATTTGGGAGGCAGGAAGAATATTGGCCTGAATTTTAAGTTGACCCGGTTGTTCTAGCCTGCAGTAATGTAGTGCTACCAAACTTGGGTTGATTTTTACTTCCATATCTAGTATCACCTGTGTACTTTTACTTACTACCTTTCCTTATATTGAGTCATTTTTAAAGTGTGGCCAAAACAATAATATCTATAAAAGCGTGTGTTTGTTGTGTGAGTTATATGTTTTCACATATATATTAAAATTAATAAAAGTTGTTCTTTCATGCACCACTTAAAATGGCCTCACTGACCCCCAAACCGTACTTGTGCCTTACCCTGGGTGATCCTGGATTACAAAGTGTCCTAATACAAGGAGAAGTCTGGCCAAGGGTCGCAATTGGCTTTGTCAGCAAACAAATGAAACTCCAGTACAAAATGGGGTACACCGTTCACAATGAACCAAGAGGCAGAGCGACGGTTCGTTTCCTCTTTAGGGAGCTGCATACCTTCAACAGCTGTTACACTTCTACCGTACAGTAGGGCTTGTTCTGTGACTTCACTTTAGCCCCTGCACACACACTCTTGGCGCTACTCAATTTGGTTGCTGCAAGACACCTCAGCGTTCAGCCTTCTCTGGTGGCCTGGCCACACTGTCTTGAACACTCAGTTGTCTTCTCCAGAAGTGGAAGTCCCAGAGACTAGACACCTACCTGTTTACAAAGTCATGAAAAGTCAACACAGACAAGAGTAGTCTAAAGACTTAGAGGTGATTTAACTAAAAAAATGTGATATCAACTTTAGCAGGCACTTAGAATTATGTCAGGTTAGCAGTTCTCAAACTTGGTCATGGTATAGGAGTTTTAAAGCTCCCCAGGTGATTCTAACGAGCCTTCAGAGGGACGAACCCCTGCTTTAGATTAGCAACTGGTTACTGGACTTCTTGGCAGCTGGAATGATGAATCCTTGAGAGGTAAGTATGTATGTGTGTGAGTGGGTGTGAAAAGGCAGCCGATTTTAGAAAGTAACTGACCTAATTAGGTCAGAAAGTGACTCCAGTTGACCAGATGCACACTGCCAATTCATCTATACTTGCAGGACTTTGTGCTATATTCAAGAGCAATCAATTTTTTCCACAGTTCGTTGAAAAGCAACAGAATTTAGGTTTAGCTGAAAACAACCTGTGGCCTATTCCATGGTTCTGCCCTTGAAGATTCTGGAGACCAGTGATTTCCAGGCTTGGGCAAACAGATATGTCCAATTAGTGTGAGGAGGGTCCATGCAATTCTCAAAAGTGGTATTTTTTTAAAAACCCTGATAGGCAATCCATTAAGAAACTATAAGCCATATGGAATTCTTGCTGGTGAAATAATAAAAATTTTCCTATCTCCAAATATTTGGGAATCAGTGGTGTCGGAGTGTCTACAGCTATCTTAAATCAAAATGGTTTAAGATTTATCCACCTGCCTGGGGGATCTCTACCTTCAGCATTTAAAAACAACAAATTGACTACTTAATATGGATAGAAGCAAAAGAAGCAGGCCCTACACAATTCACAACCAAGTGGAAGCTTAAAAAATGTTTGATTTTCTATCAGACAGAAAATTTTGGCTAACTGTGCTCTTGAAAAATAATGGCCTTACATCTTCACGTGGTTCCATTTTATATCAACTCTGGTACAAATACTAATCTTTAAATCATGCAACTAGTGAAAACTTTAATTTTATAACCACAGTGCATAAAAAGAAGTTCTGCCTGTTTTTTGGCCTGGAAGAGCAGAGACTCAAGCAGATTCCTGTAGAGCACAAACATGTAGGACAACTTTTAGGGACTTAGCCTATTTGGAATCCAACCTACATTTCTCCATTAGCCAAATTCCTTGTTGATTTTCTATGGGATATAGAAGAAGGGAAAGGGTGTTTCCTTTCTGAAGAGTTGAATATCATCACACTCAATGTCTGGCATTGTCCTTGGCACTGATGAATTGTACCATACAATATCAAATATATGTATATACATATATGCATGTATACAAATACAGGTACACACATTTAAACCCATATACACTATCATCTATATACCTACCTACATGCATACCTGGATAAAGCAAGAGCCAGCGACAAAAACGGCAGATATTTTCTATGCCATGGACCTTATGAAAAAGTTACTAGACTTTTACATATATGACATATGTATATCATAATATATATACATACAAATAATTAGCTAGAGGTTTTGAAAATTTTAGTTGCAGACATAGTAGGCTTTTTAATGAAAAGCAATTACCACACATTTGCCATAGTCATTTTAGTGTTCGATATCATGACAATTTTTATGGCTGAGCAATAAAATCTTGAAATAGCTGCAACTAAAATGGCCATCAGAATTTATAGAGGAAGGAGAGAGAAATTTTTAAAGGAATTGCTCTGAAACTCATGCCTCAAGCCATGTATAAGGCCAAAATAATAAGAGCGTCAGGAATCATAGGAAAGCTGAGCTCAGGTGAGGCAGGTGGGCTATGGGTCATGAAGTCAGGCCTTAGAAAAGAAATGGGTTTGTCAATCAAGTGCCCTTGCAGAAATGCAGAAATGCAGCTGCTGCTCTGCCTCCCTGTCAACTGCTCTCTTGAAGCTTATCACCAAATCTGTTCATTGCTGATTCCAATTGTCTCCAGTCTTCTCCCACTCACTTCTTCTGCTCATCCCTTTTTTCCTTTCCAGAACTACACCATCTCAATTCTCCTCCAGCCTCTCTGATTCATTAGTCCGTATCAAGAATTTAGCACTCCTTTATCCCACAAATATTTCCTTACATCTGTGGGCTAGGTGCTAAATAGTATTACCTAAATAATTAATGGCAAATATAAATTAAACTATTATTATTTCAGTCTAGCTTTTTCTACCACACCTGAGCTTGGAATAAAAGGCAAGAACCATGTCTCATCCTCCTGAATCTTCCTCACAGATTAACTCAGCACAGAATTACTGAACTGAGTTACTAGTGTTTTTGATTAAATATATATACCTGTATATAAATGACAATTGATGAAGAAGAGAAAGTTGGCTGTTTTGGTACATGAATTCACACCTGCAGCTAGTTCAGTGGAATCAAACCTCATGAGGAAATGGCTTTTGAAAAATCCCATTATTCATCATCTTCAACACCATCACTATCTATTGAACTCTTACTTGACAAGCAGTTTCTAGGAATTAACTTATTTAATCCTCAAAACAAACTCCAGCATTGCCATGACTCAATTTTTTAATTAGGGTTTTATACTAGCATTACCTATAGTCTGCCTAGGTCTTGGGAATGGTATTTCATACCCATATGGGGGGGGGGAAGGGGGAAGGTTAGTGGAAAAAGACTAACTTTTAAGCTAAAAATGCCTGGATTTGAATATCAGCTTCATCGTGTGGCTATGGGGCCCTGAGCAAGTCAGCTACACAGCTGAAGCCTTTGCAAGGTCAAGAGAATTAGAGAAAATGCATGGCGAGAACGCAGCCCTGGTAGGTGCTTTAATAAAGGCAGTTCATTATATCTTTATTAGTTTTATTCCTTAAGTACACACTCATTGTTTATTACTTAAAGGATTTGATCTAATGTAAACCTGATGAGGGGTAGCCATTTTTAATGGAGATAAGTATTGGGTTGGGAATCTGAAGACCTCAATTTTAATTTTCTCTCGCTGCTGGCTCTATGGCCTTGAGCAAATTGTAGAATCCCTTTGTTCTTGAGGATTCCACATCTGGTAAAATAATGCTTGCTCCTTCTGGCCCCAAGGATATGTCATGAGGATAAATTGTTGAGTGTTTTCAGAGTTCTGAGGAAAAGATGTACTGTATGAATCTAGAGCAGTGCTCTTATAGTTAGCCTTTTAAAATATTTATCCAATCCCTGGGCAAATTCATGCTTTCTGGATGTAAATTGTATATAATATAGTAATTATTATTTAGTGGGGAGACCATGGCTTTTGAATCATACAGATCTCGGTTTGAACTCTGGTGACTTAGGTCAAATTTTCCCTTCTGAGCTTCAGTTTCTTCACATTTAAAATGGGCATATTAGCTATCTTATAAAATAGTTTTCAGTTGTAAAATATGCCATGTATATTGCCTAGCATGACAGCAGATGATGCAGAACTCTGGCTACTTCCCCTTCCTGAAGCAACTACTAGAAATCATTTTGGTTTTTAAATTTTGAATTGTATACATTTTCCAGATTGGTTAGTGATTTCAGGGATGTTCTATATCTTATTTAGGCCACTTATGCCTATTTTCATGAGTAAGAAACAAAAATTTTGGCTATGCCTATTTAGAAAGTACTCTGCAATGAATTCATTCAGTACAACTGATGCATTTAGTAATTAATTTCACATACACAGATTAGTTCTTCATTATAATATGTTCTCTGAAATGGATCGATCATACAGTAATTTCCTGAAAACCTGATTATCCTTTATACAGTACCAAGATAATGAAAACCAGCATGGGGATATGGGCATAAAATTTTCATCTCAACACTTCTGAAATATGAAAAAATGGTACATATTTTTGTCCAAACTGCCATTTAGCTCAAACCATTATCAAATTTTATCACCAATATGAAATAGAATAACTTATGCCAAGGAGATTTATCTCCTATTTTCTTTGAGATGAGGTGAGGTTAGATAGGGAGGAAAAGGGCAAGTTGAAAGAGGGGAGAGAGCAGGAGAAAGAGAAAATGTTTCCTTTTTTAGATTTTAATCTGGAAAATCATTTGGGAAAGTCAATGTTGGAAGTATGGGGCTTGCAGTTGAGGGAAAATGAAACTGGTCAACTGACCATGGCCAAGAACCCAGAGCCAGGCACTGTGCAGGTACTTTCTATATTTTAATCCTATAACTTCTGCACCAACCCTCTGAGGCAGGTACAGTCATTATCCCCATTTTACAGATGAAGAAGCTGGGACAGAGTTAGGTTAAGTAACTTGCCGTGGTCACGTGCCAAGGAAGTGATGGAGGCAGGACTCAATTCCAAGGCTCTTGGTAAGGGTGCCAGTGAAAGAATGGTTTGGGGCAGGGAGTGAGGCTTTAGAGGGGCCTGGGACGGGGAAAGAGCATTTGGGAAGGCCAAGGCAGCAATTTACACGCAGATTAGAAAGTGGGAATGAGCACAGGATGGGGATGCAGGGAACCCCACCAGGGCGGGCAGCATTGGGGAGCAAGCAAAATGAGACCGTATAAATTAAACCAGGTGGGAGCCGCCTGGTGTGGTTAATCAGTGGCATGTTCTTAAATTTGCCTGTTTGTGACTTTAGAGCATCACTGAAGATGGTTTGACTTTTAACCCTGCTTTTGTATTTTGACAAGTATGCAGAGGCCGAAACATTTAGGTAGATGAATAATTGCTGTGAAGCATCCTTCAGTGTAAGCAAGAGCTGAGGGCTGAGGAAAGCACACTGGGGGCCCGTGGGCAGATGCGAGTACAGGTGGAGGATGGCCCTGGGGTCTTGGTCTTTCTGGCCGGGACCCCCTGGAATCAGGAGAACTGGGGTAGGGGGGGATGTCTATGGGCCAGGTTGCATCCTTAGCTAGGGCTCAATGAGTTTCTGGAAACAGACTGTCCGTTGCTGGCAAACTTAGAATTCTAGCCAGATCTTACCGGTAAGATCTCTATTCAGGCTTCACAGCCTGTCACAAAGGTCAGAGGGATCATTTTTGGATAAGAACTAGATCCTGGAGCCAAACCAGATTACATTCAACAAACTATATTCTAATCGCCTTTAAAATAGCTATCAGCTTGCTTGAGGCTGGGATCCTTTCATAATTTAAACAAATCTCTGATTTGATGGCATTATAATAGTAGAAGGAAAATAAATTGTAAAGATTCTCGAATTCAACTCAACAAAAGGATGTGACATATGTTCTATAAAAACATGCTGCATATTTTCCTTCTTAAATCCCAGAGACTAAATGAAATGTACTTCAAAATGGGACATCCAGGGAATTTCACTTTTATGTAACTCCTATTTCAAGAGTCAATAGTTGTACCTAGAAGAAAAAAACAATACTTCTCACTCAACAACAGCAGTTCTCAACCTTGGCTGCACACAGGAATCACCCAGGAGATTGAAAAAACTGATGCCTGTGTCGCAGCCACGGAGATTCTGATTTAATTAGTCTGGGGTGGGACCTGGGCCTCAGCATTTCTAAAGCTGCCCGTGCGTGTCTAATGTGCAGCTAAGTGTGAGAAGCACAACCAGAAGTGCTGTGGGCAGATCCTAAGACTCCAGCCTTTGGATCCAGCCAGGCAAATGCCATTTATAATCCCAAAGAGAAATCTACTATCTTGCATTTTTGCAGAGGCAGCATGGTGTGGAGAAGAAAGGGCAAAATGATGAGATGTAGGTTCTGGTTCTAAGTTTATAGCTTAAGTTTTCCGAACCTCAATTTCCTTATCAGTAAGTACACTGATGTCATTGAGCTAGAGCATTTCTAAGATCCCTTCCGATTTTGACATGCTATGGTTCTAGGCCTGGGGTCTTAACCCCATTAAGAAATACAGGTACCTTGGCTTCACCTCTAGAGATTTTAATTTAATTGATCTGGCATTAGGGCTGTGCATTCACATTTGTAAAAAAGCTTCTCAGGTGATTCTAATGTGCAGCCAGAGCTGAGCATCTCTGATCTATGTTCTCAGCTGAACAGAAGACTTTTAAGATAGGATTGGGTTTGCACTGTGAAGGCACCTGCAGGCAGGCATGTATATGTTGGGACATAAAAGTGCATGGGGTGTGATGCCCAGTTGAGAGAGAGGTGGAAATCACACTAAGTCTCATATTGATTCAGGAGCGTGGAAGTAAAGCAAACACATATGTCCATGTTGTCATAATTAGTCTCTGCTGGTTGTTGTATTCACACAGTAGAGAAGCAATGCCAAGTGTCTGGGATCCCAGCCCATTTTAATTTCCCATTGGCTTTCTCAAAAATGAAAACAACAGGTAAGAGGGCACAGAACAACAATACCCAACATTTGCATGCTGCTTCACAATTTACCTGGCACTTTACATATATGATACCATTTAATCCTCATAAGACTGAAATTAAACTCCATTTTAGAGAAGAGAGCATTTAAGACTCAGGAAAAATTAAGTGACTTGTCCAAGAATGCACAACTAGACAGTGGTGGATGCCAATATTCTAACCCAATTCTTCTTAGCCCAAATTCCTTTCTCCTCTCTTTATTCTACTTCATGGGTCCACATTCATTCAACTGGGAGAGGGTGCAGGAAAAATACACTACATATTTGAGGATTAGGAGTGAAGAGAAGGAGTCTAATACTGCTGATTTTTCCTCTATCAGATGAAGGGTCAAATTGAAGAGAGGATTGTGTTGCTTTTGAATGAAGGCATTTAACCTTGGTAAGAAGACACAAGCCAGGTGGGACGCTAATACCGAGAGAACGGCTTCCAAGCAAGTGAGTTCCAGCTTAACTGTCACCTTGATGCTGAATAATATATTCTCATTATTCTGTGCTCTTTCTTCCTCTTTTTAAATCAGCAAACTAACCAAAAAGATAATCTTCAAAGTAGCCAGGCAGAGCAATGATCCAAAATATATAGATTCTACAAAACAGAACAGAGCTCTCAGATTTGACCCACAGATCTGCTTTTCCTTCTTTTTAAATAAGATTCCTAGTTTCATAAATTACCTGGAGATCGAACCCAGGTCCTCATGCATGCAAAGCAAGTGCTCTACCATTGAGCTACATCCCCCACTGACCCACAGATCTGATAACAGGCTTGGAAATGCTTAATTTTTCTTGAAGTGCTCAGATTCTGAAGTTCTAGTTTAAGCACCAATAAGCACAGCTGCAGGTTAAAATAGTGGTTCTCAAACATCAGCAAGCATCAGAATCACCTGGAGGACTTGGTAAACCACATCCTGATGGGTTCTGATTCAGTAGGTGGCTGGAGAATTTGCATTTCTGACAAGCTCCCAGATGATGCTGATATCACTGGTCTCGGGACCCCATTCTGAGAACCAGTAGATTAGAGTAACAATTCACTAATGTCTTGAATACACCTGGAACTTGAGACCATCTGAAATACTCTCCAAGTCTTCACTTCTTAGGGATACCATTGTTTTCCTAGAGACCACTTCTGCCCGATTGAAATAAATCCTATAGAAAGAAATTATCATCAAGGCCATAATCTCATTCTTTGCTCCACTAATTTAGGCACTTCTAAAAGAGACTGTTGCCAGTGATCTCTTAAATGCACAAGATTGAATCTAAATTCAAATGATCCACATAGAAATAAAGCAGCAATGGAAAATGCCAGGGAACCAGATATTAAAGCATTTCATATGGCAGAACAAGTTTAGAAAAATATGAAAAAGCAAAACGAAGTTTTAAAATAGTTAGCAGTCAGTACATGAGTAAAGAGCTTGTGTCAAAGCATCGTAATCTAGTTTATGCTACATTTGCCCTTTAGGACATAAATTAAAATTTCAGCACAAGCCATATGGACAGGTTTGCAAAATTGCATAGTGAAAGGTAGGCAGTGTAACTTATTCCCAAACGGGTATAATACTCACCATTAGAGAGCTAAAATAGTAACAAGATCCCCAATTTGCATGAGATATATTTGACAGCAAGCATTTCCAGCTCCTGAATAAAGTAAATTAGCCTTTTGGGACTGGCTCATAAACATCATTTTAGAGGTTAAGGGCAATTCTTAAGTTTTATTCATAATAATACTTAAGAGATTCCATAAGCAGGATTTGAAGACTTCAAACTTAAAATATAATGAATAGGTCTAAGTTGCTCCACTAAACACTTGAAAATTAAGACTTGCTAGAATGCCATGGTTTTATCCCTTCTTTCAACAGCCCTTTCCTCCCCCTTCTCTTTTACTTCAAAGAGTCCTGTGTACAGACAGGCATGGGAAAACAGGTATTAGGATCAAAATGTTTATTGTTCGTGCCTATTCAATAAGCTAGATACCATATATCAAGAGGATAATGAAAGAAGCCATTTAAAAAACATCCAGGCTGCCCATTTCACATGTCCAATATCTTGAATTAGTGTTGGGTCACTGTGTAGATATCTAGAGGTCAGATAAGTGAAAGACTCTCAGACAACCAGAATGTCCTTTCACCTAGTTCACTGTAACCTATCTTGGAAAGCGGCAAGTGGCCTGAGCTTTTCAATCAGGTAACTCTTGTTTGGATCCCAACTCTGCCACTTGCCAGCTTCCCATCTGTAAGATGGAGATGATAAGGCCCAATTCACTCGAGCCATGTGAGGATTCAACTGAGATAATACACATAAAATCCCACGTACAGTGCATCTACATAAGACAAATACTCGGTAAATGTTAACTCTCCTCACTTTCCTTGATTCTGTTCGAAGACTCAATGATTTAGGGTGAAATTCAGTTCCTCTCTCATCGTGACACAGCATTTTCAATCAAGTGTTTAAAATTGTACTCAAATACACTTGTTTTCCTTTCACACAGGGCCCCGTTAACTCATCAGAGGGTATTTCCTCGATTCTTACGGATACGCTGGTGTTCTGGGTAGCCCTGGATTCTACAGCAATATTTCTACTAAAAAGGATTCATTCGATGAAATATTGGATGCCACAAGCTTTGTGCCCAGAGGTAGAAGTAAGCAATCAGGATAGGTTTCCCTTCTCATTCCCCACCCCTGGGCACACGTTCTGTCCCCCACCCTGGGCTAAGATGACATCTGACTTTAGCCTGGGGTCAGAAGGCCTCACCCAGAGGCTCAGCGCCCGCCCCCTCACAACCAGCAGCCTCTGGAGCACTCTGTGATGATCAGCTAATGCTGATCTCTCGGGTGAGAGTCAAAATATTTGTATTCTGGGGCCCAACGCTGCCACTTCCGGGATGGGGGACTCTGAGAATCAAATGCCCTGAGAGCGTCTTCGTTGGTAAGTCAGGGGGTCAGTCTAGGTGACCTTTGGGGGGATCCCCGGGATGGCAGCTTCTCTGCAGATGGAACCCGCCTCTGATCTTTCTGACAGAGACTCTCCAAGAGCACCACCTCTTTACACTGGAGGGGGCCTAAGCAGGGCTGAGGAGACCCAGCCTCCTGGAACCCCATGAAAAGCCAGTGTATGCTCATGTGCACCTTACTTTCTGTATCGAAGGTCTTTTTTTTTTTTTAAGGTACCAGCCCAGAGATTGAACCCAGGACCTCCTACAAGGGAAGCAGGTGCTCAACCACTGAGCTACACCCATTCCCCAATGAGAGTTGGTTTTCTCATTTGTTTCGTTTTTAGGAGGTACCAGAGATTGAACCTGGGACCTTGTACATGGGAAGCAGGTGCTCAATCACTTGAGCGACAGCCACTCCCCTGAAGGTCTTTTAAATTAGAAATGGAGAAGCATGTGAGTGGAAGTGAAGAAAAGCTGCGTCACTCACCTGCCCAGGCTGTTCGCAGGCTGTCTGGTACCTTGCCTGCTGGCAGAGCTCTTTGACCCTCTCATATTTGGGCAAGTGATTTGACTGTTGGATATTCTTGCTGGATTCTTCCTTCTTACGCAGAAATTTGCTTTGACAGAAAGGGAAAAGCTTCTTACTTGAGAAGTGATCTGAATTACCTTCCCCGTATCCACACTGTTCTCTTTTTCTTCCCTGCCACACGACTCCTCATTCTTCAAACAGCAAGAAAGAGATGTTAAGGCTCTCTCCAAAAGAGCTCAACATGTGATGAGTCCCTTGGGAAAAATACAAGCTGGGAAATATCAAGATGAGAGGGCAGGAGAGGAAGTGTCACCCCCTCCAAAAGCAAAATTTCAAAGTTTGGGACATAAATGTATAGTTTTATGGGCTCAAATTCCTTTTTAAAAGAAGACAATTATAAAATGCTCTTCTCTCTCCTAATTTATGTACGAATAAAAACAGGACAATGAACATTATGAATCAAAATGGGAAACCCATACATGGTTATAGAAATAATTACAATCACATACAACTTACATATTTAAAATTAGGAAAGACATATCGGTAGAAATGAAAGTAGGTGTCAGGCAAGCCTTGAGGGACTAAGAGAAAGACTTGGGAAGGACGGTTGATAAAGTCAATCAACTGCTCCAATTACGAACCGAAGGTTAGCAATGTCACGGTAAATCCATACCCGTGTAAAGGCTTTGATCCCACATTTTAAGAATCGATTCTTTAAAGTTCGGATGCAAGAATAATTACTCTGCTGGCTAGCGCAGAATGAGCAGCAAACCATTCAAATCTTGTGACAAGGTTTATACAATCTGCATGCTCAGTAGAGCCAAATAAGGGGAAAAAAATACCCAGCAGGGAGAGCTGCCCACTAGGACTGGTTCCCAGAAGCACCCCAGGAACCAATAATTACCCTCTTTCCACTAGGAATGTATCACGCCAAATTTTGGCCTTCTTGTTTGTTCGAAACCTGAAAGCAAAACAATAATATTTACTGTTGGCATCTGGACGTTCTTCCAAAGGGATTTGTGCTAACAGTTTATTTAAAGAAACACCTCTCACTTCCCACAGACCATGACTGCATCCTCCTCAATGTGCGACTCACAAACAGCCTAAAACTTCCCGGCTCGGGGTGACCCTCCCGGGCAAAGTGTACTTTGCCTCCACTTTTCTCAGCTGCCGGCTGGCTCTAGGCACCCGACCGCCGGGCCTGGCGGAGGGGTAGAGGATGGACGCACCTGTTACCTGGCTTTTCCATGTCCAGAAGTTTGAGGACAGACTTGCCATCCACGTCGGGAGGGGTGTCCAGCCCGGCGATGTCCAGGATGGTGGGGGCCAGGTCGATGTTGAGCACAATCTGGGGGACTCTGCAAAGGGACGGCTGTCACACTCCACACCCGACACCACGGGAGGGTGGCACTCGGGGTTGCTTGCCCAGCAGTGGTTCATCCACCTTTGGCTCCTCTCACCCTCTCCTCTCCCCAAGGATGATGGTTGCCGTTGGGCAGGGTGGGTGTGTGGTCAGCACACAAGATTAACCTGCCTGGGGGCACAGCCCATCACCCCCGGGCTCTGGTGGCACTGCCAGACTAGATGTGGTCGGACATACGGTTTTTGTGGGATGCATCCTTGCTTCTAAAACCTGACAGTCCATAACTCCTCTGTTGAAGAGAGCTTTTAAAAAAAAATCAATATTCTAAAACAGGCCACATGTTTTCATAGTTGAATCCAATCCATGCCACCTACTCCTTCCAGTGTAAAGCCTTCCATCTACAGATTTGATGATTCTACTGATCTTAAGAGATGTAAAGACCCTCCTCGGTTCCACTGCCCTGCCCCAGAGGCAGGATAAGTAAGTGGCAGAAGAGGCATGTGAGTGAGATTCAGAATATGTGTGTTCTGGGGCCCAATGCTGCCAGTTCCAGGATGGGGACCCTGAATGAGAATTAAATACTCCAGCAGGAGTCTTCATTGGTAAGTCAGGGGGTCAGTCTAGATGACCTTTAAGGGCCATTTCAGCTTTTGAATCTACTTCCTCTCTTTTACTTTTTCCATATTTCTTTAACGTACATGATCTCATTTTACATAAAACATTCTGATGTGATTGGCAGGGCATTTGAAATCCATTTTATACTGGGAAAGCAGAGATGCTACAGGATTGTGGCTTAAGGACAAAAGCTATGTGACAGAAACAGACCTCCAGTCCTTTAAGCCTTACTTCTTAAGAAAGTCATGCTTTCATTTTCTTTTGTAAAGATTTTTAAAATTAAAAACAACAACAACAACAAATAAAACCCATACAATTAGAGGATGACATTGGTTGTTTCGAAGCATGATGGTGTTAGATAACCAGCAAATGGCGGCAGTGTCAGGAGCTCTCAGAGTCAGCTAGTGCTGCAGGGTAGTTAGTAATCACCCAGAGCTGTCTAAAGCACCTGTTTGGGGGGCCCAGGACACCAGAAGAGCATCCTGCAAAATCCCTGAAAGAACGGAAGGAGGAGACTGCCCATCTGCCGAGAAGACTCATAAGTAGAGCACCCCATGCCTGGGAAGCCAGTGCCCATCCTCCACTGGCAGCACAAGCCGCCTCGGGAGCTATTTGTGGCTGGAATTGGAAGCTCCACTTCCAAAAATGGGGGAGGAAGAGATGACTGGGCATGAACTTCAGCTACTGATGATAAATTCAGAGGGCTAAAGTACAATCCTAAGAACAGCTGAAGTTTGAACCTAAGTCAGAAAGAGGTCAGGAGCCACCATTTTGACTCCACCCCCAGCATGATGGAGAGCCAGGCTGACTAAAAATCACAGTGAAGGTAGGGACTGGCTTCTTTCCACCCAGATCAGACCGCAGCTCTAGCATAGGCCCCAGCCCCACCTCCAGCAGGGAGGAAGCTGGGGGACCCACACCAGCCTCTCGGCAAAATAAAGCCAAAGCCATAGAGGACGGTGATCATTCTACTCTGGAGGCACAAGCTGCCTCAGGAGCTATTCTGTGGCTGGAATTGAAAGTTCCTTTTTCCAAAAAAACATGGGAGGAAGAGACGGTTGGCCACTGACTTCAGCTACTGATTACTAAATTCAGTTGGCTAAAGTATAACCCTAAGAACAGCTAAAATTGGAACCTGTCCAAGTCAGAAAGAGGCTGTTAGCTGCCATTTTGACTCCACCCCCAGCATGAGGGGAAGCCAGGCTGACTGAAAAATCACAGTGCTGGTAGGGACCAGCTTCTTTCACCCGGATAGGCCTGCAGTCCTAGCCTAGGTTTCAGCCCCACCTCTAGCACAGAGGAAGCTGGTGGGTTCTGCACCAGCCTCTCCAGGTAACTGCAGGTACATTTGGCAGGCACAGACTGAATAATCAGAAGTCTACCAAGGCAACTGCAGTCATTTTGGACCCACAAGGCATAGGTTGCTGCCCATACCTGCAGCTACATCCCTGCCCTAGGCAGGGGATAAAGGGAAGTGAAACTTCGTCAGTCTCTCTGGACAACTATAGCCTAGCCCTGCATGACTTGGATTATTCCACACAGCTGTGGCTCTGTCCCTGCCCCTGGCAAAGGAAAAGTTGGGAGAAGATTCATTGGTTCCTGGGGCAATGAGGGCAGCTTAAGCCTCCAGAGCTTACAGCACAAACTACATCCTTGGCTCCTACTACACAACCAGCAAGGGAGAAAGGGCAGAAAAACCCTAAACTAAAGAGAGAAACTGCACCCAGAATAAATACATCTGGTAAACCAGATGGCAAGACACCAACAAAAAATTATAAACCACACCAAGAAACAGGAAGCTATGGCCCAGTTAAAGGAACAAGATAAGCCCCCAGATGACATAAAGAAGTTGAGACAACTAATCATAGATGTTCAAACAAATCTCCTTAATACATTCAATGAGGTGGCTAAAGAGATTAAAGATATTAAGAAGACACTGGATGAGCACAAAGAATTTGAAAGCATATAGAAAAATAGCAGGTCTTATGGGAATGAAAGGTGCAATAAATGAATTAAAAATACACAGGAATCATATAATAGCAGATTTGAGGAGGAAGAAGAAAGGATCGGTGAGCTTGAAGAAATGGCCTCTGAAAGTGAATATACAAAAGAGCAGATGAAGAAAAGAATGGAAAAAATTGAACAAGGGTGCTCGCTTCAGCAGCACATATACTAAAATTGGAATGATACAGAGAAGATTAGCATGGCCCCTGCGCAAGGATGACACGCAAATTCGTGAAGCGTTCCATATTTTTGTGAGTGTTGCTGGGGGGGGGAGAGATGGGGTGGGGGTGGTGGGGTTGAACGGGACCTCATATATATATATATATATATATTTTTTTTTTAATGTAATATTATTACAAAGTCAATAAAAAAAAAGTAAAAAAAAAAAAATTGAACAAGGTCTCAGGGAAGTAAATGACAGCAAGAGATGTGCAAACATACATGTCATGGGCATCCCAGAAGGAGAAGGGAAAAGGGATAGAAGGAATATCTGAAGAAATAATCATAGAAAATTTCCCAACCCTATTGAAGGACATGGACATCCATGTCGAAGAAGCACAACGTACTCCCATCCAAATAAATCCAAATAGAACAACTCCGAGATGCATACTAATCGGAATGTCAAAGGCCAAAGACAAAGAGAGAACTCTGAGAGCAGCAGGAGAAAAGCAATGCATAACATAAGGGATATCCCATAAGAATTAAGTGCTGATTTCTCACCAGAAACCATGGAGGCAAGATTACAGTGGTATGATATATTTAAGATACTTCAAGAGAAAAACTTCCAGCCAAGAATCTTATATCTGGCAAGACTGTCTTTCAAAAAAGAGGATGAGTTTAGAATATTCACAGATAAACAGGAACTAAGAGAGTTTATAACCAAGAAACTGGCTTTGCAGGAAATACTAAAGGGTGTGCGATAGCCTGAAAAGTAAAAACAGGAAAGAGAGGCTTAGAAGAGAGTCTAGAAATGAAGACTATATCAGTAAAAGTAACTATAAGTCTCAAAAGAGTGGTAAAAATAAAATATGACAGATAAAACCCAAATATTTAGGAATAAAATTAACCAATGATGTAAAACACTTGTATTCAGAAAACTATAAGTCTTTGTTATAAGAAATCAAAAAAGACCTAACTAATTGGGAGAACATTCCAAGCTTGTGGGTTGGAAGACTAAATGTCATTAAGATGTCAATTCAACTCAAATTGATATACAGATTCAGGGCAGTCCTAATGAAAATTCCCACCAGCAGTTTAAAAATAAATGGAAAGCAAGATTAGCAAATTTATTTGGAAGGGTAAAGGGTCCTGAATAACCAGAAATATCTTAAAAAGGAAAAGCAAAGTTGGAGGACTCTCCATTTATGGACTTTAAATCATTTTACCCAGCTACAGTGGTAAAAACAGCATGGTATTGGCATAAAGACAGACACATAGACCAATGGAACTGAAGTGATGGTTCAGAAACGGACCCTCACATCTAGGGTCAAGAGATTTTTGACAAGCCTGTCATACCCACCCAGCTCAGGCAGAAAAGTCCATTCAACAAATGGCTCTGAGAAAACTAGATATCCATAGCCAAAAGAAGGAAAGAGGACCCCTATCTCACACATACAAAAATTAACTCAAAATGGTTCAAAAACCTAAATATAAAAGCAAGAACCATAAAGCTTCCAGAAGAAAATGTAGGAAAAAAGCTTCAAGACCTGGTGGCAAGGTGGTGGATTCTTAAAGGAGATTAAGAGGAGAGCTGAGATGGACTACTAATGTATAATGTATGTAGAAATTTTAACTAACTTTACTGTAAAGTGGGGAAATGTATAGAGTTGATAGCAATACATTATAGTGAGAAACAGTTGGTTTATAAATGGAAATGTGGCAGAAAGAGTAGTCTAGGGATGTAAGTGCCAATTGACAGAAAGCTAAAGAATAATCTGCAGACTGAATAACACAGTAAACCCAGAGGTGGATGAGAATTGTGGTTGACAGTATAGAAGCAAGAGTGTCCTTTGTGAGCTACAGCAGATATATACATCACTATTACAGGGTGGTGGGAATGTGGAGAAGCATTGGAAAAATACAACTGGAATGACCTATGGACTGTGGTTAACAGTAATAATATAATATTCATGCATCTATGCCAAAGATGTATTGTGTTGATAATGGGGGAGTATGGAAAAAGTGTGCCAAATGTATGCTATGGACCTGGTAATAATCTGATATTATCTCATAATCTGTAACAAATGTGCCGCCATGGTGTGGTGTGTTGATTGAGGAGTGCTGTATGGGAATTCTGCCCATGTGCATGATTGTTTTGAAGTTTACAACTTCTGTCATAAAAACATATTTAAAATATATTAACTGGGTAGGTTGGGGGGGAAATACACCAAACATAAGACAAGGACTATAGTTCATAATAAGATTTTGATGATATTATTTCGTAATTTGTAAAAAATGTCTCATAACAATGCAAGGTGTTGGTGGCGGAGTTGATAATGGGACCCCTGTATGATGTTATTCATGTTTGCTTCGTAAGTTCACAACTTTTACTATACACTTATTGTTTAAGTATGTTCATGTATAAATGATATTTTAAAAATGATAAAAATAATAGGGTGGGTTGGGGGGAAAATATACCAAATGTAAGATACTTTGGTTAGTAGTAATATTTTGAGGATGCTTTTTAATCATTAGTTAAAAATGTTTCACAACAATGCAGGATATTGGTGGTAGGGTGAGGTATGATGTTAAGCATGTTTGTTTTGTAAGTTCACAACTATTACTATACTCTTACCGTTTATGTATGTTTATGTACGAGTTATATACTTCAATAAATGAAAAAAAAAAGAGATGGTGTTTCTGATTCAATAAGTTAGACATTATGTTCCTAAAGACCACATTCCGTATCTTTGTACAGAGGCAAAAGGGACAGGGATTCTGGTCAACTTGGGAGAATTACTCATGATAGTTATTTTTCCTTTTTCTTTCAATAGTAATGTTTAGTTAATTTAACATGATATAAGAGAAAACTGGTTTTCATTTTCTAAATTACCAACCTACATACACAGTTTTTTGTTTTGGATGAAAAGAAACCAGAGACTGAGATTTGGTAATTGAATTATTTTAGACGTACATGAACTACGACAGCTGAATGTTACAAACAGAGAAATACGTACATTGATCCTGGTTCCACGCTTGGACCACGAATAAAGAAAGGCACTCGAATGTCAAAGTCATATGGCATGGATTTCCCCTTGACCAGTCCAAACTGCCCAATGTGGTAACCGTGGTCAGCCGTGTAAATGATGTACGTGTTCTCCAGCTCCCCCGTTTCCACTAGCATATTATACAGCTGAAATACAGCACAGGGGCAAGGCAGAATCCATTGTGATGACGTCAGATGACACTCCATCATACTGCCACAATTTCCTCCAAATCTTTTTTCCATTATTTGTAAAAGGCTAGAATTACTTTAATAAGGCTGACAAACATGAACATTATCCACATTTTTTAGCTGTTTACAATCCTTGAAGGAAAAAGTCCAAGACTACAGTTGAAACATAACTTTTTTGAATCTGGCACATTCTAGTTACATGTTTTGTTTGCCTGCTTGGAAAAAGAAAACGCAAAACTACAAAATAACTTCCACCACCAAATTTAGAGGTTTCAGTTTGAAAATTCATGCTTGAAACACATTTCAATCTCTTTGCTCTTATATCTAGTTACCAAGGGTTGAAAACAGGCTGCCTCTGATCCAGCTAGATCCAGCCTCCAGGCATGTTTTGTTTGGCTCATGCTAAGTTTTAAAATTCGGGAAATTTCAAATAAAATTTTTTATTTCTGGCTTTAAGTCAGAAGATCTGGAAAATGCTGGATGCATGGCACAGATTAGCATGAGCTGAATAGCTGCTGCCTACTTCGATGAGGTATTTAATTTCAAGTTCACCACAATCCCCACCATTCCCTACTGCCTTATCCTAGACTGACTGTACCCATTTACATTATTTGCTCAATTCTGGAAGGTGTTCTAGGGTGCGCCCCTTATTTCCAATATTCTGATGTTTCGCTCTCTTTTGCCACTGGCTCCACAAGAACCAAGCTAGGAGAGGTAGACAGATGGGGAAAAGATGGGGAAGGGGGTGAGTGGGAGTGGGGGATAAAGTCTCTGGACACACACACGTTCAGCAAGAGTGCATCCACACAAAAGAAGCTGGACCTGAACCTATCACTGAGGTGAGTTCATGTGCTTACCTTTTCTACAGAGTCATCCACGGACATCAGAGTCTGGAGCCGTTTGCGCTGAAGAATGTTTGTGAATTCCATGTGGATGGGCAGCATGGGGCCTGTGTACTGCATAATCCAGTGTTTGTCCATATTTGGTGCATAGTTATAACTAGGAGTTCTGAAAATACCCAGAAAGGAATCTTACCATATATTTTTTACTTAGTTACATAGGGAAACATCTCAAGTTAAAGGTAGTGAGAAAATCATTTGGGAAAGATAATTAAGATGCTGATGTATTTTTCTCTCTTCTTTTTGTGCTTATAAGAAGATCTGAAATCTTCATCACCCCAAACAGCATTAAGTTCTTTGCAGGTATATGAATTCAAACTTTAAAACCAAGCCTGAAAGCTGATGGCAATCCTTCTTTAATCTTTCTTTAAATCTTTCTTTAAAATGCAAGTTCATTTGGGTTCATTGACTAAAAAGTATAATAAATACACCAAGATGATCATGGTTCTGTTACAAATCTAAGGACAAAACTCAGTAATGTAGAAGGGAATTATCTCATGGTGATGTTAACTCAAGAAATTTTATTGCTAATTAGGATACTACATATAGTTCCAAATATGTGGAATGAGGAGTCATATTTCCAACACTTTTTTCTCATGAATTTATTTTAGAGTATTTTATCAAGTACATATATACCTAGCCTCTGTGAGTTTTTCTCATTCCTAATCTTATAGATTTAACTGGATTAGCTGGAATTCCAATCAAGTCTACTTCTATAATATACATGATTACCAATACAGCTATTCATTTTATAGACAAATCAATATGGGCACGGGGCACAATTTCTGTTAACTGCAAGAATCTGGGTCTGATTTTTTTTTTTTGGTTAAGTCAATTCAAGTCTATATTTATTCTATTCCAGAGATCCAAGCGCATCCCATCTATTCCTTGGGGACCCACAAATTATGTCACCTCCTTTTTAAAGTTTTACCCAACTCACTCAGACCATCCTCCCAAAGATTCAATATCTATGCCAAAGCAATTTTCACATTACGACCTGCTTATATGTCCTACCTCCACTCAACTATAGCCTTCTAACATCAATTCCTTAGAGTTATTAAGCATGTAAAAGTCATTTAAATTAAAAACTTAGTATTTACAATGTGTCAGACACCATGCTAAGTGTTTTATATACATTAACTCAATTATTTCAGCTGTCCTGGGAAGTAGGTTTATTATTTCCACCTTACAGGTGAGAAAATCGAGGCTTAGTAATGTCAAATAACTTCCCGAGATTCACACAGTTAGTAGGTGGTAGAACCAGGGCTCAATTTCCAAACCCATCTGCTTTAACAAAATGAAAGCTAAGTGAAGTGTGGAGTGCTTCCTATGCCTGAAACTATTTTAAATATGAACCACAATGTTGCCAGTTTCATAGAACAAGCAACAACCTAGGTGGATGGAAAAATCTGATGATGTTTCTGTTTGGGGAGGAGGTAATCGGTGAAAGATTGAGGATAGCAATGACCAAAGGTGACCCAGTGCCATCGTTTCTATTATAAAACTAGAGAAACAGTCACTCCCTGTGAGCTCAGTGATTTTGAGTCTTGACTGTGTATCCATGGTTCAGCGGTGGGGTGATTTCCTCGTGGAATATGTCTGGAGTTTCTGAAATACATGACGGTGTAATGGGACGTTTTGGGGCACACTAAGCCATATAAATGCCGCCTGTTAGTATACATGTCCTTCTGCCAGTGGACTTGCAGAACCTTTCTTTTGACAGTAGAAAATGATATTTTGGTGCCGCTGACCTTTCTGGCAGCAGAGTTAGTCTGGTGATTGGTGTGGGTGCTGGATAGCTGGCAGAAGTGCACGCAACAGCACCAACAGCACTACAGCATTTGTCAGTGAAGACACCGTCTCAGAGAGCAAGCAAGTTACGCCCAGAAGCATAAGTCAACGCCCCTCTACAGAGGCAAACATGTAATAATGGAAAAAAGCTGGTGTGGAGTCTGAACTCTGGCTCAGTTTCCTTTCTGTAAATAGGAATAACAGTATCTCTAAGTGGCTGTTGTGAGGAATATACATTTATCACCTAAAGTGCCTGGAACAGGGGCATATGAGACAAGAAACGAATACCTTCTATATTTAATATCTGGGTTGAAAAAATCCTGTGGGACTAAAAAACAAATTCTTCAATTATCAGTTGGCATGCTCTTTCAAAGACACTTTCAATATAAAGTTTCTTCTGCCTACCAAGTAAACGACTCATGAACCAAATGGTCCCAGTTTTGTGGCTGAAAGGGATCCTCATATCTAAAAGTGAAACAGGCAGAATCCAATTCCTGACATCCCAGGAGCTTGTGAAGGAGGATAGGACTTAAGTCAGCAATTCTTGTTCTTTATGCAGGAGGTCACGTAACAAACAGGATTAGATTCAGAGTTTGAGGAGGAAGAAAAAGGGAACTTAAAAGGCTCACTGAGAAGGGTTTTTACTAATGGAGGTAGTTAGAGACCCAAAAAAATATAAGGAGTTTCTCATGGAAGGTCCCCTAACCATTTATTGATACATGCCCTGAAAAAGAATACAGCTATAAAAGATTAAGTGCATGGGGTTTCTTTATAATATCTAAATATCCTCCTCTTATTGCCTTTGATGTTTGGCCAGCATAATTTTAAAAGTAAATCTAGTTGACTTTTTCAAAACCACAAAACCTCAACGCAAATAAAAACTACAACAGGGAACCAAATGCAGGCTCACAATAGGCAAATTATATCTTCCACCAGCTACCTTGATGTGCTTGGCTTCGCACCACCTCCCACTGAGAATAGGGAAGGTTGCAGAAAATTACACAAGCCTCAAATTGGACTCCCGGATTTACAGAATGACATACGTTAAATCTGGCTTCTATTAAAAGGGAGCATTGAGGGTCTGCTGTCGAAGCTGCCTCCTTACCCCACCCTTTTTCCTTACTTTCTCCATGTGGAAGATGACCCCCTTCCCTGCGGGCTGGGGATGAGCTCCCAGGTGGGCTCTCAGCAGGGGGGAAGAGAAGGAGGGACATATTTGCCTTTTAAAGAAAGACAGACTGCTGCTGCTTCTCCCAGAACAGCAGCTGTTCAGGGGACCTGCAGGTGGAAGGTCGGGGTCACTGGAATTGACAGTGTTGCTGAAAAGAGAGCTTTTGCCAAAGACCTGTGGTTGCCTCCTGCTGGGGTCTGCCAAATTCCTGGAGGATACAGCTTTCTGTCCTCCAGTGATAAGGAAGGTTGCTTCCCTAACTTAGGAATTGACCTAAAATTATACAAACAGGGCCTGGAGTTGCCAGCTGGAAATGAAGCCACTAAATGAAGCAGGTAACATTCTTTGGGAAGAGTGGAAAGCCACATACTCAGTTATGCCATCACGTCTTAGAATCAGACCCAAATTCTCATCCCAGCAATGTCACTAGGTGTGATCTTGGAGAAGTGTTTTCTCTAAGCCTCAGTTTATCTAAATAACGTGAGTAACAATTTCAAAAAGTTCTTGTGAGGGTTCAGAGTTTCCAGAAACTATACAGAGCAAATTCTGGGACCGCATCATACTCATCCTTACAGACAGCTGGAATAGATGTTATCATCTAGTCGCTCATTTGTTGTAGCAACTCGAAGGAGTTGACAGGGGATATTATCTCATTTTATAAATGAGAAAAGTAAAGTGTATGAAGGTGGCTCAGAAAGAATGTGCCGGGGCAGCTGGCAGCCAGAGCTTCTCCCGATCACATCAACCAGAGGGAAGTGCTTCAAAGCTCCAGTGATTAAAAGACATACATTTCTATGAAAAATAAGTTCTCCAGTCTTTAGGCATCATCCTGATTTAAACCACTGGCTAGTTCTGCTTCCCTTAGATGCCTCCCAGTCGTTGCCGAGTGTCTACTTTTGTGGCGAACACAGAATAAATTCTGCCCTCCCAGGCACACTGCACGCGTCAGTGAAAAAGTGGATAATACTGGGTGCTGGCTT